>NC_081826.1:181481092-181781092 GCF_030867095.1 Alligator mississippiensis
CTGTTGCAAGCCTCCTGGTTCCTGACTCTGGGTTTTGGCATATTTCTGGACTTTGGCTTTGGATTTTCCTGCAGATCTGTATCCTGGTCCTGCTCCTGGTTTGGCTCTGTTCTTGGACCTCACCTTGTGGATCTTCCTTCGGATTGGTACTCAGCATCTCATCCCCAGATCCTGACCCTGGACTGTGTTGTGGACTCTGCTTCTTGGATTTCCTTCTCATTTTGGTAATTAATCCTGCCCTCAGACCCAGAGCCAGGCCTCTGGTTTCCCTTAGTGTTTTAACCATCAGACCAGACCACACACGCCCTGGTCCTTTGCACCCACTGTCAAGATCCTAAAGCTCAACTCAACGTATCTGCATTGTCACATCTGTAACAGTCAGGGGTGCACCAACAGAGATTTTCTTGGCCGATACCAATAGCTGATAGTTTACCAGGCATATTGGCCAATACCAATCCGATAACCAATTTACAGGAGTACAGTTGAGGGCATGGCAGGGGCAGATCAAGGGCCCCAAGGTGAGGGAGGTAGTGGGGCAGGGGGCTAGAACTGGGGCTGGGAGTGCTGCCAAGCCAGGGCAGTGAATGGGATGCAAGGGAGGGGAGTGGAATGAAGCTGCAGGAGGCTCGTCCAGGGGATCAGCGTCCCAGTGCTTAAAAATGGCAGCATCAGGGATTGAACTAAAGCTTGCCAAATGAGCTTTAGTTCAAGCACTGCCACCACCACTTTTAAGCGTAGGGATGCTTTTAGGAGTGGAGCTAAGCGAGACAAGGGCTGATGCAGGCTGCCCACTGAGGGCTCAGGGCTGTCTGTCCTGCTGCTTTTGCCCCAGGAGCCGCACACTCACCACTCTGTGTCCTCGGCCCACCTGGCAGCAGGGAGCACAACTTACCACCACCACTGCCACCAGGTGGGCAGCAGGTGTGCAGCCAGCACACAGATCCTGAGGCAAAAGGCAGCAGTGTGGACAGCCCTGATCCCACAGCAGGCAGCCATCATCTGCCCCGTGCACAATTCTAGGGGGGCATATGCCCCCCCACCATACCTCTCCCAGGGGTCCTGGACTGGACCCACACACAATGTGAAAAGCTGGCCTGGGGTAAATTGTAGCACCTGGCCCATGGACAAGCTTTATGCCACTCATCCAGGCTGCGGACAGGCCTAGGGTTACCATACATCCAAGTTTTCCTGGACCCATCCTCTATTTGGCCCCCTGTGCTGCATCCAGGCGGGTTTGAAATGCAAGCAAAAATTCCAGGATTTCCTCCCCTGGCCAGTGTTCGACATGGCTGCTGCTAGGTAGAACTACAGTTCCCAAAATACCTAGTGTGGCGAATGTGCGATCAAGAGCTGAGTTCACAATTTTGCTTTGCTCCAATGGTGAGAGCAGGGGAAGGGTGATCTGAGACAGCAGGGAGCACAGACGGTCAGGAGTGCGGAGCACCAGCAGAGCTGGGAGTGGGGCAGGGGCTGCAGATCAGGATTGAGGGGCATGGGGGGGGGGGCCGCAGGTGACTGTGGGTTGGGTGTGTGGGGCACCAGCCGGGGGGGCAGGGTACTGCTTTTTGGGAGTGAGGTGCACTGGCAGGGCTGGGGTCAGTGGGTTGTGGTTTGTCAGCAAGGGGCAACAGAATGGGTAGGGGCAAGGCACCAGCATATTCTCCCCCCACCCCCCACAGGTGTCCTTGTATTTGGACCTGGAAATATGGTAACCCTAGCAGGCCCCACACCACTCATCTGGCCAGCTAGACTAAATGAGTTTAACACCCCTGCCCTAAAACACTAGTCTCCTTCTGGCCTCCAATATTATAATGCATTTCTCCATCACTACTTTAAAGTAACTGCATTCTGTACTTCACTTGATTTTCTGCAGGCCCTGTCAGAACAACCAAATCCTGTACCTGACTTTGATTCTTAAACCTCTTGAAATAAAAATTCCAAACTATTCAGGTTCCTTGTTACTCAATATATGGTCTCATCCTTCTAAACATGCTCTCTTTAAAATTCCTCTTATCCTGCAGAAGAATTAAGAACTTATCCCTACATCTACATACACATGAATGGACCTTGTAGGCTAATTTTGTATGTTTTCATTTTCTTACTTTACCATATACACAGAGAGGTACTGAGAATTAACTGAACACAACTTTTGAGTACAGTGATCATCATTTTAAAATTCTTTCCTTTCACGATCGCTTTAAAAAAAATTAGAAGCAGAAAACTAGACTTCCTAGTAAAGTCTAGTAAAAAAGGAGGTAAAAGTAGCAACAAATAAACCAAGAAAAATGATAATTAAACAGCACAGAGTAAAAGCTACCTAAGGAGAACAGAGAAATTTGAAGAAATAATGAAAAAGGCTGCTAACTCACAGAAGCCCATCTGACAAAGTACCAAACAATAGAGATAGATAGCACATTAAAGCAGCAAGCAAGCAAAGACTAAAGAAGATTCCAAATCACAAGGGAAAATGAATATGAAGCCAGGGACTCCAGGAGAAGAGGGAAGCAATAAAAATCAGCATTTGACTTTTTCAACAGCTAATTAGATCCTTAAATCTGAAAGCTGGTCACAAAACAACATTTTGACAGCTGTATCTTAGGTAGAAAGTCTCCTACAATGTTAAATATTAAAGATGACACCTAAAAGCTAGCAACTAAAAGAGCATTATAATTAACAAGTAAAGGAAAGCATATAGCTTCCTAATTATAGAAAAAAAGTTTTCTACCAATTAAATCTTTAGCCTGCAGCATTTACGACAGCTTGCACAGGAAAACGTTTCGAGTGTTTGTCCTACTTTGCTTCTTAGAATATATAAGGTAATCCTGAAAGGTATTATTTTGTTTGTTTTTTTTAATTATTTAAAGTGCCATAATCAGTTTAGCTGTTTCCTTAGGCATATCAATTATGTCTCTTTGGTTAACAAGTAGTCTTTCTAAGCACTTAAGTTGATGTTCAGCATTCAGACACAATATACGAAGACATATTTCTTAACTGTTTTACTTTTCAAAGGTATTTGAAAAAAAAAAAAAAATCACCACAAAAAAAAAAAAAATCACTTTCCCTTATAACACTTGCCTATACTCCAGTCAGGCAGAGTTCCAAAACAGACAAAACCTAGATTTCTACTGTACAAAAAACAGAATGTCCTAGGACTACGTCCTCCTCTATATTGAACAGAAGGAGGAAAAAAAAGCCCTACCAACTTAAACTGCAAGACAGGGAGGTGACCAAAATCAGCTTATACTTCATAACAAATCCAGAGGAAGAGTCAAAGAGGTTATGATCAGATCTCTGAGAGAGAAGGAAAACCTTTTTAAAAAGAGAATGTGAATGAGATACAAGGTGGCCAAAGATCAGGTATAGTAACAAGTAGTCTTTCTAAGCACTTAAGTTGATGTTCAGCATTCAGACACAATATACGAAGACATATTTCTTAACTGTTTTACTTTTCAAAGGTATTTGAAAAAAAAAAAAAATCACCACAAAAAAAAAAAAATCACTTTCCCTTATAACACTTGCCTATACTCCAGTCAGGCAGAGTTCCAAAACAGACAAAACCTAGATTTCTACTGTACAAAAAACAGAATGTCCTAGGACTACGTCCTCCTCTATATTGAACAGAAGGAGGAAAAAAAAGCCCTACCAACTTAAACTGCAAGACAGGGAGGTGACCAAAATCAGCTTATACTTCATAACAAATCCAGAGGAAGAGTCAAAGAGGTTATGATCAGATCTCTGAGAGAGAAGGAAAACCTTTTTAAAAAGAGAATGTGAATGAGATACAAGGTGGCCAAAGATCAGGTATAGTAAGTTCGGTTTTAACACAATAAAAACGGAGAAAAAAGAACCAGAATGTGGAGAGAGAAGCACAAATAGGATTAAAAAATGACATCAAAATTATAGGCCTGGAAAAAAGAATAGTATATGACAGTGATCTATAAGAGACAATAGAAGGAAAGGGAGTTGCCAGTGAGGGGCACAGAGCTAAAGGGAAGGAGATGGAGCCTTAGTGGCTAGGGACAGAAGTTGCACATAAAGCGGTTTAAGTGATCAGAAACTGGCTTAAACCTGTAACAGTACAGATGTTCAATGCACATAAACCAGTTTCAAAATGGCTGAAACTGGTTTAAAATAAGCCTGGTAGTATAAGACTAAACTGACTTGGGTCAAGCCAGTTTATGCAACTTCTATCCCAGACCCCTTTCTGTTTTAAAGTTAAACCAGAAACCTCCAGCATCCTCTCTGGACTGATCTGTGCTGTTTGCTCCAGAGAGTAGGGCTGGCCATGCCCCACTGCTCTCTAGTTGAAGCAGGGGCAGAGATGTGGCGAAACACCAGCTGGCATGGCCCTGTTAACCCCTTTCCTGCCTTCTTCACCTTAATCCTTCCCTCCTTCCCCTCTCCCCCACCACAGCTGGGGTCTGCCCGCCTGTGGGTGAGCAGCAGAGGCAGAGGGGGCAGCCAGGGGTCTGGACAAAACTGGGGTTGGTAGACCCTCTTCCCTGTCCCCTTCACCTAAAGGGGGCTATGCCCGGACAGCATCTGGCTTCATCCATCACTGGAGCAGCAAGGGGAAGGGGAGGGACCTCTGTCAGAGTGCCCAGGAGGAGTTTATTCTTCCCCTCCTTCTCTGTCCCACTGCAGCCATTCTGGCATCACCCCATTAAGGCTAAGGGGGCAGAAAAGTGGTTAATTACCTCCTAAACAGGGGGCTGCAGCTGGGATGGAGCAGCCCCCCCTCCTCCCGCCACAGAGTGGGGAAGGGGGCTCTGTGCAGAGCTGCCTGGACCCAGAGGGTCCTCATCCCTCTGCTACTCCCTCTTCCACCCAGCAGGGAGGGGGGCTCTGTTCGGTGCTGGAGGGCAACTCTTCCCCCTCCTCCGCCTCCCCCCTCCCCAGGGTTGGGGAGGGGGCTCTGTGCAGTGCTGAAGGGGGACTTTTCCCCCTCCTCCCTCTCCCCTCTGTGGCAAGGAGGGGAGCTCTGTGCCAGGCTGCCCAGCCCCAGATGGGGACTGTTCCCACCCCTCCACCCACCCGCAAGGTGGGGAGGGGTGGTCTGTTCAATGCTGGAGGGGGACTCTTTCCCCTCCTCCTGACCCCATCGCCACAGGGCAGGGAGAGGGACTTTGTGCAGCACTGCCTCAGCTGCTGAGGGTGGCCCTGCCCCCATGGCCTGTGCTGTGGGGGTAGGGCCATCCCAGGCAGCTGCAGTTGTGTGATGGAGAGGCTAACCCCTGTCTGTGAGTGCAGCCTGGCCTGGCATCCACAGGCGGTTGCTGGCCGGGCAAGCTCAGATGCGCTGGCAGGCCCGAAAGCCCAGCAGCCACCTACCACAGAGGCTCGCTGCAGAACCATAAGCCCCCGTGGTGCCTCTGAGCCAGCCTGGATAGCCCACTGCCCGGCCAGCTGCCACCCGCCCATGCACACCGAGCCAGGCTGCACTCACTGACAGGGCTCAGCCTCCCCCCCTCCCCGGTCACTGAGCTGCAGGTGAACTGCAGCCGTTGGGGATGGCCCCGGCACCATGGCCCAGCTCTGCCGTGAGACTGCCTCAGCCATGGTTGAGCGGGGCCACCCCGGGCTGCAGGGGCAGGCCCACCCCCAGCAGCTGCAGCTCAGTGACAACTTCTCCCTGCGCCCAGGCTGGGCTGAGCCGGGCAGCGCTGCACAGATACCCCGCCCCCATCCTGCAAGGAGGGAAAGAGGGGCAAGAGTCCTAATAGGGAGCTGTAAATGAAACTAGAAAGGCAAGAGAGGGCCACAGCCTAGTTGTCTGCATTTACAACCCAAACCCCTATAAACATACCTTGCAATTGTTCAAGTCGTTTGCTTGCTTCATTTAACTTTTCTTCTGCAGAGTATCTTTCAAGACCAGCATCCTTTCTAGCAATAGCTAGTTCATACTCTAGACCTTGTCGAACAGCTTCTCCTTTCTCAACTTCACATCGTAACTTGGCAATCTGGCTTTCATAATTAGACAGCTAAGAGAAAAAGTTTTTGGTTTTTTGTTTTGTTTTTTAGAAACTATCAATGACACTATTTAAATAAAAGAAAACTTAGGTATTAAACATTTCAATTAAGTATGCTAACAGAGAGAAAGTTTACTTTTATCCCCAGGAAAGTCAGAGGTAAAAAAAAGCTGTCAATGCACATTTTGCTTCAGGGCAGAGGTGTCAAAGTTAGGGCTCACAGGCCAGATAAAGCCCATGGGCATGGGCATCCAGCCTGCTGTCTTGTCCCCAAGCTGCAGTGAAGGAGCAGGGGAAGGAGTCATCTATTTGCGGGGTTCATAACCTCTCATCAGGCTAAGGCTGCTGCAGGGAGGTAGTGATGCAGTACTTATTGCAGCTGCTGCCAAATTTACAGTTCCCCATTTCTTGTGTCCACTCAGCAGTGGGGGGATGAGCAACTGTAGCAAGGGCCATGCCAACATCAGACCCCATAGCAGCTCAAGCTTGAGGAGCGAATGCAAATCCACATTAATCCCTGGCTGCTGGCCATACTGACAGCTCCCCCCACAGCAGTATCTACTGACATGATGGTAGAGTTTCTCATCATGGCTGCCAGAGGCCCAGCAAGAGCTATACTCCTAGCAGCCCTGACAGTACCATGGTCAGAATCTACTGCTACCAGAGCAGGTGTGGCCCACAGACACCTGCAAAGCAGGAAATATGGCCTATGGACCAATTTTACTCTGCCACCCCTGCTCCAAGACAAGATAATGAAGTACAATGAATCTTAGTCTAGCCACTGCAATCAACCAATCAGTTTATTTCATGGTTTTTTTTAAATTAACTGACCTAAGTTCGCTGCAAATCAAACATAAAATAATATATTTTAAATTATTTGTTCATTTTTCAAAAATCATAGTGATTTCAGGAAAAGCTAATTTTCTAATATTGATCTCTCCCTCTCTCCTTTTAACAAAAGGCTGCTAATTACATTATAAATTGTGCCCATGTGACAATTTGCAGTTATATTTATTTAGATTTAACCCTTCAGGTTGAACATACATAAAAAACTAATTTCCAGCAACAGCATTAAACAGTCACATGGAGATCATTTAAATTTTGACAACAAATAAATACTAGAAAACTCAAGGTAACTTTTACCCTTAAACAACATGCAGCATTCTTTACCCTAAACCCCAGCAGACAAATGCTTTATCAGTGGGCCCAGAAAAATCATCAAATTCCGGCTCTCTCAGAAAGAAGAAGGCAACTACTGTCTTCTGTAAGCAAACGGGGTGTTTTTAGAATCTCATCTGTGACTGCAACAGTGTGACAACATGTCACAGGAAAGGAAAGGGAACACTCTTTCTGGTAGGCAAGTTAGGGCCTGCCTACTACCACGTAAGGCAGCATTTCTCAACCCGTGAGTAGCAAGCATGTATGAAAGGGTCATGAACAAACTTTAAAAATAGATTCCCCTTTAAAGGAGAAAAATGTGGGAAACCATGGCTTTTCCTTTGCAGGCTGGCAGAGTTCCAGCATGCAAAGGCTTACTTGCCCCCCACCCCACACACATCAGATGGGGGCTGGGGGGCAGCAGGTCAGGAGTGAGTTGTACCGGAAGGGCCAGGGGTCTGTTTTCTACTTAAACTGTTTACTAGGTCAGGACTGGCCATCAGTATTTACAAATGGATCCCAGTACCAAAAAGGTTGAGAACCACTGACCTAGGGATTTACAGGTTTCACCCATATCTTGCATTCACACTTGGGAATCCCCTCTTTTAGGCTATAAGTTAGTTGCTCATTGTTACACATACTCAAACTGACCTCAAGACCTTTCTTTCTAGACATCAATCTAAACCCAAAAATTAAGGACTGGAACATATCTAGATTTAGAATCATGATATAAAAGAGATCATTTAAATTGACTGCATCACACTTCTAGCAGAAAACTGTTTACTTATTCATATTGTAAATTGGCCTCTAAGATCACTATAACTCATGGGTGGCAAAGATACTGTTCTTCAGACCAGATCCAGCCTGTGAAGCCCTACCATTCAGCCCCGAGTGCTGCCTGTGGTATGTTCTAGATTGCCCTGTGTGTCATGAGGTGCCTGCTCCAGCTCCTCCGGGCCTACAACACAAGTGGTGCCTGTTCCAGGCTGTGCCCACCCCATGCCAGACCCACCGCACATCCCTAAGTGGCCAGAGCAGGTGCCACATGCAGCGCAGCCCCAGAGCAGCGGTAGAGGTTGCCACATGCAGCGCAATCCCGGACCATCTGCTCTGGGTCACATGCCACAGAAGACATCAACTCTGGGATACACATTGGATCTGACATGGTCTTGGGGGCTAGCATGACCCTTACATGTAGTGCGAAAAGCCCTGAAGCAGCCGGTCTGAGACCATACTGCACATGGCACCCACTCCAGCTGCTCTAGACCTAGGACATAGACTGGCCCCACATGCCAGATCCAGGATATGGGCCCTCCATCCATGGGCTGGATTGGGTCAACCCACAGAACCTAATGAGTTTGACACCCCTGCTGCGTGAGAGAGAGAGAGAGAGAGAGAGAACACCTTTGTACACATTATCCAAATGCTGAAGGAGAACATGATACACATATCGTGTAGGGCCAGTCTCCTTGGTTTCCCTACACTCACACAGAGGAAACCGTTCATCTTTTGCACTCAACTGGGGGGGGTGGGAAATGACAAACCCCCCCTAAAAAAAAACACACACACAAAGCCAGGAAAATGTGGTTGTCAAATGAGCTAATGGGCTTACAGGAAGACACTGTACTTGAAACTAACTAATTTTGGGGAAACAACTAGTTTTCAAGTTAGTGCTGCTTTAAGACCACAGTCTGACTTTATCTTTAAAAAACAAAACAACAAAAACAAAACACAAAACTAACTTACTAAACCAGTTTGAAATACACTTTTAGGTGTATGTCTACTCTGCAATGTAGTGTAGAAACACCCAGGACAGTTTGGGTGCCACAATACTAACACACAGCTCCATACAGACTATTCTTGATATGAAGCTTTGTGGTCATGGCTAGGCTGCTTGCAGTACCTAGCTAGTTCACATACCTCTACACAACATTGCAATATCAGCAACAAAAGACACCTAAGAGAGCATTTTAAAAACAGTGCCCAGCCAAGCTATATTGGAAATATATTTCAGCTTAGCGGAATACTGTACGTACTTCCAGAGTAGTTTTGAAATATTGTGCAAAGGATGGTGCAAAGGCCTTGAAATTCTTATACCATGTTTTGCAAAACCCTTCAAATCTTTTAGATTTTTAATCAAAAACTTTGTTTAGAGAACAGATGGCAAATTCATTTTTTAATTGGAAATGTTTGCAAGCGTTACCTACTACACCTTTTACCACTTCAGCTACAGTGATGCAAGCCTAGGGCTAGAAATGAACTGCTCACAAGGACCCCGCTCAGCTGGATCTTAAAAGAGGGAAAAATGTGAAGAATGTTTGATCATTTTTGCAAGGTCTCAAAGATCCTTTGCATGCCTCATTTTCCCCTCATTCCTGTATGCTGTGGGTAACTGCACTTAGCTGTTTGGAATGGGCCATCAGGAATACAATGGGAACATTAAGCCATGGAAGAAACATCCTGGTGAAGACAATACAAACTAACAACTGAAGATAAGCTTCTAAACAGCTCTCACTAAGGGACAAGAATCAAAACAAACCCTCTGGAGAAAAACTGCACCACGACACATTTTCTAGTTAAAACTGATTCAAAGCAAAACCAACATGCAAAGCCCAGAGCCCTTAAAGTAAGAAATGATTAATTAGGAAAACAGACTTAATTTGTGGCTTCTTATCATTTCTACCATTTGGCAATTTTGCATGTTGAATTATTATTGGAGGCAGTAATCCACATACCCCTCTCTCCCATTCTAGAAATTTACACTTCATTGGATGCCACCTGAAATCTCTGACCAGCCTGACTGTTAGCATCTAAAATTTAAACAGAACTAGTTTCACTCGTTTCTTCCGCTTGAAAAAAAAAAAAATGACTTTGCAGGAAAGTCCTTTTTTACACCAAACAACTTAAAGGTAAACAGATTATTCCAACATTTCTCTGAGCCTAATCTGCATATAAAATGAACTGTTCCAAACAGAAGATTTTACCACACCACCTTCAACTCTCCCATGACACATGAACTTTAATTTCTACCCAGGAGAACTTTTATAATTTTTTCTCCTATGCCTGAAGGATTTGTGCTCGAAAGCTTTCAATTAACGACTTCTTTTTTGTGCAAAAATCTAGTCAGCCTAATAAAAGATATCACCTCCACCATGAGTCCTGATGACTTTTGCAGGATCCATTTTCATGCAAGACAGCTCAGTTTTACGGTGAAGATTTTGCCAGATCTCACAGCTGTTTCTAATTTGACCAGATTTCAGGATCTGTCCCAATCTTTATCTAAATCAATAGCATCCTATCATTTCTACTACATTCATGTAGCTTGCTCTACCAGTGACATCTGTAAGACTACAGCCTATCCACACCAGCCATCCTGTTCCAAATAAACAAGCCCTTCAACTCTTTCCATTTCCAGTACAATTAGATACATTTCACAACTCATGCTACCCGAAATACCAAAGAATATGAACCCCACAACGGGGATTAAGAGAAGAAAATAGTGATCCCCCACAAGGTAAAAACGATTCTTCACTTAGACCTCAAAACTACAAAAAAGATCCACATAGCTAAACCAATGCACATGTACAGAAGTTATCCAATATCAAAGAATCTCTGCATAAGCAACGGATCCAGCCACACAGCACACTGCAGAATCATGGCCCTTACAAGTACTATGTAAATTTCTCTAGATGTTTATTTTCAATCAGTGTCAGTCACCTCAACCCTTCTTCCTTGCATTTCATGATATTTAATTAAAGAGATTTAAAAATTTCTTAAGGAGAGGTGGGGACTAGGAAAATAAAAACTTACATCTTGATTATGTTTGGTCGTTATGTCCAGTTTTTCTTTTTTGGCTTGGTAGAGTTTCCTCCTTAGATCTTCCACAGTGTCCAAATCCAATTCACTGGTATTCTGTAATAATCTCAATTCACTCTGGACGTATTGCAAGCTTAATTGCAAGGAAAAAAAAAGAAAACTTTTTCATTAAACAAGAAGATTTCCTTACTGTTCGATTATTGTATTATTTTAATTGTTAAAAAAACTGAAATAACTCTGCAAGGAAAAATTCATTAAACAAAGTAAGACGACAAGTGAAAAATGGCTTTCACCACAAATAAATTTATTAAAAAGTAGTTAAATGAAATTGCAAATCCTAGCCTACGCAATTTTGCAAGCATTTAAAGAAATCTATTGTGGTAGTGATTAGCATTACTACAGCTTCCAAAGAAAGGATGAGAACTATAAAGAAGTATAATAACTTTATTGTTTTGTTTCCAAAGCTGAGTAACAGGAAACAACACATGAAAAGCCCCTAAACATCTAACAGTTATGAAAAAAGAATAATAACTTGAATTTTTCAAAATATATCAAGTTTAATTATTTTAAGATGTTAATAAGAAATTGTTAAAACTACATCTAATTATCTTAATGGCATCACATGTACATTATGATATAATATATATGGTCTTTCTATGAAAGTAGGAACAATGGACATTGTAATCTGAAATCAGGTCAATTATTTTTAATCACATATCAGTGCACCACTACACCAACTTACTTAATAATATGGTGATAACAAGCATTAGTAGGACTCTACTTGGACCAGGAGCAACAGAACCATAATAGCTATATTACCACTTTCAGGGTTACTATGGAAGCCACTCTCACAGGAGTCAGAGGAGGAGGAGGTAAAAAATAACTCAAAGGGCAAAAGAAAAGCAACAAGAAATATGTAACATAAGATTAATAAGTTTACATTAAATGACCACTAGTTTAAAAAGAGATATTATAATAGCTATGACTTGTAAAGTAAGCCGGGGAAGACAGTAAATTAAGTATAAATATGGAATGTACAAATGGGTAGAAATAGTCTGAGCTCCCATAAGAAACTGGCCAAATGCTTGTTGGTTGTGGGCAGCACAAATGTTTTGGGCTTTGGAGTTATGTTTTTAAAAGAGATGAGCAAATTAGAAGCAGAGACAACCCACATTTGGATAACAAAGGAATAGCTAAAGCCAACAAGCTTTACAAAGGTGAACACTCACAAAATTACACAAAGGACTATTTATCAGAACAAAGATTTATAGTAATAAAAGATTTTGTAAACAGCAAGAACAGAAACTATTAAATTAATTTACTGTTAGGTCTAAAGTGCAAAATGCAAGAACTTAATTCATCATTTCATCAGAATTCAAAGATGACCATACAGTCTTGTTCAAAACTTCTAGGATTAAGTACTGGGATAATCACATTTTAAATAAGTGTATTTTTTTACCATGACTATCTACAAAATGTCACCCTTAGACAACTACTAAAATTCTTTACTGAAAACAACAGGGTGAAATAGCTATTGAACATATTGCTCTGTAACATGGATATATACGATACTAGTAACTCAGAAAGGAAAAAACGAAATCAATAAGCCAATACTAGTCAGTCCTGCAATCCTACTAGTTAGAATACTATAGGCATCGCTTAGGCTTTTTTCCTTCCCCTTGAAAAATAATTATACCATACAACTGTAACTGTTACAACCATTTAATATTCTTCTTTCACTTGTTAAATAGCTTTGGGATTTTTCTAGGCTTTCATAGTCTAAAGGGACTGTACCCTGCATGTACTTAACGAACTATCACATTTCATAGGAAAACAAAAAACAAAAAGAGTCCAACCCTAGGGATGTTGACAGATGTGGGGGAAAAAACCACCCCCCTCCCCCCCAATAAACAGTGCTTTACCAGATGAGTGTGTAGCTTGTAGCCGTGTTGGTCTAAGAACATAGACAGACGAGATTCACCCAAAGAACCTTGTTTACCAGATGAGGAATCACATCAGTCTGACCCAGTGTGATTCCTCACCATCAGCTCCCCAGCATTCGTATAGCCCATGCACTTCAGCAGGGCTTTTTAAATAAAAGCAGTTATTAGATAAAAGTGCTAGAACACCCTGCTGAAGTGCATGGGCTATACAAACACTGGGCAAGCTGGGTCAAACTGATGCAGTTTCTCTTCTAGACACGAGCTGCGCTCAGTGGGGGCTCGCCAAGCTGAAAGTAAAGCACTGTTTTTATCCCCCCCCAACATCTGTAAGCAGGCAAGATTCTTCTAGCTGCTGCCAAAACAATTAGAGGCACTGCAGATCAAGATGTAGAAGGAAGTCACTGTTTAAAAATCAATCTATTTAGAATAACAATAAAGGTATCTAACTTTTCAACTGTTTCAATACATCGAATACTCAGCGAGACAAAAAATACTGGTGTACATGATAAAAGCAATATTCTTGAACAGAAAATGACTTTACCTAAATTGAGTTAAAAAACAATAAAAGTTTAGGTAATTATGAAGTCTACTTGCTCAACAAGCCTATCAAGTACTGGGTATGCCAACTGCTTGGATAACAAACAGACATGTTAAAGTTTATTTCTGAAACCAAGCCACTAATTTGCCAACTCTAGCACCCAAGCCTTCAGTTGAAGTCACAGCAGCTGGGGGGGAAGCAAGTCTGCTGAAAAGTGGGTCTAAAGTCTGTCAGAGTACAGAAGTCAGAGGCTGTCAACTGGGGGTACGTGTAACCCCAGGGGTACTTGAGAAGGCCCTAGCGGGTCTGCACAGGCAGGCAGGGACAGAGGAACAAAACAAAAACTAATGGAGGAAAGAAACTGAAATAGTGGATTTTAAAATAAGGGATTGAAGCTCACCGTTTGATCTCAGGAACACTGTGATTGATTGGAGAGGAGGAACTCATGACTACCACTTTCCAGCCTTCTAATCTATGTTCTCGGGATAATGAATAGTCTTTGATAGTAAAATTATTTTACAGGAATCAAGAAATTTCAAAGAAGATTCTTCCCCACATCATATCAGTACATTAAAACCTATACAAAATATATAAAGGAAATATTCAGTTTATTTCTCACCACAATAGCCAGTTATTAAATGAAAGGGTCAATTACATTAAAACTTACTATAGTTCTACATCTGATGTGATCAAATTTAAGGACAACACCCTCTAGCAAGCATTTGTAAAACTTCTCTAAACCTAAAGCCCAGAGCCAAAATTTTTATAAAGACAACTCTGGGTTCTAAATTTGCCAACAAAAGTTATATAGGAAGAGAGTGTAAAACACAAAACACCCCGTTTCTGGAAGGGGCGGGCCGTCTGCCATTTCTCTGATGCAGCAATCAATTTTAGTTTTTTGAAAGAAGCCACACACAATACATCTAAATGGTCCTCAGGGTAGAACAGTTTCAAGTGGATCCACAATCAGCCTTCACTGTGCAGCACAGCAAATCTCCTGCTAGGAAATGCAATAATACTTCTACTGGTGGCAGTGTATAAGAAAACATTAAACATTGTCTTAGGTGACAGAAAAACGGCAAAATTGGAAGTTTAACTTCAGACACACCAGGCACAGAAATCCACTTTTATCCTCTAATACAGGATTGTTCAACTGCATGCAGCTTGCAAGGGGTTAACTTGTGAACCACAGGCTGAAGACTCCCCCCCACCCGGCCACTCCCTGGTACCACTGGGGAGCTGATCAGATCTCTGGGCTCCCCTCCCCTCCCCTCCTCCATCTTCCACTTCCTGCCTCCCTTGCTGGGGCCTGAGCAGAGCTGCTGTAGCACAGGCCACATTAGGATGATGAAATGAGACGGTAAATCCACATACCGTATTTACAGGATTAAGGGACCACACCACCAGTATGAAAAGGCTTATTTCAAGTGGAGGAATAACCTAATTAATGTGTCCCTATGGCAGATGGGCAAACCAGTGTGCAGGAAGATTATCAGCCAATGGTTACACTCAGCTGGAGCTTACCTTTGCTTTAAACACTGCTTTATGGATTTCATAACTAGGGACCTACTTACAGCGTGATCTGAGGCAGTTTCTGCCAAAAACTGACTGGAAATAAAATGCTGACTCCCCAGTGAGAGCAAGCAGCTCTCACAGCTGCTGCCACACAGAAAGGGAGCCAACATGGCACCTCCCCCTTCTTCCCTTCACTCCTGATTAAGCATTACACAGCCCCGCCCTTCTCAGCCAATCAGCAGTGTGGCAAAGCCTCACCATGAAAATGGTGGTGGACAGTGCAATTGGCTCCAGCATTGCCAGGTGTATGATAATTATCGTATTTATACTATAGATGATACTAAAAGTCCTCAAAATCTATTATTTTTTTTTGTGTCATTTAACCCAGTTCGCACTTGCATTGGATTGGAATTTGACAGGGACTCAAGTAAGGGTGAATAATATTTGCCATTTATCTTTAACTGGAGACTTACAATGAGCAATATAATGTAACTGCATAATGATCACATAACCAAATCTCAATGTGCAATAATACTAAGAGCTTTATTTTACATGCTATATATGGTCTTAAATCAACAGAAAGTCAAAGCGGTTTTGTACCTGCCTTGCTTGTAAATTCCAGGCACATACCAAATACAGCAAGTTGCAAAATAAAGTATAGAAGATTTATAATATGCAGACCTACACCACAAAACGAAGATAAAAGAATAATCATAGTAATAAATTCAGTTTAACCAGTCGGAGAAAGTGTTAAACAAAACTTCATAGTGAGCAGTGTCAAGTGGAGTGGCACAGCATGTGATGATAACAGTATAAGGCAACATGATGTTACTTAAAAAAAAAAAAAGACTACATTTGCATACTTTTTTCCCCCCAATGTATGATAGTTTTTCAGAAAATACGATAATTTGAGCTTCCAATATGATAATTTCATATTTGACCTGGCAACATTATCAGCTTGCCCACTGATTTCCAAGATGCAGCCCAGCAGCTTGAAGAGCAGTGTCTGGCTGGTAAGTCTGTTGTGGTGGAAGAGGAGGGGGGAGGGAAGGCGCATGGGGGATGGGAGGCAGATCAAGGCCCCTGTGGTGAAGGAGGGAGTAGGGCTGGGGCAGGCACTGTCCAGCTGGGGCAGGGCAGGGTGCAGAACAGAGCTGCAGCTTGTCTGGAGGGTGCAGAGCGGGTGGGCAGCTCCTGCCGCTGTGCACAGCCCAGGAGAGCATGGTGGGGGGTGCCCCCAGATCTGTGTACAGGGAAGGGCAGGGAGTGGCGAGCTGCTGCTGCAGGCTGAGACCGGGGCTCTAAGATTCATAGATTGTAAGGCCGGAAGGGACCTTGGAAGATCATCGGGTCCAGCGCCCCACACCAAGCAGGAAAGATAATTAGGAGTCAGGTCTCACCAGTGCTGTGGTCTCAGTAGTGCTGAGTAGAGCAGAAGACTTACCTCCTTGGTTTTGCTGGAGATGCATCAATTGATGCATGCCAGAGTATTATTTGCCCTACTGGCTACAGCATCGCACTGCTGGTTTATATTCATACTGTGGTCTATTATTACCCCCAGGTTCCTTTCATTCATGGCGCTAGTCAGTTTAGTGCCACCAAGCCTGTAGGTGTGTTGGGGGGTGCTCGTCCCGAGATGGAGCACTTTACATTTCTCGACACTGAACTTAATCAGATTCTGATCTATGCACCTTACTAGCCTGTGTAGGTCCACCTGTATCTGTAGCATATCTTCAAGCATGACCATGCTTCCCCGTAACTCGGTGTTGTCCGCGAACTTGGCCAGTGAGTTCTTTACCCCCACATCCAAATCGTTAATAAAGATGTTGAAAAGTACTAGACAAAGCACCAACCCTGTGGGACACCGCTGCCCGCTTCTTGCCAGGATAACACAGATCCGTTCAGTACAACTCTCTGGGTTCTATCCTCAGCCAGTTTCTCACTCACCTGACTGTCTCGGAGTTAGGCCCCACAATCCTCCAATTTTCTCACAAGGATATCGTGGGATACTAGATCAAAGGTCTTTTCAAAGTCTAGATATACAGTGTCAACCTGCTCTCTCGTGTTCAGGTGGGAAATTACCTGGTCATAGAAGATGAGGTTGGTAAGGCAAGACCCACCCTGAGCGCAGCCCAGTGCAACTCCAGCCCCAGCCCACAGTGGCAACCGGCCCTCCCCAGCTCTGCACACAGATCCAGGGGCACCCCCATTCCCTCCCAGGGTTCATGCAGCAACAGGAGCCACACACCCCGCTTCCCCACAAGCCACGGATCCATCCTGTGCCCTGCCCCAGCTAGGCACCCCGCTGGCAGGACACAATCGCCAACTTGGCATTGGGCATGTGAGCAAAGACCAAGGAAAGACAATGAGCAGGACAGAAGCTCATGCACTTGGCTTGGCACCCATCGCTGGGAGTCCCATGACTATGTCCAGCTCTCCCTCTGTGCTCACATCCTGAATGCATGCAGGCTACATGTCAGCACAATGTCCCTAGGCTAATGGGGGGGTAGGGTGGTGTTGTCAAACCACTGAGCAGGGCTAGGAACACTAGCAGAGAGTGGCTTGAGCAGACTCTCAGCTACCTGGGATGACAATCTGTGGCAGAAGAATTTTCATATGGCAAGAGGAAACTTCATGAAGATCTGCACTAACCTGCCCACCCATCTCTAAAAGCAAGCCACTAGAATAAGGACACCTTTTACTCATAGATTCATAGATGTTAGGGTCAGAAGGGACCTCAATAGATCATCGAGTCCGACCCCCTGCATAAGCAGGAAAGAGTGCTGGGTTTAGATGACCCCAGCTAGATGCCTATCTAACCTCCTCTTGAAGACCCGCAGGGTAGGGGAGAGCACCACCTCCCTTAGGAGCCCATTCCAGACTTTAGCCACTCTAACTGTGAAGAAGTTCTTCCTAATGTCTAGTCTAAATCTGCTCTCTGCTAGCTTGTGGCCATTATTTCTTGTAATCCCCAGGAGCACCTTGGTGAGTAAAGCCTCATCAATTTCCTTCTGTGCCCCCATGATGAACTTATAGGCAGCCACAAGGTCGTCTCTCAACCTTCTCTTGTGGAGGCTGAAGAGGTCCAGGTGCTCTAGTCTCTCCTCATAGGGCTTTTCCTGCAAGCCCCTAACCATACGAGTGGCCTTTCTCTGGACCCTCTCCAGGTTATCCACATCCCTCTTGAAGTGCGGAGGCCAAAATTGCACGCAATATTCCAACTGTGGTCTGACCAGCGCCCAACAGAGGGGAAGTATCACCTCCTTGGATCTGTTCGTCATGCATCTGTTGATGCACGATAAAGTGCCATTAGCTTTTCTGATGACTTTGTCACGCTGACGACTCATGTTCATCTTGGAGTCCACTAGGATTCCAAGATCCCTTCCCGCTTCCGTTCCACCAAGCAGGTCATTTCCTAAGCAGTAGGTATGCTGGACATTTTTCCTCCCTAGGTGCAGCACTTTGCATTTCTCCTTGTTGAATTGCATGCTGTTGTTTTCCGCCCATATGTCCAACCTGTCCAGGTCTGCTTGTAGTTGTTCCCTGCCCTCCGGCGTGTCCACTTCTCCCCACAGTTTTGTGTCATCCGCAAGCTTGGGCAGAGTACATTTCACTCCCTCGTCCAAGTCGCTGATGAATACATTGAAGAGTATCAGTCCAAGGACCGAGCCCTGCTGGACCCCACTGCCCACACCCTTCCATGTCAATACCGACCCATCCACTATGACTCTCTGGGTGCGACCCTCTAGCCAATTCGCCACCCACCGGACCGTGTAGTCATCCAAGTCACAGCCTCTTAACTTGTTCACCAGTATGGGGTGGGATACCACATCAAAGGCCCTCCTGAAGTCTAAGTAAACGACGTCAACCCCTACTCCTGCATCCAGGTGTTTTGTAACCTAGTCATAAAAAGAGACTAGATTAGTCAGGCATGATCTACCTGCTACGAATCCATGCTGGTTTCCCCTCAGCATAATTTGTCCTGCTGGGCTCTTGCAAATGTGAGCCTTGATAATTTTTTCAAAGACTTTGCCAAGGATGGAGGTGAGACTGACTGACCTATAGTTGCCTGGGTCCTCCTTCCTCCCCTTCTTGAAAATGGGGACCACACTGGCCCTTTTCCAGTCCTCCGGGACCTGGCCCGTGTGCCACGAGTGTTCAAATATTCCCGCCAGTGGCTGTGCAATGACATCAGCCAGTTCCTTCAGTGCCCTCGGATGGAGCTCATTTGGGCCTGCTGACTTAAACACATCCAGTTCCTCCAAGTGACTCTGCACCATCTCAGGGTCTACGCTTGGTAGTCTGGCGCCCTGCTGCTGCCTCTACAATCCCAGTGAGAGACTTGTCTTGCCCCTCACTTACTGTTGAGGAGTACATCACCACCACAATATGGAAGCTTTCTAAAGCACAGCCTCTGGTCTGTGGCAAATTAGTTTAGTGTTGACAAGTCCATGGTGGGAGAGGTAGCATGGCTAGCAATCCAATAGGTGACAGCATGATGGATCACAGGCCTTGCCAACCCACAAAGGCATGGGGTTAGCCAGCCTGAGGCTCCCCAACTGCATCAGGACTGTCAATTGTACATGCTGCTATCATTTACCCTGATTAGGTACCCTGAGTAGGTTCTGATGCTGGCAATCTTCAGGAGTTGATTTGGACCACCACAGCCATTTCACACATGTAAATACCAACTGGATATACCTGGATGTCAGAGACTGCCACAGCCCCACTTTATGGTCTTTGCCTGCATCCTGCACATCTGTAAAGTCAAGGAAGAGTCCCTGCCAGACCAATTTCTGATTCAAATGGAACAGTCTGCTACAGACCCCCACACCAAGGGGAAGAATCAGATTCGGAGCGCCTGAGGCAGTTCTCAGAGACCACAAAAACTAAGGAGGTGGTAGTCATGGGGGACCTAAACTACCCAGACATCTGCTGGGAGACACAGACAGCAAAGTCCCACCGTTCACTCATGTTCCTATCCTGCATACAGGACCTCCACCTGATGCAGGAGGTACATGGTCCCACTAGGGGGAATGCCTTACTGGACCTGGTATTGGCAATGGGGGAGGATATGGTAGGGGACCTACAGATTGGTAGCCACCTGGGGGACAGTGATCACCAAAAAATAGAATTCATCATAAGACGTCGAGTGGGTAAGGTAACTAGTAGGGTGAAAGTGCTAGACTTTAAGAAAGCTGATTTCAATGAGCTCAGGCGATTAGTCAAGGACGCACTGCAGAGTAGGAGTTTTGAAGAGATGGGAGCCCAGGAAGGGTGGCTGTACCTTAAGGAAATGATCCTTCAGGAACAGAGGGAGACGATCCCGATGCGAGGAAAAAGAGGGAAAGGGGCCAGGAGGCTTCCTTGGCTGACCAGAGAAATCCAGGGCAGCCTGCGGACTAAAAGGGAAGCATATAAAAAGTGGAAACGGGGATAGATTACCAAAGAGGAGTATACCTCCTCTGCTCACACATGTAGGGAGGCAGTTAGACGGGCCAAAGCTACCATGGAGCTGAGGATGGCATCTCAAGTAAAGGATAACAAAAAATTGTTTATTAGATATATAGGGAGCAAAAGGAAGGCCCAGGGTGGAATAGGACCCCTACTAAATGGGCAGAAGCAATTGGTGACGGACAGGGGGGACAAGGCTGAACTCCTCAATGAGTTCTTTGCCTCTGTGTTCCTAAGTGAGGGGCAGGACAAGGCTCTCACTGGGATTGTAGAGAGGCAGCAGCAGGACACCAGACTACCAAGCGTAGACCCTGAGATGGTGCAGGGTCACTTGGAGGAACTGGATGCCTTTAAGTCGGCAGGCCCAGATGAGCTCCATCTGAGGGTACTGAAGGCACTGGCTGACGTCATTGCGCAACCACTGGCAGTAATATTTGAGCAGTCGTGGTGCACGGGCCAGGTCCCAGAGGACTGGAAAAGGGCCAATGTGGTCCCCATTTTCAAGAAGGGGAGGAAGGAGGACCCAGGCAACTATAGGCCAGTCAGTCTCACCTCCATCCTTGGCAAAGTCTTCGAAAAAATTATCAAGGCTCACATTTGCAAGAGCCCAGCAGGACAAATTATGCTGAGGGGAAACCAGCACGGGGTCATAGCAGGTAGATCATGCCTGACTAATCGAGTCTCTTTTTATGACCGGGTTACAAAACGCCTGGTGCAGGAGTAGGGGTGGATGTCGTATATTTAGACTTCAGGAAGGCCTTTGATATGGTATCCCCACACCATACTGGTAAACAAGTTAAGAGGCCGTGACTTGGATGACTACACGGTCCGATGGGTGGTGAACTGGCTAGAGGGTCGCACCCAGAGAGTCCTAGTGGATGGGTCAGTATCGACCTGGAAGGGTGTGGGCAGTGGGGTCCCGCAGGGCTCAGTCCTTGGACTGATACTCTTCAATGTCTTCATCAGCGACTTGGACGAGGGAGTGAAGTGTACTCTGTCCAAGTTTGCACAAAACTGTGGGGAGAAGTGGACACGCCGGAGGGCAGGGAACAACTACAAGCAGAGCTCGATAGGTTGGACATATGGGCAGAAAACAACAGAATGCAATTCAACAAGGAGAAAGTCAAAGTGCTGCACCTAGGGAGGAAAAATGTCCAGCATACTTACTGCCTAGGAAATGACCTGTTTGGTGGAACGGAAGCGGAAAGGGAACTTGGAGTCCTAGTGGACTCCAAGATGAACATGAGTCGGCAGCATGATGAAGCCATCAGAAAAGCTAATGGCACTTTATCGTGCATCAGCAGATGCATGACGAACAGATCCAAGGAGGTGATACTTCCCCTCTATTGGGCGCTGGTCAGACCGCAGTTGAAATACTGCGTGCAATTTTGGCCGCCACACTTCAAGAGGGATGTGGATAACCTGGAGAGGGTCCAGAGAGGGGCCACTCGTATGATTAGGGGCTTGTAGGCCAAGCCCTATGAGGAGAGACTAGAGTACCTGGACCTTTTCAGCCTCCGCAAAAGAAGGTTGAGAGGCGACCTTGTGGCTGCCTATAAGTTCATCATGGGGGCACAGAAGGGAATTGGTGAGGTTTTATTCACCAAGGCACCCCTGGGGGTTACAAGAAATAATGGCCACAAGCTAGCAGAGAGCAGATTTAGACTAGACATTAGGAAGAACTTCTTCACAGTTAGAGTGGCCAAGGTCTGAAATGGGCTCCCAAGGGAGGTGGTGCTCTCCCCTACCTTGGGGGAGTCTTCAAGAGGAAGTTAGATAAGCATCTAGCCGGGGTCATCTGAACCCAGCACTCTTTCCTGCCTATGCAGGGGGTCGGACTGGATGATCTATTGAGGTCCCTTCCGACCCTAGCATCTATGAGACCCTCACACCCACAGGTTCCACACCCACAGACAGTCACAGGCAAGCTAATTGCCAGCAACACTCATGCAAGATGTGCTGACAAGCCATTTTGCTAGACTTCGGGACAAGGGTCAGCATGGTAGCTTATGGAAAGGTCTCTTATAGTACACAACTAAACTTTATCAACCGAACGCGTGCTCTTATGTGGTCATTTCCAGCGTTCGTGGGAGGGCAGTGGAAACTGACAGAGAGTCTCCAAAGCACAGACCCAACAACTTCCCAAAGGTCTTAGTGGCCACTACTACTAGCCCATGAACGTGAGCCTGGTGCAGGTCAAACACAGATGCAGAACACACATATGGCACGTTCCCAGCTGGCAGTCATGCCTATCATTGTGCAAAGCAATACTCAGCTACCAACCACCACTGCTGGACATCTGTTCTAGCCACAATGTCCACATGGACACTGCTGGAGGGGGGTTGCTTCTACCTCAGCTAGAGAGCAGCTGTATGGGAGCTTGAAGTTGTGTGGCAACATGTATCCCCAGAGGTTTGACATGAATCCAGCTGGACCATTACATTGCAAGTGACATGAAGAGTGCCAACAATACTCCTGGGTCTGCAAGGTCAGTCAGACACAAAGCAATCCATGGACTTCCTCATTACTGCCTCTGCTGTCCACTCAGTGATTGCAAGCCATGTGGTAGAGCACCAGGACTGCTTGATCCCATACCTGACCATTGCTATGCAGTGACAGCAGTATAGCTGCTTTTCCTCCCACCATTTCCTGGCCTCTTCAGACCAGGACCAGCTGGCCTCCAGAGAGCTCAGCAAGTCCATCTTTATGCACATGCAGCTTTCCCTCTGTGTAGCAGCTCTCTAGGCCCCCCATCTCTGGCCACATCCATGAACTGTTATATGCCACCAAAGTGCTGTCACTGCTATTGGCAGGGATCTGGCCTGAAAGGAAAGAATAGGAAACAGGAGTTTGTCATCCTGCTCACTGATACCCTGATAGCAAGAAGAGCTGTCCAAACAAAGCTGCAAGATCCAGCTAGCAGACAGGCCTCATTAGGCCCACTGACTCTCAACATGGTAAAATTCTCTCTTTCCCTCTGCTCCCCTGACACTCAGGAAAGTGATGAGACCCTCTGGCAGCCACAGGCCTGTATTGAAAGGGTATAGCAAGAGCCCCTGGGCACTCTAAGCGATTTCAGAGTGGACTTACACAACCAGAGGATTGCATTGACCAAGTGGCTGCAATGAAGATGTAAAAGCCACTTGCTTTCTTCTCTCCTCACTCTTATGCTTGCAGTGGCAAGCATTGCTTATTGCTTTACAATAAAGTACCTTTATCTCTTCCTAAAGAGGCACTTGAATGAAAGAGAAGCTCATTGCATCAACTTTCTCATGAGTGGTAGAGGCAGGGTAAAGGAGGGTCACAGGGTGGTGGGTTGTGCCAGCAGGATTCACTTGAAGCACTCATTAGCCCCAAGGGGCAGGGTAGGCCACTGGGTTTCTGTGGTAGTAGTGACAGAGCAATTGGAAGTGATCTAGCTATAAGGCAGAAGGGCTGGAGCGGGTGTTGGGCAAGCCATCATATTCCTCAGAGCCTAGTACCTTATGTCAAGGTCTGGGCCCAAAGCCAGGCAGAATTGGGGTGTACAGGAGGCTCTGAAGCTGTAGGTCGGCTATTGCTAAGGTTGAGGGAGGGGACTGCATGAAGTATGAAGTGAGCCAATAAAGTGGACCCCAAAACTTCTGTCTAATGAACAAACCCACAGTACAATGACCACTATGGATGGGCATCCACAAAGCAATGGGTGGGCCTGAATTGGCCCATTTGACTGAAGGGATGCCACCCTCAACACACAATGCAGTCACATGGGGACAAGGGGGAAGGGACCCACTGAAGCAATCAAGAGAGGCCATAGGGTTCCACAGGGAGCGTTTCACTTCCTCACCAACCCCCTAGTGTTCCTGGGCCCTTCACTGCTCCCAGCAGACTTGCCATTCACAGACACATGTCAGATCCTGTGGCGGGTTGGGTCTTCTCAGCCCCTGGTATACCAATGGGCAGCTCATGAGGTTACAGGCCGGTTGTGAGCCTGATGGCTCTGAAGAACTGGCATAAGGCAATAGGGCTGTCCAGGATGCTGCAAATAGGGGACAGCTGAAGCACTTTGGCCACTTGCTATCCAAGTCCAGGTGCATTCCTGAGTCTTCACCACTATCCAGGACGGCCTGGGAGTTCTCAACCTAGCTGATCTCCTGGGTGGTCACTGAAGTAATCTGCGAAGACTGTGTGCCTTTGATCACAGCGGCATCAGTGTCTTCATCACCATACTGGGCAATGCAGGCTGCATCAACATGTTGGAACATCACCACAGCACAAAGACACAGGATAGTTTCTCATAGGTGGCACACATGACCCTGCATGCATCCGAACCATGGTTAGCATGCCATGCCCTCCCAAACTACTACCGAAGTATTTGTCACTTGGGGCAGCATTGGGCCAAAGCATGGCCAGGTCTGCAAGCTGCCATTTCCACAGTGATCCATTCAAAGACTACCTGGTTTCAGTGGCCAGAATGGAGCGCTCACTGTTTCTCCACCTCTCCCCAAATGGTGATGAGATCCACTGTTTCTGGTTGGTGCTTCAGGTATCCCACACTGCAGTATTCCTGCTCCCCTTCCCCATCCCCCAAGCTACCCAAGGTTTCAAGCAGCTGCCCTGTGACTTGGGCCAAACTGTACAACCTGGGGTCGTAGGTCACATATGACCTTGATTACCTACTTATTGCCCAGTATAAAAGCAAGCTAGCCACTCCATGCTACGCTCCCAAGCATGATTGAGACTGGCAGCATTAGCAGCAGTTTTGATACCCTTTAAGACTCAGTGCAGTATGGGAGGCCAGCCAACCCACCTGCTCCCTGTGTAGCTTTCAAGCATGCCAATACCTGGAGTTGGGAGGAGATGATGGACCAGCTTCCCATCTGGGACAAAGAGGAAAGTCAGAGTGCTCAGGACAAAGACCAGAACTAGACTGTCTTTGAAGGCATCTCCACCAAAATGACAGCCTGGGGACAGAAGTGGGACTGGTAGTAGTGCCACGCAGAAGACAAAGGTACTGAAGCTCCATTACAAGAGGGCCAGAGATACCAACCTCTCTCCTACTGGAAGAAGCTCTCAGATTCTCAGGGGCGATGACTCCATCCACCTCCACTGTAGTCAACACTGCCAAACAAGCTCAACCCACAGAGTAGGACTCCACTCCTAGACCTGAGTGACAGAGGCCCACCCTCAGCCTGCCCCCATGATGTCCAGGAGCTGGCACAGGAAGATAAGGACTTTTCAGAGGACTTCCCGCTTTCCTCATCAGCAAAGAGAACAGAAATTAACCATTCTCTGCCACAGGGGAACAAGGAGCATGAGATGGACATTAAGCAATCTGAGCCATTTATGGACCCCATATGCAAGATGTCATGCCAGACTTTAGCCCCACCATCTCCTCACTCACCAAGTTGCAGCCTTGGAGTAACCTGACTTTTCCTGCACTGCCTGGATTGCTGCCTCAGGGACTGGAGGTAACCACACAGTTACGTAGCTAACTATTGGTGGGGAGCACCAGTTTGTATTTAGGGTCAGTGTAAAATGATTTATTAACTTTAGGAACAGCCTGCCTTGAGCTTTTTGCACATTATTAGGGCTGCTTAACCTGCTTCTCAGAAGTTTTATGCCTCCAATTTCAGCCTTAAAACTGACAAGCCCTAGTCAGTTGAAGGATGAGTTAGATACCCTGCAATTGCAGACTTGAAATGAAATTTCACCAAATATGCAGCCAAACACAATAAAATTACTTTAGAAAATAAACAGTGGGGCCAACAGTTCCTCAAGCACTTAATCAGTGTACGCACTGAAACAATACACAAATAGCTAGAGTTAGTTACCATGTAAGTAACAGGGAACAAGTTGGGACAGGCCTCGTGTTGTGCAAGTAGAGCAATTATGCACTTAGATGAATTTGGCTTCAATTCCCTTTAAAAGCCTCTCTAATCGACAGCGCCAACATAACAAGCGATGTGACATGCATTATTTATAATTTCCAAGTTGTGCCCACCCATACACACACACACACACACACACACACGTTTAAAACCAAGACATACATAAGAAGGGCAAATCACTACTCATCACAAAGACTCCTCCCTCCAGAGGAAAACCCTGTACCTTTGTTTCCAGCCCCTCTGAAAGAAATATGTCTGAAGTTAGAAGTGATAAAACAGGATGTTTCTACAATTACTAAACATATAGACACAGGAGAAAACCGGTTAAAAATCCATTTGGTTTTTAGGGCTGCTGGTTATAGACTCTTGATAGGCCTGAAGAAGGGTGTTTGCACCCAAAAGCCTGCAAACAATTTTTCCAACTATTTAGTTGGTCTAATAAATAATACTGCATCTGCTCAAAGACCCTTGTGTGCATTAGACTTTTAATGACTTCATGAAGTGGCAAGGGAGACAAAGTAACTGCTACATTTGTTTTTTGAGCCCTCTGTTATTTTTAAGGCATCAGGTGCTACTTGGGGACCACCTGCCAAACGCACTGCACTGCCAGGGAAGATACCTCCCTGCAAGGAGCTGCAGGAAACACCTAGGACCCGTGCCTGCACTTGCCCCGTACAACTATCATCCCACACTAAGGAGCTCCCCCTACGCCACCTCTCACCTCACCGGGGCCTCCCGGCCCCTGCTGAGGGGGCTGTGGGAGGGCATCAGAGCAGATCACCCGGAGCCTGGTGAAAGGCCGGCACTAGGACCGGGCGGCGGCCGGTGGGTCTTGGCGAGCCAAGCCGCTCCTCCGCAGCCAACCGGAGAGGTTGGCAACTGCCGTTTCCGGTAACAAGCGCGCAACAGGGCTCCGGCCCCGCCCCCAGCCCCGCGGCGGGGCTTCCGATTGGACAGAGGGAGCATTGTGACGTGTGACGATCCAAAGGGGCCGAGACCCTTCCGAACAGCCAGAGTGCGCCCTGGGTGAGTGGAAAGGTGCCTGCGCGGTGAGTGCCCGCGAAGAATGCGGCGGACTATTGGGCGCACGCGCGCTTGGGAGGCGTGGCAAAAGGAAAGGGTTCATTTCTCCTTCCGCCGCACGCCGCGCTGTTCTCACCGGGCGGCGTCACGTCCCTAGTGCTGGGGAACAGCCAAGGTAGTTATGGATCCAGTGCACTGGCCTCGGGCACCAAATGCTGGAGGAAAGTATGATTCTTCAAGTTAGAGCGGTAAATGCAGCGTGGGGCCACCAAAGGCAGGCTACGCTGTTCCCTGTCTTCCAGAGCTGCTAGTTTAGGCAGAAGTAGGGCAGGGGCTGGATTTGATGTTTCAGGACTTCAGCACGGTGCCACAAGGAGAGGTATTAGTTGAACTTTGGAATTGGGTGAAATAGGTCAAGGAGCCAGAAGAGTTCTGGATTATTTTTTTTCATCACTGCCTCCCGGGGATGGCAGCAAGTCACTTGTGCACCTGCTGCCATGTGCTAACGGTTTTGCAGACTCCCTGGGTAGCACTGAATGCTGATACCCATAGTTACCATGGGGGGGCACAGAAAGTTCCCTCAAAAGTTGCCAAGGCAGACATTCAGAGTCACCGCTGTGAAGTAGAAATGGCTATGATCTCTATGGACAGGGGAAGCCAGGATTTCCCCATCCTACTCAATAGTTTTTTGTGAAAGGACTGGGCACAAAAAGGAGGAATATGTAGGGTTACCGTGTTTCCTGTCCCAAAACAGAGGACACCTGGGGGACACACACACACACCTCACTACCAATCTGCAGCCCTCCAATCCCTGCTGCTACCCTTCACTCCTGACCTGCAGACCTCTAGCCCTACCAGTGCCCCTCACTCCTGCCTCTCAGTCCTTTGTCCCCCAGAGCTATGCTGGTGCCCCTCAGTCCCAATACACAGTGCCCCATTCCTGCTGCTGCCCTCTCACTCCTAGCCCTGCTGGTGCCCTGCTCTCCCAACCCACAGTCCCCTATCCCCTGATCCTTGCTGGTGTTTCTCACTCCTGACCTGCAACACCCTGGTGCTGCCAGTGCACTGCACTCAGCCCACAGCCCCTTGCCCCCTCCAATGCCCCGCACTCCCAACTCACAGCCCCTTGCTCCCCCCAGCCCTGCTGGAGGGGGCCTCCAGCTGCCCCATCCAACAAGGCTGGAGTGCAGCATCTCCAACTCATGTAGGTGGCAGTAGACTCAGTCCAGTCCTGGCGCGGCTGGAGGGAAGAGGAGAGGAGGCCTGTGGCACTCCTCACCCCAAGGTGGGGCTCCTAGGCTGCACCAGGCAGCCTGCCCTACCCCTGACCCTGCGGCAACATCTGGCCACCCCTCCCCCTGCCCCATGAGCATGGGCACTGGCCCCAGTGCTGCCTGGCCATGGAGCTCCCCACTGCCCTCAAATAGATTCATAGATGTTAGGGTCGGAAGGGACCTCAATAGATCATCGAGTCCGACCCCCTGCATAAGCAGGAAAGAGTGCTGGCCCTAGATGACCCCAGCTAAATACTCATCTAACCTCCTCTTGAAGACCCCCAGGGTAGGGGAGAGCACCACCTCCCTTGGGAGCCCGTTCCAGACCTTGACCACTCGAACTGTGAAGAAGTTCTTCATAATGTCCAATCTAAATCTGCTCTCTGCTAGCTTGTGGCCATTGTTTCTTGTAACCCCCGGGGGCGCCTTGGTGAATAAATACTCACCAATTCCCTTCTGTGCCCCCGTGATGAACTTAAAGGGTTACCATGTGTACAGGTTTTCCTGGACATGTCTTCTTTTTGAGCCCTCTGATCTCCATCCGAGTGGGTTTTTTAAATCTGACCAAATGCCAAATGTCATAGTTTCATAGTACTTGGGGTCAGGAGGGACCTGAACAGATCATCTGGCCTGACCCCCTGCCACAGGCAGGAATGAATGCTGGGTTCACAAGACCCCAGACAGGTGATCGTCCAACCTCCTCTTGAATTTGCCCAAGGTGGGGGTGAGGACCACTTCCCTGGGAAGTTGGTTCCAATTTTTGGCCACCCTAACTGTAAAATATTGCCTTCTGATCTCTAACCTAAACCTATTCTCCATCAGCTTATTACCATTGTTCCTTGTCACCCCAGGTGGTGCTGGGGAGAAAAGGGCTCTACCTATTTGCTGTTGATCTCCCCTGATGAGTTAGGCAGCCACCAGGTCCCCTGTCAGCCTCCTCTTGCTGAGGCTGAACAGGTTCAGGTCCCTCAGTCTCTCTTCATAGGGCCTGTCCTGCTGCCCTCTCACCAAGTGGGTGGCCCTCCTCTGAACCCTCTCCAGGCTGGCCACATCCCTTTTGAAGTGTGGTGCCCAGTACTGGACGCAGTTGCCTGACCAAAGTCGCATAGAGGGGGAGTATCACCTCTCTGGACCGGCTTGAGATGCATCTTTGGATGCATGACAAGGTGTGGCTGGCCTTGCTGGCTGCGGTCTGGCATTGGCGGCTCATGTTCATCTTGGAGTCAGTAATGACTCCAAGATCCCGTTCCGCCTCTGTGCTTTCAAGAAGGGAACTCCCCAGCCTGTATGTATGCTGTGGATTCCTTCTCCCAAGGTGCAGCACCCTGCATTTATCTACGTTGAACCCCATCCTATTCTCATCTGCCCACTTTAGTAGTCTGTCTAAATCTAGTTGCAGCCTCTCTCTCCCTTCAAGTGTGTCCACCTCACCCCACATCTTAGTGTCATCAGCAAACTTGGACAGCGTGCTTTCCACCCCTTCATCCAAGTCACTGATGAAGATGTTAAAAAGGGTGGGTCCGAGGACCGAGCTTTGGGGTACCCCACTGCTCACATCTTGCCAGGTTGAGTACAACCCATCCACCACTACTCTCTGGGTGTGCCCCATCAGCCAATTTTTTACCCATCCAACTGTGTAGGCATCAATGCCACAGTCGCTTAATTTATTGATGAGGATGGGGTGAGAGATAGTGTCAGAGGCCTTGTTAAAGTCTAGAAAGACTATGTCCACAGCGACACCATCATCCAAGGATTTAGTTACTTGGTCATAAAAGGCAATCAGGTTGGTCAGGCAGGACCTGCCTTTGGTGAACCCATCCTGATTGCCCCTGAGCATGATCTCCCCTGCAGGCCCCCCACAGATATGCTCCTTGATGATTCTCTCCAAGATCTTCCCGAGCACCAAGGTGAGGCTTACAGGCCTATAGTTACTTGGGTCCTCCTTCCTCCCTTTCTTGAAAATTGGGACCACATTAGCTAGTTTCCAATCCCCCGGCACCTGGTCAGATGACCACGAATGCTTATACAGCTGGGCCAAGGGCTTTGCGATGACCCCTGCCACCTCCCTCAACACCCTTGGGTGGAGGGCATCTGGACCTGCAGATTTAAAAATGTCTAGCCCTTCCAGAAGATCCCTAACTACATCTGCACTGACTGAAGGCCTGACAGAGCTATCCCCAAGATTGTCCCTACTTCTGGTCCAGGAATTTATTTTGCTTCTTTGGTGGGAGCAGAGGGGTGGGGTTGTTGGAGGCATCAGGGAGCACAGACATACCTGCCTGCAGCTGCGGAGACACGTGCAGACCCATGTGGTGTTCCCTGCTGCCTCTGATCACCCTCCCCCTGCTCCCACCAGCAGAGCAAAGCAAAATCCCGGACATTTGGTCGAGGGGGGGAGGAGGAGCGGGGGGGGCTTTAAGGGCAGTGTGGGGAACTCCATGGCTGGGCCGGCAGCACAGGGGCCGGTACCAGTGCTGGCAGGGGCAGGGCAGCCAGGAGACGCTGCATGGAGGGAGAGGAAGGCTATGGCCAGGCTGCTGGTAGGGTGCGGCAGGCCCATGTCAGGGCGGGGGCTGCCACAAGCCTCCCCTACTCTTCCCTCCAGCCCACGCTGGGGCCAGGCATGCTCCGCCACTTCCTGCCTGAATTAGAGCCACTGTGCTCTGGCCTGGTCAGAATGGGGACAGCTGGGGCCCCCTCCAGCAGGGCAGGAGGGGCAGGGAGTTGCGGGCCTGGAGTGAAGGGCACTGGCAGGGCTGGGCCGGCGGGCGGCTGTGGCTTGGAAATATAGCACACTGGTAGGGGGTGGTACTGTGGGTTGGGTTGGGAGTGTGGGTCACTGGCAGTGCCAGGGGGCTGTGGGTTGGGAGTGAGGAGCACCAGCAGGGACAAGGGCAGGGCTGTGGGTTGGGAGTGAGGGCCACCATCATGGCCTAGGGGGGCAGAATACTGCCGTTTGGGAATGAGGTGCACTGGCAGGGCTGGGGTCAATGGTTCGGGAGCGAGGGGCAGCAGCAGGGCTGGCGGGAGCTGTGGCTTGGCACTGAGGGGCAACAGAATGGGCAAGGGCAGGGCACTGGACTGTCACTGCCCTCCCCCCCCCCCAATCATATTCCCCTCATACCCCATTCCCCACATGACAGGTGTCTCTTTTTTGGACCTGGCAATATGGTAACCCTACTTCAAAGCTGTACCTTGTTCCCCCGCTGGATGGGCAGGCACCTCCACCCCACCCTGCCACAGCCACTGCACCTGGACAGCTTCTCCCAGTGCTGGCAGGCACCCACCCCACTTCACACACCCATCCCCTCCACACACCCCTGATGCACACACACCCCACTACCTGACAGTCCCCAAGCCCTGGCCCTCCAACCCCCGCCCCCGTAGACTTACCTACATCCAGCTGTCTGGGCTGCTCCTACCACCCTACCAAGCTATATACCGACCACGTGCATGTGTACATGCAGACGTACATGGTGTCCCCTGTCTCCAGTCACCCTTCTACTCCCACCAGTGAGCAAAGCAAAATCCCAGACATTTGTTCGGATTTAAAAAAAAACACCCAGACAGAGATTTCAGGACCCAAAAAGATGTGTCCAGGATAATGCAGACATATAGTAACCCTAGCAATGTGTTGAGAGGTACTGGCAATATGGAAGGAAAATAAAATGTCATACAGGAAATACTGGATCACCTTGAGGACTAGAAGAACAGAAACAAGGTGAAATGTAAGAGTAAATAGTACACAGTCCTGTACTTGTAGAGCAGTAAAATTTTCTGCTGTAAACAGTTTGAAACAACGAAAGGGAGAGGAGAAAGGTGTATTAATTCGCAGATGATTATGAGCCACCACCATCAATGTGATGCGGCCATAAAGAGGCAGTTGCTACCCGTACATGTCGGGCATATTATTTCCAGTAGAGATAGGGAATTAGTAATGCCACCATAAAAGGCACGGGGTGTGGGGGAACATCTGCAATACTACATACAATTCTGTTCATCCATGTTCAAAGTAGGTCCTAGCTAGGATTGCTAGGATGATCAAGAGGATGGAGAGCCTATCTTATGAGAAAAAACTAAAAGAGATTAGCTGGCTAGGAGACCAGGAGGTGACAGAAATTTTATTTTGCTTTCTATAGAAGAAGACGACTGGAGAAGGAAAAGAACTATTTAAGCAGAAGAAGAAATGGGTATAAACTAATAATGAATTAAAGTATTGGAAGACTTCTAATCACCAAAGGAGTGAGAGTGTGGAACAACTTTCTAAGTGGAATAATGAGGACAAGAAACCTAACTGGTTCAAGAGGGAGGTGAAAAACTGTATCAAAAAATCTTTATCTCTGTGGAGAAGGGCAAGGTCAATTTTATCTTTCCAATAGTCATGGGAATGCTGAGATCTAGCACAGCAAATACAGAAAGAGAACTACTAGCATAGTGCCGGGCCAAAACCAAAGAACTGCTGCAGAATTATAAAAATGCTGCAGATGAAAGCAAGGTCTCTTGTTTTTTATAAGTTGATCAGCTTGATAAAAGGGAATTTTAGGCCAACATAGCCTACTTGACCATGTACATTTCAAGTGTGCATTGCTTTCTCTGGATTGTCTTTGTACACACTGCATATGTGTGTACCATAAAGAGTTGGTGCAAATATCTCCCCAGTGTATATTGGATAGTTTAGCTGCATTACATGATAAGGCAGACGTGATTTCAGAAACCCCAAAGGCTATCAGGACCACAGCCAGGAGGAGATTTCTCTGCCACAGCTGGAGAGAATAGATATGAGTGGTCTACATTGCACAGTGCCAAGTTAACTTCAACATAGCTAGTTTGGATATACTGGTGCTATGATAGCCATGGCAGTGCAGAGTTCAGCAAGGGATAACCCAAGGACCCTACTTCTCAAATGGGTTTTACACTTCATGTTAAACTCTGTCGTGCCACAACTATAATAGCATTGATGTTGCTAGTTTAAAGCTGTCTTATGACAATGACTTGACACATCCCTAGTCAGAGAACCAAGGTGACCATGTTGCAGAGGGGACCTCATTCAAAAGTATTTTAAAGTGCCTGTTAAGGTAGATTTGAAAAACAGTTCTGGTGTTACTGGCTGCATGCAGCCATGTCTAGTTATTATTGTTATGAAAGAGGGCAGACTTTTCTGTCCCTGCACCCTTGGCCCTTGCCTTTCTGCCTGCTGGAATACACTCATAGTGGTTTCAAGCCAGAAAAAATTGTCAAAAGCAGCTTTCCTTCTACCCAACCCCCACAAAAACTATGCCCATAAACAAAAATGTGCTCCCCAGTAATGCCCTCTGCTATCCCTCTCCCTGTTCATCTGGTGTCATATATGATGGCAGCTAGCAGCAGAAAAGCACATTTAAAAAGACAAACAGATCACACCTGAGGCAATTTTATTGTAACAGGAGAAAAAGCAAGAACTATATCAACAGTAAATGCATTTAAGTCTACAGCTTGTTCATTTTTATGAGCTTTTTTAGACTGTACAATCTTCATCCTTAAATTAAATAAACTAGCTCCTGAGGTTACAGAAGTATATTTACATTTTTTTGCTGGATAAACTAAGGCATTCATGATCACAAGGATTTTAAAAGGCAGTTAGCTTTTTTCAAGCTCTTCCACACAGGCAGTTAAACTAATTTTAGGATGTGCATCATACCTGCAAATTTCTATTTATCTTATAGCATATTTCATGCTGAAATACAATTATGAAAGAGAATTGAAGGTAAATGTAGATGTAGCCATTTTCTTTGGCACAAACGTTACAAGAACTGTGTCCTTGGGGTTGCCAGTTGTGTTTCTCTTACATATCAATTACTTTGGGGCACCATGAAATGCTAAGCAGTAACGTCTCATATATTCCCAATTATTCCCTTGCCTTTCTGACCCCTCTTGGGGATACCTCTCAGGTTCAATGTAAAGGTTGTAGCTGCAATTGTCTGGGAAATATGTGAGGCAAGGTGTTTTGTGGCAATACCTTTCACTGGATGAACTGTATAGTTGGAAGAAACATTAGACTAGCTTTGGGATACAAAGTGCCCTCCAGAAAAGAAACAAGTGCAGCCTAAGCTAAATACCAGAACAGACAATTTTAATGCAGTTTCATGTTCCCCAAGGCATGGAGGACAGCTACAATACCATATCCACATAGGAACATATTGTTCTTGCTCAGTGTGCACAAATGAGTTCTGTCTAGTCTTTGCGTATAGCTGCATAACTAGCTGCTGTTATGTTTGTACTGTTTTATATGTCAGGTTATTTTATTATTTGCAATTGCACTAATAGATAAATTCCATGATGGCATAGCTTTCCCTAACAACACAAGCACCGTGTTTGTATAAATGATCAGGATCACAGTCCTCCATGTTTCCTGGCAGCAGTTTGAAAATTTGTTTGAAACTAAAACAGTTTGAAAATGCCACTGGCTGTGCAATACCAGATATATTATGAGATACTATGAAAGGAATCATGGAATTTTACCTCAAGTCTCAGAATTCCCATATGTTCTGGTTTGTTTCCCACAACTCACCATAAAAAAACAGCCTTTAAAAGGACTGTTTACTGGCACTATGTTTGAACATTGTGCCCAGAGATACCTGCCTCAAATATTATGCACATAATTTGAAAAACTAATAGTGCTGTGTGGTTCACAGAGGAGGTAGCTTAAGCTGTTTTAGGCAAAACAGGGCTGACATGCTCATGGTTTAGTACACCTATAGATAAGCGGGGAAGGGGGAGGGAAAGCTAGTTGTGTATTAACCCCTCCTCCCCCCCCACCTTTCCCATACATACAAGGCCATAGACCAAAATTGCTGCATGAGTTTAAGTCAGAATAGAAATCTTTTTGGAGAGAAAAGCAAATGAAAATGTGTTTCTAAAATATGTTGAACTGCAACATGAGCTTCCTTTTATTTTTATGGTGTGCATAGAAACAAATTACATAATTGCCTTATGGGGTTTATATTGTTGCTTTTGTTTGCTGTGTGAGACTGTTAAGTCTGGCTACTTTTGAACAACGTTTTGATGTGTCTGGATCTGTTTGGTTTTATTTTTACATAAAGAACACATAAATATGATTCTCTAGACATAATATTTGGATTCAGATTGAACTGCTTACCGATTTTAATTCATAACAAAGTTGTGATGCTGAGCTCAATTACAAATAAAAATAATCTCTTTAATCCTTTAAGATACTGTGAAATCTTTGGGGTTTTCATTTCCTTTATATAATACATTGTTTTAATGCACTCTATTTCATTTGTATATCACTTTTTCATTACACTCTCTCTTGGATTTTAATGGTATCTTCTTCAAAAGCCATTTTGACAGGAACTGAAATGTATCTATTTAATTACAGATTTCAGTAGACTACTTCAAAGATGTAGAAGGTCACAGTGTTCTCTGGAGAGTCCAGAAACATTCTTTAAAAAAGTTAATGTTTTGAACTTGATACGGAAGACAAATGTAGTTACACAATTAAACGAAAGATTGTGTAGCCAAGGAAATCCATATACGCATTGATCCTTCATGTAGCATGGGACAGGACAGTTCTCTATATGTGAAAGAAAATTCTAATAACTGGGAGTATTTTTAAAGTACCCAACACTCTCTTTTAAAAGAAACCTATAAAGCCAGTTTGTACAGTGTAGAATGAAATCTTGATTCACATTTTAATGGAAATGGTCCAAAGTGAAGGAGTATTTGTCATGGATTTTGAACTTAATAAATGTAGTAAAACAACATTGTAGATGATGGTGAAAGCATCTCCTGTTGTTCCTCTTAAAAAATCCTTTTAGCAGTTGCTTATATATCTTTGCCAAATGTTAACTAGCCTGCAATTTTCAATACCGGGTATCTTGGCTTTGGCTGATTTGTTTGGTTATGTTGTGGTTTTAATTTTCAGCCGTATAGTTTAGCCATTGTTGAAAATGAGTTGAATGGAAAACATAATGCTTTCCTCATGTTAAAAAAAAGTTTGTGACCCTTTGTTAGGATAAACCTTTGTCCCTCCCATATTTTGGAGTGGGGCCTTGATTTCGATAAGGAAGTGACTTTTGTGTCACGGATGTGCCTTTTGCGGTCTCCACAAAAATTTGGCCAAAATTGAGAGTTATAAAAGACTGCCTTTTGTACATATTCAGTAGACAATTGCTAGAATTTAACAGCTAAAACTGCTTAGACTCCTACTAAACTGAGCACGCCGCATCTTGCTGCTGAGCAGGACTTTCCTTGCATTTCTAGCGGCCTAGGTTGAGTTTGGAAACTGTGAGCTTCTGCATCTCAAAGCCTGCATTGTAGGCTCGGGCAGTATGGAGGAAGCTCCCCAACTTGACTGTGGAGTGGACAAGAGTGGGACTGGTCGGGCTGTGTTGGGGAGTAGATTTGGAGAAGCAACAGTGGTGTAGGGAATTGCAAACTACTGAGTTTAGCAATGGCTGGGAGGGCCATGTGGAAGGTGGTGCTGGGGAGAAAACTAAAGCCAGCTGAGGAAAGGATCTGGGGCTGACAGCCAGTTAAGTGATAGAGAGCAGGTTGTGAGGGGGGACAAGAGGCAGATTTGAGGACAGTTGGGCAAGGCTAGACCTGCACTGGGTGAGCACAAGAGTGGGGGGGAAGAAACTGAGGCCGAAATAAAAGCCTGGAGAGGGAGAGCAGGAGCCAGGGGGAGTAGAAGGCATCAGTGGCTGGGCCTTTGAGGGGAGAGGGGTGAGAGAGAGATGGAAAGGGGGAACATCTTACAGAGACAGGGAGACCAGGAAGAACAGCAAAGTAGGATGGGCTCGCTGCAGACAAAGAACAGTGCTGGAGGGAAGTCACAGGACCGGGCTGTGGCAGGACTGCCCATGAGCCAGACATGAACTGGTGCACAGCCCTTGTGCCCAGACATGCCCTTTGTGCAAAGCCCCTGGTGCAGGCCAGCCCTTCTGCCCCAGCACTGGCCACCAGAGCAGCAGCACCCCCCTGGTACCATGCTTCGGTGCAGGGAAATGGTGCAGCCCAGACTGAACCATGTCTTCCTCTCAGGGATTGTGTGCTGGTCAAGGAGCAGGTTCTTTGGGTAGATGTAATATCCTTTATTAGACCAACCCAATTGGAAAAATTGTTCCTTGCAAGCTTCTAGGCACAAACGCCCTTCTTCAGGCAGAGGGGCAGTCTGATGGTGCCTCTACTTTGGGAGGGTAGTCTCAGCTCATGGCCTCCGCGTCTACCCTGGGGGGCAGGGAGGGAAGGAGGGAGTCTCGGCTACTCTAGCGCCCTCTGCAGCGGCATCTCCGGCGACAGCGCCGTGACCCCAGTTGCCAGCAAGAGCCGTGAGACTTTTTTTCACGTGGGGCCGCTGGCTCCCCAGAGGGGGCGGCGGGCTCCGTCGGCCACGGGAGTACGAGGACGCGTGTGAGGGCGCAGCCCCCGCTGCAGCTCCCGCCGCCAGTACTAGGCCAACTGCAGCAACCGCGCGCCGCGCAGCCTCAGCCCAGCCCAGCCCCGCCCCCGCAACAGCAGCTGCAAGAGCCGCGGGAGGAGGAGGAGGAGCGAACCACCTGGCTGGGGGAAGGGGCGGGAGTGCTAGTCGCGCGGGGCTTCCCCTAGGCGCCCCGGGGAGGGTGGTCTGCCTCACTTGCCTCCGCCAAGTTCGCGCGCGCGTGCGCGCGCAGACGGGGAGGGAGAGGGCGACGCATTCCGCCGAGCCGCAAGGCCGTTTTCTGCCCCCTGTGTTCTCGCGGCACTTGGTACGGGCCGGGCTGGCGGGAGGGCTGCAGCTCAGCGGCGGCGGGCTGAGGCGGGCGGTGGGGCTGGGACAGGTAACGGGCGCGGGCGGGCGAGCGGGTCTCCCGCCTCCTGAGCGGCGGTGGCGCGAACGCGGGGGGAGGGGGCGCGTGGCGGGAGTCCTCTCGGGTGGGCAAAACGGCGGTTACGAGTGCGGGGGGCGGGGCCGTTGCCAGGGGAACGGGGCTGCGCGCGGGGCGCCTCCTTTCCCCTGCTAACGCGTGCTCTGCGGCCTTCCCCCCCCCCCCCCCCCCCCCCCCCCCCCCCCGACACAGCGGCATCTCCGGCGGCGGCGCCGTGACCCCCGTTGGCGGCAACAGCCATGAGCCGAGACTTCAAGCCCGGAGACCTGATCTTCGCCAAGATGAAGGGCTACCCGCACTGGCCCGCGCGGGTAAGGCGCCCCCGGCCCCGGGAAGCGACCGTGGGGGGCGGGGACCGGCCCTGCTGCACCCGAGCTCCCCTGCGAGCGCGCCCGGATGGGGGGATCCTCCCTCCTGCCCCAGCCCGCTGCTCTGGGGGCGCTCACAAGCTTCTTCCAGCTACCTGGGTCCTGTTCAGCTGCTACTGGGTTACTACAAGGGCATTTTTTTTTCCTTCACACTGCGTTTCTGGAGCAACGTGTGTTATGTGTGGGTGAGAGAAGATCAGCTATTTCTTTTCCTTATATAACTGTTATCCTTAGTTACTAGAATAAGCAATGGAGAGCTCCTGCAATGAGGCTGATTGGGCCTGTTTTGGCTTCCCCACCCCCTCCTCCCTTTCTCCTTCTGACCTGGTCAGCAGGTGTGGGCTTTCCAAACATTGCTGTATCCGGTTGTGGTAGTTGGCAACCCGGGGCCAAGGGGTCTTGATCAGACCCTTGCTTGAGTAGGCGTGGGACCAGATGTTGACCCATAGAAGTAGCTTTAAAGCAGCAGTGCCCTCAGCATCCTTTTTTGCATCCATCCATTTGGGAACCAAAGCAGATTGTGGATCAGATATCCTGCTCCCCTGCCCCCAACAGCAGTTTTCAGTTTATCTCTTGTCTTGTTTTCCTAGTGGATTTTATTTTTGTGCCACTGGTGTCTTAAAGCCTTTTCCACCCACTTTTTTCAGGAAGAGAGTGGTCAGTTGCTAGCCTGGTACCCTAGCTCTCGGCAGCTACTCTAGTTGGTTTGGTAGTGGTGAGGGTGCAGAGGCAAGGCTGGTGGTCTATACCCTTTGTACCACGGGGTTAGGAATGGTAGAAGCCTGGGGTTTCCTTTCTGTTTTTGTGTTGTGTTTTTTGTTTTTTTTTTCTTCCTTTTTTAATACCCTCTTTCCTTAGATATGTAAGGCATTGTGCCAGTCATTGGTTCAGCACGGGATAGGAAGTGTTGCTATGGATTGTGGTAAGAAGGAGGTATTTGCATCGGATCAAATACTGCTTACGCTCATCCTCCCCCTCCCCCCCGGTTTTTTTGTTTGTTTGTTTGTTTGTTGTTTTTTTTAAGAAAGCATTAGTCTTGGAGCCTGTAGGTGCCCTTTTTGCTTTAAGGGCTGCTAAGAGCAATTTGAACGTCATCCTTGATACCTGGGTTTTGTTATGTTACTGTGCTACAGTTGACAGAACAGTTCTGCTGTCAAAAGTTCTTTCTTTACTATTTTGTTCCTCATTTGATATTTCTTAAATGTTCTGCAACACGTTCTGCATAATTACTAAATGTTTTGATTCTTGTTATCTGTCCCTAGGTAGATGAAATTCCTGATGGAGCAGTAAAACCTCCTACAAATAAGATGCCCATTTTCTTTTTTGGCACCCATGAGACGTAAGTCCTGTAGATTAAAAGCAAAAAGGAAATGAAAACAATCTGATGGTCGTTTGCCTGCCTGCATTTGTAGCATTCACAAGTTATACCATTCAGCAGTAGACAACTAAACTACAACTAAACTATCAACAGTTAACAAGTTAGGCACCTAAAGATGCATGCTAGTTATTTATATTACTTTGGTCGTGAAATACAGAGGTGGACACTGGTCTATAATCATTCCATGAAACTTTATGAATTTTTATTCAACTTTGTTAAATTAGAGTGGGTACGATTGTCCTATGTACTGTGTTTCCTTGTATATTATCTGCACCTTTCTCCCTAAACCACCTGGTGGAAATTGGAATGTGCACTATATGCAAAAAATACAAATCCCCATGGGTCTGGAAATTTGGTGATGGGGGAGTAGTGGCAGCTTTAATTGCTGCAGCTCTGGGCCTAGCAGACAGGGTCCACACATGGAGCTTGGCTCCCTTCCTGCTGTTACTCGGTCACTACAAGGCAATTTTGTTCTTTAGCTTCATGCTGCCTTTTTAGAACAACATACAAGTTATATATAGATATATATAAATGTGGGAGAAGATATAGTATTTCCTTTCCTCCTTATGTATATAACTTTTATCCTTAGATATCATTATTCTTTATTTTGTCCTTAAGGAAAAAGATATTTGCAATAAAGCTTGAAATTACAGTATATACAATTTTTGTGTATTACTGAGCATTATTCTTTTAAAAAGAGACAAAGTAGTCAATTATGTCTCTTCTGTAAGTTCTTGATCCCTTTAGTTTCATGACTGTTGCTCTGTGAAATATCCAGGTAAAATGTTAGCAACACAAGCGTTTTGAAATACTTTAGAAGAACTGGAATTATGATGTTGTTTTAAAAGCACACGCTATTTCTAATCTCCTATCTTGAAAACTGTTAACTGGTAATTACACAGCAACTTAAACGTTCTATATATTTGTGAGTAGTCTCATTTCTTGGGCCTTAGTTTTCATTTGTTTCTTGACTACAAAAGAGTAGTTTTTTGTCACAAAAAACTCAGAAAGAGCACAACAGGGAAACATGTTTTTAGCACAGTGGATTCCTATTCAAAATCTCTGGGTTTATTTTGTGAATCATGCTTGCACACCTAGCACGTTAATGTTGTGTGGCACCCTTGAAATGATCTCAAAGTACCCCAAGGTGCCTTAGTGAAGAATCGCTAACCTACAATAACAGAGTTAGCATTTTCCAAGGAGTGCCTCAAGTTTAAAAATGTTGAAAACTACTGGTGTAGGATGTGTAGATAGCCAGTTGAAAGCTAGTTTTGGTATATAAGACTTGAAAACAATTGTTGAATATTTTTATTCTTTTGTAAGGGGTACTTCTTATTGCTGTTAAATTTCTTCAGAGGAAGAAAAGCACAAATTTGAAAACCTTTTCAAAATATTATGAGGCTTATACATGTGTAAAAATAAATAAATAAGAATATTATAAGGTAAAGAAAACATGCATTAGCAATCTACACTGACTTGGTCTCTCTTTTGTACTTAAATAACTTGGGCCTGACAAGTTGTATACATGTTTAGTTCAGGTAAGTGTCATTGTTGTCACTTTTCGCCTATATAGATCTTTTTACTGGCTCAGAGCCTTTTTGTTCTGTTTTGCTGTGCTCTTGTATATTTTTAAAATTTGATTCAAACCTCTTTGGAGCAAGAACTATTTCTTTCTGTGTGCGCGCGCTAGGTACTGTGCAGTAGAACCACAGTCCTTGTTGGGATAGCTGTGCATTTATAATACCATCATTCTATTTCTTTCCTGTCTTGTGAAATATCATTCATTTGTTCATTTGCTCTTTTGTGGTTTTTTTGTTCCTCTTTTTTAAAGGATACAGCTCTCCATTTAAGTTAATAGCTTTGGGCCTGAAGAAATATCTATGCGCTTACCTAAACTTAATGTAAACCAGCATTTCCCAACCAGTGTGCCATGGCACGTCCAGGTGTGCTGCAGCATTTTGGGCTGGAGCCATGCCCCCTGCCTGCTGCTGCTGCAGGCGCAGACAGACGTGGAGTTTGGCTCCAGCCCAAAATACCGTCCAGCTGGCCGTGTCTTGTCCCTCCCCCACCCCCTGTGTCCAGTGTGCCACGGTGCTTTTTTATTTAGGTAAGTGTGCTGTGGGGCGAGAAAGGTTGGAAAATGGTGATGTAAACTTTGCTCGTTAAATATATAGTACTGCAGTAGAAGCGGCCGCAATACTGACCTGTTCCTGTCATTTTCAAGGCTTCTAATAATTAGTTTTGGAACTGCTCTTAGAAGTTTTGAAAATGACAGGAACAAGTCAGTTTGGGGACTGTTTATATTACAATACTTGACAGTACTGTGTACTTAATGAGCCTGCATAGTATTTCACTTAGGAAGGAGCAATTGATTGTACAAATATGAATTAGGGTATTGCTGGCAATGCTTCAAATCTGCAGAAAAAGACAAGCTGACTATGAGTCAACAGTGTACCATTGCTTCCAAAAAGCCAGTGGCAAACAGGGATGTATTACCAGGAATCTCATATGCAAGTCATGGGAAATGAGTGTTTCATACAATTCAGCTGTGGTGAAGCCTCAGCTGGAGTGCTGTCTGGCTTAGGATTCTAAGCTTCAAAAAAGACGTGAACAAATTTGAAGAGAGTCTAGCAGAGAGCAACACAAGTTATTTGACTCCTAAGAAATTCAATGCACAGGAAAGCTTTGGAAGAACTGAGATGGGTAGCCTGGAGAAGAGAACTGAGGGAGGGATGGGCTATTGAGTTTTAAATATCAAAAAGATGATGTCGGACTTCTCTGTCCACAGGAGACAGGACAAAAAGCAATGGTCTTAGACGGGAAATTTAAGTTGGATATTTGGAAGAACTTTCTAATTCTGAGAGCGGTGAAGGATTGGCTTTAGATTACTGAAAGATATTGTGGGATAGCCATCATTGGAAGTTTTGGGGTTTTTTTAAGTACAGGATAGGCCAGTGGTTATCAATCTCTTTATAGTCATGGCAGCCCTCCATAACCTTTCTGAATTTAGTGGCACCCCATTTCAAAAACATTTATACCAGCAACCTATTGAGTCCATTCTTCTTGTTAGACGGTCCTAATGGATGGGGTGACTGTATAAACACATAATATAAAATGTTTGTAATTAATACTACTGTACCTTGGTTCACACTGATATTTTGATGAATCAAAATGGTCTTAAATCACCTTTTCTTGCTTGCCAAATTGCTGTTGCCCCACTGCCTCCTTAGTATCCAGCAGTGCAGTATCTATTCTTAGGGACTTACCTAAATTGTGGCAGAAGTTTGTGGCATAGCGATTCCTTTAATCTCAGTTGTTTGCTGCACACCCCTTCCTGCTGCTGAGTGGCCAAGAAAGCCACTGCTGTGGGGGTTTTTTGCCACGCTGGGAGCGTGGGGGGTATGCAGTGAAAAGAACGAGATTTAAAATGCAGCTATACTACAAACTTCCACCATGATTTAGGTAAGTCCCTATCAGTTCTTCATGTAGACTTTCAGTCTGTGATTCAAGTACTTTTTTGTTGCATCAGATACCACTGAGATGGAGTGACACTAACTCTTTGGTTGTATGCTTTAAACTGAGCAAGAATGAAAGTTATGTGATGTTGTCTAGTTCTGTTTATTGGGTGTCTAGATAGAGTAGTTTTATATTCCCCCCTGCCTTTTTATTGTTCTGGTCACCAGTTTTCCTTTTAAGCTAATCCAGTTTATGTACTAAGTTTAGGTTATTCTCTTTCAAGGTAACTGATATTATTTTGTTTTCTTCTTTTTTTTTTTTTAAATCTGATAAACCTCATGCAGGCAGGACTGCCCCTTCCTGCCATAGCAGTTTGCCTCTCTGGCTCCATATGCCCCTGGAAATAGTGGTCCTCAACTGCCCGAGACCCCTAAGTTTCCCAAACACGTGGTTGGGACAGTTTGTGGAGAAGCTTCTGACTTGAGCAGGTGGTTGATTAGATGATCTCTTGAGGTTCCTCCCAGCCCTATCATCCCAATGATTCTGTTAGTGCTTACTTGCACTGTTAGTGCTGCAATATAAGTTTCTTTAAACTGTTAAAAGCCTCAAGAATGACAGCAATTAATAGTTTCAGGGCTGATAATAGAACAGTGGTTTTCACCATTTCAGGGACAGGGCACCCCTCTACCACTCTTTGAATGTGGTAACATTTCTAGATGAGAACTGTTGCCAGTCCTGCTTCAGCCTAACTCAGTGCTTCTCAACTGGGTTCTGCTGCCTCCTTGTGCATCTGCTTCACAGCTAGTCTGAAGGAGCTGTGGCACACGCACACACTCCTGCTGCAGTCAGACTATGATAAACCTAAAACCTGCTGCTGCAGCCTGTCCAGTGCCCTGTATGTTCCTCCCAAAAGCAGAAATGCATGGGTATAACTGTCCTGTGCGCCTCTTTCTGGGAGGAGCTTTAGATGGGCCTGTCCAGGCTGCAGCAGCCCAATTCCTGCCTGCTTCAGGCTAATCACAGCCCAAATGCAAGGAGAAGTGGGTGGGGGGCAGTTTTGCCTGGATGTTGCCGTGGCAGCAGCACCTGCATCACAGCACCCTGGTTTGAAACCGCTTTAAAAATTATGGGATGTAGCTGGTTTTAGTGCAGCACTCTTATTTTCAAGGCCTTTAATGATGGCCCTAAAACTGACTGACTGATTCTAAAAACGACACTTTAACAGGTACTTCTCCTTCATCACTTTCTATACATTTAACCAGAGTACATGTATACAAAGTAAACGATGACAGTAGGTGATAGTACTTAAGTATCTGAATTACTTACCAATTATTAGCAATAGGTGACAAATGGGGATTGGCAGTAAGTACCTTCCTGAATAGAAACTTTGTTTATTTTCAATATGACTAGGGGCCTAAGTGCCAAATCACTTGAAAGTTAGACTTAAGCTAAAAGATACTTCAATATTTCTGAAAACTTGCTCTTAGACACTGTCACAAAAAATAAATATGGCTGAAGTCTAGTTGGTTGCATGGTAAATTCCATGTTACAATAATAGCATCTTTGGAGGTTTCTTTAAACAATCTCTTAGAATTTTTTTTCTCTAGAACTTTAAATCTCTCTCTCATTGTGCAGTGTAATTTAGTGCATTGTAGTTTTGCAATTTACCAAAAAGTAGCAAGAGTCTGCTTGCTAAATTTCATACATTTGTAGATTTCTTTGCATGCTACAGTGAAATTTAAAGTATAATTGCCTGCTTTGCAAAGAACAGGACATGCCTCTTGCATTACAGCAGGTTTTTAAATAGTTTTGTCTTCTATTGATGCCTTTCCATCTAAAAACCAATGAGGCATGAAATGGTACCTGTTAATTAGTAATGTATTGCTATCTGTTATTCATATTTTAACCAAATGTTAGTCACATCTGCTTGTAGAGATTTGCCATTATCTTTCTGCTGGTTCACTACAGTAAGTGAATTATGTATTTAAAGTAATTAATAAATCAGGGTGTCAAACATCTGGCCTGCAGTTTCACCCAGCCTGCAGGACTGCTAAAATAGCTAAGAATTTGGGGGTAGGGACATGGGTGGGACCTTGCCATCAAGAGACCCACTGGCCACACGTGGTGGGAGACGAGCAATGGCTGTGGTCACTGACAGACATCTAAATTCAAGGCAGGGTGGGATCTGATGCCTTCTGCTGTGTTACATGTGCATGCAGGAGGCAACACTGTGGGATTAGGGATCAGTTCCTGGCGCTACCATATTGCTGGTACAGGGGGAGCCCTGAATCATGATCCCAGGCTTCCTCCACCAGCAAGTAGCAAACTCGGTTTCCATGTGCTCCCATGTCTAGGAATACCAGCTGATTGACACTTTACCAACAGACTCATTCCCTCTTAAGAAATGTAACCCTCAAGAATATGAATGCAAGAGAAGTCTTGATTTGTTTTAATATTTTGCAGTGTAAAGCACAACATTGAAATGGACTTTTTTTACTTTGTTCTCCCAAGTCTAACTTAGAAAAAGTAGTATTGCTTATTATTTGACTCTGACCCTATAGAAAAAGGTCCTGAATGGACTGCTGTAGTTCTTCAACTCAAACTAATGTCTGTAACTTACCTAGCATCTCAAATCCCATTTTTAAGATTTAAGGACTCTTAGTTGTCTCATTTCTTGATTTCTTACACCTTTTATTACTTTAGATACCTTGGTAGTGATTTTTTTTCCCTTTATACTATATCTGCACATGTTTTGGGCAATATTAAAGATTGTGATACTGGAGTAGAAAAATATTTCTCTTAACATTTTTTTCACCTCTTCTAGGGCATTTTTGGGACCAAAGGACATATTTCCTTATTCTGAAAACAAAGATAAATATGGCAAACCAAATAAAAGAAAAGGCTTTAATGAAGGGTTATGGGAAATTGACAACAACCCCAAAGTGAAATTCTCTCATCAGCAGGTAACTGATTTTTATATGTATAGCTTACTAATGTCTACAAGATATTCTGGTCTGATTTGGTCAAGTAGTATGCATTGTCTGGCCATTGTGAAATGTAATGCAATAGCTCAGACGATGGGATAAATGTTATGGCTGTGTTCAATTACAGGTCAGACTGTGATAGTGGTTAGTATAGGTTAGAATTGGTTGGTATAAAAGTAGGAGAGTTAAGGGTGCTACTGATGCCTTGGTTGCTGCACTGGGGAAGACAAGGTAGGGCAGGGTGACACCTCTAGAGACTAACTGGTTCAAAGAAGCATGTGCTTTCATGTGCTTCACCGGATGAGTCATTCCTGGTATCTGACAAAGAAAACTGCCTACAAAAGCTTCATGCCTCCTTGAACCAGTTAATCTCTGAAGTGCCTCCTTGCCTTGTCTTTGGTCTGACCTCAGAATAACATGGCTAACCACCTATGTGCAGCGGCAAGGAATTTGTTAAAACATACTCATATCTTAGGAAGAATACTGTGTGCTCTATGTTACAGATGAAGACAGCCTCCTGATATCATGGCATAAACACAGTACCTATACAGACCATGCAAACCGAACTTAATGTACCTTGATGAAGAGGGACTGCTCCTTCCTTGCTAGGATAAATCCTGCTCAAACTCCCCTGTTTGTTTGCTCTACCAGTTGCAAACCCACAAACCTAGGATACCATTTCCCTTGTGCTGTCTTCATGCTTTAGTAGTTGGGAGCAGTGTTGTATTCTAGTCTTTTATCCCTGCATCTAACCTATGAAAGCTGTTATACACAGCCATTGATCAAGTCCCTCATGTTTGCCAATGATTCTCTTCTCTTGATCTCCTTTGCAAACTGAGGGGAAAGATTCATAGATTGTTAGGGGCTGGAAGGGACCTTGCAGATCATCAGGTCCAGCCCCCCCGCTCTAGGCAGGAAGACAACTGGGGTCAAGTGACCCCAGCGAGGTGACTGTCCAGTCTCCTCTTGAAAAACTTGAAAAGATGTATCCATTCAAAGATTGAAAGCTCATATATTTAATCGAAACCCAGGAAAATTGGCCACTTGTTCTGTATGTGGATTCCAATCTGGTTAGGGCAGATACCATTTCATGTCTACTGTACCTAGTAAAATGAAACTCTTCACAAGTGATTGGAAGAAGTGCTAGTTTGTTTCGATAAGCTCCACATGTGGGAGCGGGCTCTGCCCTACAAGACATGCCTAGAGAAGATGGAGGACAGCCAGTGTCTGCACAGGCCTTTGCCATCTGAATCATATGGCGTTGATGCATGCTATTCTACCTACCTCCCACAAAGAAAGAAATTAAACCCTCTCCCCCGCTCTTATAAATTCAGTCAAATGAAAGTTCATTTTGAACTGCTGTTTCTGTGAGCTTGAAGGTTCATTCTTACAGAGAAGATAACTTTCCTGGTAGTGGTGACTTCAGCTATTAAAGCAGATAGACTTAAGCCCCTAATATCCTGTCTCCGCCTGCAAGCCAGTTTTTACAGAATCAAGTAATGCTGTTAAATTGGGCAATTATTCTTTACACGGTGGTGTTGATTTTCCACATTAAATATCTTCATACCCTCTTGACCATCTTGATGATTTCTTCCTCTGCTCTCTGCTGAAAGATCTGTGTATAGGAGGCTAAGCCCTTGGAAAATTTAACTTGTAACAGTTTCCTGAAGAATGCTGAAGAGGATCAGGTCTAAATAACTAGCTGACTGCATTTCATATGGACAAAACCTGAAAAATATACCATAAACTCACTTGATCTAAAGCAAAGCTTTTCTGCCAGCTAGCCCTATTGATCTTTTTTCAGGATTCATTATTGCTCAGATTCAGCCCACAGGAAGAGATCTATACAATCCTGTGCAAATAGGGGCAGAGTCTTTTTCCCAAAAATGTAGTCTAACAACACAAGACAGCACGTGGATACAGACTGGGAGCACATAAGGAATAAAAGACAATTCTTATTATCCTGATAGGCAGTAGTCTTGATAGAGCAGCTGCTCACTTTTTGTCAAAGTATTCTTTTTGTAGGCATATTTATGGTGAGCGTTTTAGGAATGGATCTCAAATACAAGCACTTGCTAGCTTTATGGGGGTATTCAAGCACATTAGTGCTTGTTTGAATGTTGATAACATTGAATGAGGGACGTAAGTGGGGATAGGATGAAAGTTGTTGGTGAAAGGCTATGAAAATTAAGATTTAAGTAGTTTTATGTGGAGAATGGGGAGTCATTAGGGAGATAATATGGTCTGAGTGACAATCTAGGAAATGATTTTTAGCAGTGGTTTGATGTGGGCAAGAACTGCATCTGTCAAAGCTAGGCAGGATCTTTATCTGTGTTTAGAAAGGAAAGGCTGTATCTTAAGGATGATAAAAAGGAAGAGGCAAGACTGAGATGCAGGCAGCCTGTGAAGATCTAGACAGCAGTTAAGATGACTACCAGGTCATTGGCTTGCAATAGGGAAGATAATAGTAACTAAGAAAGCTGTGGGGGGCAGGGCAGAGCAAAGCTTGAGGAGAATTTTTTTTGGTCATGTTGAGCTTCAGAGGCAGTGGGACATCCTGGTGGAGCTGTCAGGCAGATTTTAGGTGGGAGGAGATAGGTTAGGAGTGACAAGGGTGATTTGCAAACTGTTTGCATAGAGCTGATAGTCTATGTTTTTCGCAGAATTCTCTTGCACTCTTTTTTTTCCCTAGATTTGATATTCAGGGGGCAGCATGTATACTGTGCAGGTGTCTTGCAGCTGCTAGTAGTGGGAACTTCAGCTCTGCTCTAAAATCACTCTCCGGGGAGAAGGAATCATAAATTTGGGGAGTTGTACCAATTTTGTTCAGAGGACGTGAGACGAGTGAGATTCATCTGTAAAGTTAGCCTAAGAAAAATGGAGTTAAAGGCAAAGACTGTTCCTTCTTCCTGTTATCTAAATCCATGCTTCTAGTGCTAGCCTTTGACCTTTATGGGAAATATCAAAGATGTTTCTTTTTGTCCCTACACATTTCCTGAAAGTGACAACTTGTTTGTTTGCTGAGCACTGACAGCTAATTTTAGTTGATTGCTTTTTAGTTGTTTTATAACAGTGCAGATTTATAAAGTTTATTATTCCAGTCAGGTTTGAAAACTTCTGGTAATTTTTTTTGTCTTAGTCCCATCCAGCTGTTAACAGTGGTGTTAAAGAAACAGTTCAAGAAAGCTCTCAAGAGCCTATGGAGAATAATGAAGAAAAAGGGTCGAAAAGGAGAAAGACTGCAGTTCCTAAAGTAGGCAACTAAATTAAGCTGCTTGTATTCTCTCTAGGAAATCTTTTGAGTTGTGAATTTGGCAGTTGTACATGCTTACTTTAAATGAGCAGTGCCTTGTTGTAACTTTCTTTTTCAGGCATGAACATTGACCTTGTCTCTTAGGCTGCTGTATCTAAATTTAAAACCCAACTCCTTACAAATATGTTTATTCTTTCAAATAAAAATGTATTTGTAAAGACCTACATTCAGGCTTGGTGCTGCTTCTTCAAGGGTCATTTAATATTGTAAACAAATAGGTGTCCCCTCCCTTCCCCCCTTAATTTGTGCTTTTCTTTACAGGAGAATACATTTGCAACAAATGTTAGGCCTTGTCTAGACTAGAAAAAAGATTTAACTAGATCTTTTTTAATCTATTTAAACCAGCATAGTCTCTTAGTTTAGATACAGGTAAATGGATTTGATGCTTGTTTATATTGATTTAGCCTTGTGTCAGAATTACCATCAACATCCTGTACGCTATTGTTTTCACATAGGGTTTCACTTTTTTTGCTGTGCAGGTGCAAGGTTATAAACAATGGTAAAATATTAAATCTTAAAAATGAGTTAATTTAAAGAGGACACAATAGATTTTGGAAACTATTTCTTTCTGAAATTTCTAATCTATTGATATTACAAATAATGCCTTTTAAAGGGTAGGAGGATTTTTTTTTCCCCGTTTTCATCACCCTGTGCATTTAACATCACTGTGCAGTTGGTTTCACTATCCCCTTTGTAGTCAAGTTCTGTGTGTTGTGTTCAACTTTTTTGACATTACAGCATGAGAGTTCTATATATTTTGAATTATGTGTGCTTTTTTTTAATAAATGCCATTATAAAACAGCAAAATATACACAGGAATAGTTGGTGTGATAACTGAATTATCTTTTTCTCACTTCTGGAAAATGACTAGATTCCAAGTTGATGATATTCCATTAACTTAAAAATCACCTGTTCATTAAATTATTTAAACTAAGGCTGGGAAGCAGCCTGATACAGGTATCTAGAGGCTGTTCTGTTTCTGCCTTTTCCACATTTATAGATTGAGTAATATAAATTGGGATGTTAAGCTGCATTCTCTTCCTTTTACAGATACCCGCTAAACAGGATAATTTACCCTTGGAAGGTGAAACAGAAGAAAAAGAAACTGGTGCTACCAAGGAAGATGATGTCCCTTCAGAAAAACCTAGTAATGAAGTATGTGGTATATCTTTCTCTTTCTTTTCAAAGAAACTTCGTTTAAACTTAAATGTTTTTTGTAGTATTAAGGTGTACATATTAGAAAGTGCAACAGATGTCTAACAGAGGTTTTGTACCTGTCTTCAGACACACATTCAGCTCTCTGAGAGTTAAATCTCATTAACATTAAACGAGTGAGACTTTGGTGCTTAATCCATAATTATCTAGTCTATTTTGGCAGGCAAAATGTATATTCTTCACTTACACCATATTGAAAAATTAATATACTTTTGCAAATCATACTAGTTGGGAATTACTTAGGAGGCTTCAGAGATGGTGTCACTGAATGGGCTTTGGAAACCTTGCCCTTGATACGCATTTTAACTACAGCAGTCTACATGCAACAGATGGTATTCATCTCACAAGCAGAGGAAAGAAGCTCATCGCTACGAGAGTTGCCGACTTGTTGAGGAGGGCTTTAAACTAGGCATGTTGGGGAGAAGGTTCCACTGTTATGCATGAATCCTCTAGCCACAATAACTCATGGGAAGGCGCTCAAGCAATGAACGTCCAGATAAGTACTAACATCTTGAGACACAGGCGGTATAACAGAAAACCTGAGATGACCAGAAGTAACTCGGGTGCTTTTATGGGAATGCCAGAAGTATGGGAACCAAACGGGAGGAACTGGTGCTCCTTCTTGCTTACGAGGATTTCTGTCTGATTGGGTTGACAGAGACCTGATGGGATGATGCACACGATTGGCTAGTCAATATTGAGGGCTACAGGCTATACAGGAAGGATCGGGTTGGGAAGAAGGGAGGCAGTGTGGCTGTCTATGTGAAAGAGCGGTATTCCTCCCTGTAGGTAATTCCTGACAACAGGGAAGGTCCTTTGAGACCCTCTGGGGCAGCATACAAGGGGGACCAGGAGAGGGAGACCTGATGGTGGGTGTCTATTACAGGCTTCCCTCCAAGGAGGAGGAGTGTGATCAGGCATTCTCTGGAGAGCTGACTGAGGGAGCTCACACTAGAGACATGATTGTCATGGGTGACTTCAATGGCTCAGACATCTGTTGGGAGGACCACTCGGCCACCTCCAGCAGGTCAGCCAATTTTTAGCAACAATAGACAACCTGTTTCTGATGCGGGTTGTGGAAGGGCCTACTAAAGGTAAAGCCACCCTGGATTTGGTGCTGGCCAAGGGGGAGGACATCATAAGTGACCTGAAAGTTGGTGGTGGTCTGGGCAACAGCAATCACAACCTGATATGGTTCACCATCCACCGTAAGATTGGGAAACCAGTCAGCAAAACAGAAGTTCTAGATTTCAGGAAGGCAGATTTTGGCAGGCTCAAGAGGCTAGTAGAAGAGGACCTCTGTGTACAGCAACTGGAGGATTTGGGAGTCCAAGAATGGTGGTGCTTCCTTAAAGAGGCAATTCTCACAGCTCAAAAACAGGCCATCCTCACACGGACGACAAGCGGGAAAAGAACCAAGTGACCCGCTTGGCTCAACAAGGGTGTTAGGGAACTATTGAAAAAGAAAGAAGTAGCATATAAGCAGTGGAAGAATGGATAAGCTGCCAGAGAGGACTGTATCTGTATTGCATGGGCCTGCAGATACGAGACAAGGAAAGCTAAGGCAGGCATAGAAATCAAGCTGGCAACTGATGTAAAAGACAACAAAGTTGTTTTACAAATACATAGGAAGCAAGAAAAAATCAAGATCCACTGTGGGACCCCTACTGAATTGGGGGGCAGGCAGCCTACAGTCAATGCCCGGGAAAAGGTAGAACTCCTAACTAAATACTTCATGTCAGTATTTGTGAAACCAAACAGGAGCTGTTAGCCTGACCAGAAGCCCAAGAAACGTGGGGAAGACAACAGATTACATAAAATCAGCCTGAACAGGTGAGGGATCTCCTACAACACCTGGACACTTTCAAGTCTACCCAAGAGTCCTGAAAGAACTGGCTGAGCTTATAGCAGCACCACTGGCCAAGCTGTTTGAAGAATCGTGGAACTTGGGAGTGGTCCTGGACAACTGGAAGAGGGCTAATGTGGTGTCTGTCTTTTAAGAAAGGGAAGAGGGATGGACCCAGCAGACTACAGGCTGGTCAGCCTGACTTCAGTCCTGGCTAAAATCTTTGAAAAATTTGTTAAGGAGGCCATCAATCATAAGCTGGCAACTGAAGGGGTGTTGTGAAGCAACCAGCATGGCTTTGTCAAAGGTTAGTCAGGCATGATCTACCCAATGTCCTTTTATGACCAAGTAACTGGCCATCCAGATGGGGGACACAAGGTTGACATCATTTACTTAGATTTCAGTAAAGCCTTTGACTGTTTCCCATGAGATTCTCTCAGTCAAACTGGAGGGTACTGGGCTGGACCAGACTACAGTGAGGTGGGTGGACTCCCAGAAAGTTGTAATTGATGGGATGACCCCATCCTGGAAGGCCTGTCTCCAGTGGTATCCGGTGCTTGGACCCATGCTGTTTAATATACTTGGATGAGGGGGTGAAAAGCTCAATGATCTGATGATACCAAGCTGTGGGGAAATGCAGGCACACCAGAGGATGGGGCAAAGATTCAGGACTACCTCAACAGACTGGATTCATGGGCAGAACAAAATCAGATGAGGTTTAACAACAAGAAGTAGAAAAGTCCTTCACCTGGGTAGGAAGAACCCTCACCATAAATACAGGATGGGTGGTAGTCCACTGGCTGGAACAGCATCTGAGCAAGATCTGGGGGTCACAATCAACCAGAAGATGAATACGAGACAACAGTGTGATGAGGTTGCCGAAAGGGTAAATAGAACTCTGGCATGCATCATCCAATGTGTGGCCAACAGATCCAGGGAGGTGCTCTTCCCTCTCTATTCGGCATTGGTGAGGGAGGCCTCAACTGGAGTCCAGTTCTGGGCACCGCACTTCTACAAGTATGTTAAGGGTGAGCACCTAGAACTTGGAGCTGTGGAAGAATGGGATCCCACCCCTGTCCCATTAGTCGGCTGATTGGCAGGAGCGGAGCATTTCCACATGGTTGGAATAGCTCTGTTTTTGGCACTCCTCTGCACTGACCCAGAGGGAGAAGAGGACTCAGGTGCTGGGGAAAGGTTCTGGGAGCCTTGCAGCAGGGGAAGACCAGTGACCCAGTCTCAGGAAGGCACAGGAGCCTTTCCCTTGGCTCCCTTCCTTAAGATAGGGAAAGATATTCAAACATTCAGTCTCCTGGGAGAAACTTTCCCAAGAGTGTTTTAACTCTGGCTGTTTTAGGGTTTTTCTACCTTACTGGATATTTTTGCTCTGGGAGAAAAAGCTTGAATGGCTGCATACTTTTTTGTTTTTTATCAGGTAAATGGTGATTCTCCTGGTGGAAACTGAATGTCTGTTTTGGTCTCTATCTGTTCTTTGATGGAAGCAGTTGCTGATTACAAACCTTTTTGATACAGGTTTTAGGGAGAAATGTTAATCATGACATAGTGATACTTGGAAGCTTGAAATACCTTTTAGGTATGCAGCGTAATCTTTTCCTGAAATATATACCAAAGGCTATGTTATAATGTCATCCCCCCCCGCCCCCGCCCTCAACTCCTCCCACCAACTTCAGAATGAATTAAATTGGCTCTTCCTGGATGGAATGAAAAGCCATCCAGGAAGAGCACACACCAACTGCTGAAACGTCCTTAGCCTGACAAAGGGTTTTTGAACCCGAAAGCTTGCTTAATAATTTTTTCCAACTATTTAAGTTGGTCTAATAAAAGATATCAGATTCACCCAAAGAACTTTGTCTGCCTCAAATTGGTTCTTACACTTTTGCTAACATCACAAATTTTATATTTTTAGGATATTGTGAAGGGAAATGATGTACCTATTCCTAAAGCTGCTAGAAGAGGGAGAAAAAGAAAGGTAATAGTATGCATAATTTATCTTCCTCGTATTGTAGGTGTGTGGGGTTTTTTTATTGATCTTTGACTTTTATTGCTTTACTGGAATCAAGTAAATCTTAATTTGCATAGCAATGTATATGCAAGTCAATTTGCTGTTTGGAAAACAATACAAGTATTGGTGAATTCCATAATCTAGAAATGTTGCTTTCACTGAAAGTTTACTTTAAAATCTTACGCCCAAATTTAAGTGATTGTGATTAGATTGAGGAAGTGTTTTCAGGATGATTAGTATGCAGGAAATGTAGAGCAGAGGAGGTAAATGATGGCTGACTTGTTTCTTTTATCTGTGCTTTGTTTTCTTGTATTGGTGAGCACCTGTAAGTAGACCGGGTGAGTTGAGTATTTGCTAATTTGCTAAGGATTGCAAATGGGAGTCCAAAATACAAGATTCTCAGTTTTTGTTTGTAAATGTTGACATGTCTCTCCCTTTCCTCTGAAGCTTTTTTCCTTCCATTCTGTTATTTTATTGATCTGCAAGCAGCTGCTGTTTCTTCAACCCGTTTCCTAAATCAGTCAGTCTTGCTTTTAACATTCTGTTGAAAATGTTCTTTTAAATATTTATTTTGGATTTATCGTTATTCTTTGGAAAAGGCATGTTTGTCATTTTGTTTCGGGAAGTACAAGGATGAAAGTGGTTATCTTCAGTATTATACATTAGTTAATTGAAATAAATATTATAAAAAATTGTCATTGTTAAAATTTGAAAGAGATGACAACTGACAAGGGAAACCAAATAAATGGATATAAGCAATCATAATTATTTATGAGACTTGCAAGGAGATGCTCCCAAATTATGTCACCAGAGGTTCTTTTTTTATGAGCTGTAGAGTGACATCGGCTAAATAACACGCAATTAAACTGTAAAATTAAAATGGTGAAAAGTTATTAAGTAACTTATAACATCAACTAAATTGAAAATGATGTAAATGTATATAATGATAAAAGCATAACACCTTAAATTTGTAAGCAAATACTAAGAACATTCAACGTTCAGGTAAAGTAGTCATAAAATCTGGAAAGACTAACAGCTCTTTAAAAAAAAAAAGCTATTCTAAAGCTAAACATAACACTGAAGCTTGATAACAGTACAGAAAAAAGTCTCTTCAATGCATATGAACACAGTTTTAAATACTCATTTTAATTTGTGTGGTACACAAACTTATTCTGTTTGGCAAGATATGAAAATCCTATACTACAGCTCGGTATCAAGAATTAAATAAAGCAGGGTTGACAACCTATAGCCAGCAGGCACAATCTGGCCTGTGGAGCCATTGGATCCAGCCATGAAGCTGGGGCCTCATAGCAGGGAGCTTTACCCATGCTGTACCACAGCCAAGCAAGATCTGGGTCTTAACACCAGCCCACTTTTGACCTCAGCTGAACCATTCTTCCTTCCTTCTGAAAACATGGCTGATCATTGAAATAATGTTGGGTTTTTTTGTTTTGTTTTTTTCCTCTCCAAAGCAACTAGCAGCACAGGTCTGGGGGGAGAATAGCTCAGAAACGGAAAGTATGTCCTGCACACAGAGGCATACAGTAGAACTGCAGGATACTTGCAGACAGGTAAATGTTAGACAGCTGTTAGGATGGTAGTGACTGAATTATAAGGGTTATTTCAGCATCTTTAAGTACCTGTGCACTTTTGTTGGCAAGGGTGGTGCATGTTATCCAGTTATAAGCAAACCAAGGGCATAAAGGAGTATAACTGTCCCAACTCCTACTCACGGTCCCTGGCTGAACTTTGGAAGTATCCACATTGTTTGACACTGTAATTTCCAAGTGTTAGTTTCTATAAATAGTTAAGTCTGGTGTAAAGAGACAATGACACTTTATTCGCTGACGGAACTTGTTTCTCTTGAAGCCCTGAGGTGTTTCTCTGACAGTTTTGTGACAATAAAGGAATCCTGTCTTCAAACACTATCCTTCTTGTGGGGCTGTTACGCCTGTAAGCAGTAGGCATGCTGAATGCCTTGTGAGAGAAAAAAGTGAATGAAAGTGACACGTTTAGAAAATTTTCATGAATAGCGCTCGTATCTTGAGAGGCACAACTTAAGGAATATTTCAGAAAAAGGTTAGCAGGAACTTTTTTCCAACTACTCAGTTGGTCTAATAAAAGATACCGCACCTACCCAAAGAACTTTGCCTACCTCAGAAAAATCTATCAAACTACACTCAGCTGAAAGATCAGATTTAACCTTGCTTAGAAATACTCGTTGCTTAGAAATACTCGTTTATTCCTTTTACCCCAATAAAGGGGACAAAGGCTCAAGTATCACCAAAAGGATCACTTTTTCCCTTCAAGTAGGACTTCTCCAAAAGTACTCAAGCCTTCTGTATTTTTGGTACCTAAAGTTGTTCGGACTTCAGGCCACAAAAAAAAAATCCTCAGAACGCATAAAGATGAACCCCTTGGAATAAAAGTATGAGCTATATTCAGCATTCCCTACTACTTGGCTGGGCTGTGAGCTTTTTGAAATACTGTCAAGACCAGTCGATTATGGTAATGACAATTCTGATGAAGTTGGAACCAACAACCCTAAAGCCTCACGTCACGGGTGTGCAACCTATAGCTTGTATAGAGCCACTGAATGTGACCTACTGAGCTGGGGGACTCATGGCAGGGGCTTTGCCCACACCATAGCTGGCTGGCAGAAACTTTTCTTTTGCTGTGCCTCAGCCAGGCAGCAGGGAGAGGCAGCAGCAGCTGGCTCTTAGTATTGGCCCACAACCAGAAAATGTTGCCAACTGCTGTCCTATGTAATAGCCAAGGATTTTCTGTATCATGTAGTACTAGACGCTTTAAGTTTTACATGACCTGGTACACACCTTCCTATCCTCAGTACTAACTAAATCATAAACTTTGGTGCCAGTTTGGTGCCAATAGTAGTAGTCTTTGGTACCAGCCTCTTCACACTTAACAGTACCGAGCCTCCAATGAACATTAATGTCAGCCTAGTATTGGCTTTGGTGTAAAGGCTTCTGATCATTTAGGCCCAGCTTCCCCATGATCTTGAGCTATCGCACCTGAACCTGATCCCTGGTGAATGTGACTGCCCCAGTTCTCTGCAACCAGACTGAGTGCTGAGAATGCCACTCAACCCTTTTAAGCACATCTGATGCCTCACGCTTGCAAGCATTCCTTGACATAGCCTCAGTCTGTTCCAGCAAGCCTCACATTTGCTGCTCTCTCTCATTCTTCTGGCTCCTGACTCAGTTTTGGCTCTTCCTGATCCTGACTTCAGATCTCTGAAACTTGGCACTAGCTTCTTGACGCCTGGTTTCTGATGTTGGCTTTCTTCTCAGGTTCTCTCTCTCAGGTTCTCCCTTTTAGTTTTTCTGGAACTTGGCCCCTGTATTCTCAGCCCCTCCAACCCAAACCTTGACCTGATGCTCCAGTAATCTGTGCCACCCCCACTTTGCTGACCCCATGGCTAGTCCTAGTGGCATACCTCAGGCCATGCCTCCTATGTCCTGGCTTGAAGCCCACATCCAGGTTTATTCACTTCTGTGACTCATATCAGGTACCTAGATTGTCTTAGACTACACATGCACTTCTTCAGAGTCTAGAAGTAAAGTTTCAGTTGGATTGTGTTCTGACCTTTTTGCTGTCCAGGTATTTCGGGACATCAACTCTGATGATTTAATGGATCATAGATTTAATCAGGGGCTTTTTGTTTAGGTTCTTGGGTTTTTTGTTCCCACAGTGCCTTGGCCCCAGCTGCATTACTGATTCTTACTATGGCAGAGCCACATGACAGGCAGCCCTCACACAGCCACTATGGGGTAGGGGCAGCAACCATCTTGCCTACAGCCCTTTGAGTGGGCAGTGTTGTCGTGCTCACCCCCCCCCCCCCCCCCCGTGCCAGGCTGCCACAGCATGCTGAAGAGTCCTGGCTCCCTCTGAGGAACGAGTGTTTTCTTTTCTGTAAGTTCCCGTTCTCCTCCTCCCTCCCCCCCCCCCAGTGGATTTTATGGACATTGCCTGGATTTTGCGGAATCTGCAAATTTGGTAGGTCTTCAACGATAGCAATACAAAATGATGTTATTACAAATCCTAAGAAAAAGGAAATAAGTACTTTAAATTGACCAATTTGTAAAATTTAAACATCTTTATGTACTGAACTGTAGACAAAAAGAATATCTGTCTACTTGATTCTAACACAATCACTACAATCTGTCTCTAGCTCTAACTTTTACGCCTCATAGAATGAAAAGAGAGACACTTAAGTCTTGTTACCTAATTCAAAACCTTAAAGAATTTACAACAAGTCCTTACTGATTTCCTTTTTACTGGGTGTCTTTTTAAATGATGATTATGGTACCTGGCTATATTAAGAGTTCGGCTCCCCTGGAAACTAGTAAATATTTTCACACACAGAATATCTCAACAATTGCCATTTTGTTTCTTTAGCATCTTCTTAACAGGTTTATTTATTTATTTATTTAATTAAGATAACTTCCCATAAGTGTGACTTCAACAAACCTAGCAGAAATAATCACTTCTCTCTCTGACAGAGAAGCTTAGCTTATAGTAGTTTTAATATCTCCATAAAGTTCTACAACATATATGAATTTCATGTTATTACATTTCATAGTGTGCTAATTCACTGACATACTTTATGATTTTTTTGATGATGATGATTCTTTAGATTCTGATGTTTAGAATCTGTAAAGGTTCTAAAAGGTTTTTTTTTAAATAAGGTGAAAACAGAAGTTGAAACATGACTCAGTCTTAGTTTCAGGATTTCAGCTGAAGTTTCAAAGTTAAGGGAAGGCCGATGGCCTGTCTTCCTTTCATACAAGGCATTTATTGTCGCAAAAAAAAAGAAATACAGGTTCCAGATTAGTATAATCCTGAGAGCTAATTACAAGAAAGACACTAAATTAAAACCTTTGTAGCATCATTGGGTTCAATATTAACCTCCCCACCAGCTTTTTCTTACCAATATAACACCACCACTATTTTCATAATCAACTCTTTCTCCACCCCCCATCCTCCTTGTCCCTTGCCTCCTAAAAAGTATTTTTAAGGCATTACTATGTCTTTTTAAAGGGACAGGTCCATAGATTGTGGAAACAGAAATGTCTTTATCTGAGGCTGAAAAGCCTGGTGTTTGAGGGCATAGTAAGATGCTGTTATGTATTGTGACCAAAACAGCACCCCAAGACCCTAAGTGGATAAGAAGTGAAGTTAAGCGGTGGGGAGTCAGAAGAGGATTTTCTTACAAGCTTAGATTTCCACCCCCTGCCCCCATCCCTATTTTCTTTCACTTGTTTTTGAACCAATAAAAAACATTGAATGGATAGCACTACCAACTTATTTTCAGTAGGATTAATGGAAACAACTTTTTTGATGCTCATTCAGGAGTGTTTCTGATAGGAAAGGGAACTAGTTTTCACCAGTGGTGGTTCTAAGAAGGATGACTTAAACATATGCAAAGCTTCTAGGCTGGGGTGAACAAAATACAGCCTGTGGAGGGACTTTGTCCCTTGGACCCACCTGGCCCAGGTGCCATCTGGCCCGTGGCACATCCTGCCACTGCCAGGCGTACAACAGAGCTGGGACAGCTCCGCAGCTGGACTCTATTTCTAGGCAGCCCAGGTGATGGAAGCTCCTTGCTGCTGATGGCCCCAGCCCCATGGAAACTGGCAGGGACCCACACTCACAGCCCTGGCCCCGGCCTTAATCTCTTCTGCACCCACTCCCGATTCACCCTGGCCAGACTGGACCAGCTCTAGACCAGTTGGGACCCATGAGCACAACCCTGGCCCTGAACTGCCCCGCGCCTGCTCTGGATTTGCCTGCCCATGATAAGCAACAGTGTTGGCTGGGCAGAAGCTGCTGCTGGGTGCAGAGGAAAAGCGGTCATCTCTCCTCTTGCTGCTGCCAGGCACTTCTTGTTGCAGCCACCTGGAGCCCATGCCTGGGCAGCCCTGCAGCTCCTCTTCACTGCTGTCATCATCACCACCAGGGCTGCCTCTGGGCTGCTCAGTGGGGTGGCAGTGGCAGCAGAGAGGAGCTGCAGCCTCTGGGAGGCTGCAGCAAGAAGGGCCTGGCAGGACAAGTGGGGAGGCAACCGATTTTCCCCTCATGCACAGCAGCACCTTCTGTCTAGCTGCCATCGTTGCCACTGCTGCTTATCATGGGTGGGTGGGTCTCGAGCAGGTGCAGGGCAGCCTGGGGCCAGGGTCAGGCTTGCATATGCAGGTCCCAGCTGGTCTGGACCTGGTTCACTCTGGCCAGTGCCAGGGCTCTGCTCTCGGCTGCTTTTGGGTGCTGATGACGATGGCAGGGAGAAGCTGCAGTGGCAGTGGGTGGGGGGTTCTGACCAGGCCACAGAAACTGACCAGAACTGCCTATGTGGCCCACTGCGCCCAAATAATTGCCCACCCCTGATCTAGGCGTATGGAGAGCAGAAAGATCTCAGATTTCTTTTTCAGCAAGTGAAAATCTTGTCCCTATGTAAGTTTTCCCCAGATACCAGCTGTTCCTGCATTTTGTATCATTGTGCGTCTATTATTAATTCTCCCCAATGTCTTTTAGCCTCCCTTGCATGCTGTATTTTCTTACTAGTCTGATACTAATAGGTGTCGTATCTATGACTTTCCAGTTTGTAGAGGACTTGGACAGGAAACAATGTACAGTATGTAAATATACTTTTAACTACTCAAATCTCTCAGCTGCTTCATGTAGTTTTAGGAGTAGTTTTTTGAAGATCTGAATCGCCCCCAGATATTCTGAGACCTTGATTTCTAGTCTGGTTGTCCGAAGAAAGGTTTCACAATCTGTAGTTCTTTCGAAACTCTTGGTATTTGGCCTCCAAGAACTCCAGTTACTTGTATAAGACAGTGACTGAATGAGGAAATTTTGTCTTTGTAAGACTGCACCTCTCTGTAGACACAATTTACTTCTTGGTACAGTAGTAGAATTTCTAGAAATTGGGAATCGGCTTATATTCTGAACTGCTAAGGGTGCAAATCTCATTCAGGACAAGGCAGATAGCTATTGTATGAATCTTGTTGGAACTTCTCCTTTGAATTTATAAGCAGTTAAGAGGTTTGCTTCTGCATTTGACATTCCCAATGGATTTGATAGCTGTGAGTTGAAACAAGGGAAATTCTGTTTTCTTTGGAGCAGGATTCTTTGTCTGGTTTTTATCCCATGGACTTCTTACAATAGGGATTGGTGTATGGTGCTTTCAAAGACCTTGTTCCTTGTTAAAAGACAGTATCTTTTGCAAGGAGTTTGTGTTTTATATCAAATCTTTGACAAAACAACCTGTAAAAAATAGCGTCCTTCAGGTCAACTAATTAAACATATGATGTGAATAGGATGCATAAGAATAAAGACTGTATCATTAAGTCTTCAAGAATTTAAGAGAATTGTTATAGTTTAGCCACTAAAGCCACCTCCTACATGTGCAGGTAAAGGTAAGGCGAGGTCTAATGTGTGATCCATATAATTGCACCTCCTGCCATGCTGCACGTGCATGGCAGAAGGTGTTATTGTGGGATCATGCATTAGGTCCAGTCGCTCTGTATTACCAGTATAGGGGGAGCCTGATCTTGGGCCCCCCTGCCTCGGCAAGGAACAGGCTCCCATGGCCGGGAGCCCACTTGGCTGAGGGGTCTTCCAAGCGTGGGGGCCACATGCAGCTGGGACCCAGAGTTCTGCACACGAAGGGGCTCTCATTCCCAGCAGCCCATGTGAACCCTGAGGTTTCGTTGGATCTCCGAGCCTTGGGCTTCATAGCAGCAATGATCCTTCGGGTCCAAGGGCTTCAGGTACCCCCGAACCTTGGGGATCGTGGCTGCTGTGATCCTCTGGGCCTGAGTGCGTTATGCTGGGCGTGGTGCACCCTTGTGACTGGGAGGTCTGTCAGCTGATGGGTCTCCCAGCCATAAGGGAGAACCTGTTCCAACTGCCAATTAAAGGTCAATAGCAAATTTCTATCATGTTTACACAATTTTGAGGTCTAACTTCATAGCTGGTTGGAGCTTTTTATGGTATGATAGCTACTTTGCATGTGTAGCTGGTTTAAATGTAAGTAATTAATGATGTAATTAACCAGTTGATTGTGTGGTACCTATAACATGTCTCTGCTAAAGATAAATATTAATTAGGCGTCTTTGGAAGTTCTCTTTCTGGGAATTTTTTTCCCCTGGTATCTTTTCAAACTCCTGTTCTTGGTTTGGAACCTAAGATGCTTTGTCTCCTTTTAATGAGTATCCATACCCTAGAATTTGTGGACTTCCTGAGCAAATCTTGAAACTATCCTCAAATATATTCTGAAAACTTGATCTTTAATGGTGTCCTTGAAAATACAAGGAACAGTGTCTCTATCAAGAATATAGTGGAGTTCTGTGTAGATGAGTGCTAATTGGAAGTTTCAAGTGTTTTGGTTGAAATTCAGTTCTAGCCTTTTTTTCTTCTATTCTCAGTTTTTCCAGTTTTTTAAAGCAGCTTTTTTAAGAGGGCCATCTGAAGACTAGTTAAATAGTGTGATATCAGGTAATATCTGAACCCTCTATAAATATATGTTGAGTAATGTTTCCTGTGCTTCCTGATAAAATGTTTTCCTGTTAGTGGTTACACTGGCAAAAAGAGTTAGAAGTTTGGGAGACTATCCATCTAGGGTTCTTTTATGCAATTTCTTCTAGTGAGGCACTTTTCAGGACTTTACCAGAAGGTTCTAGAGACATAATTGGTTCTTAAAACAGTTTCCCCTACAGATGTTATATTGTTAAGTTGGAGAGATTTATATTTCTTTAAAGAAGCATGTCTGTTCAGAAGATAAACAGTAGTAACCCAGTTGTAATAGATCATAGGGCACTAGGTACCCAGTTCAGATAGTAACTAAATTTTATTTTTTTACGTAAGTGCTGAAAGAATTGCAAGAATAATGCAAGAATTAATATTGTGAATCATCCTTCTGATTTCTCTTGGGGTAATTTATTGCTTTTAATGTAACTTGGGTTGGGCATGTATGTTATGGCGTATTTGTGTGTTTTTAAAAGAATAAAATATAAAAATGGTTTGTGTGGTATGTTAGTGCCAAAAGGGTAAAGTAATTGTATTTAAATGTAGCCTAAGTTACTAAAACTTCCATTTTTTGGAAAAGATTGAAGAAAAAGATTTTTATCCTAACTCATGCAATTTGTATGCTGTATAATAGGCTGAAAAACAAGCAGAAACTGAAGAGACTACAACAATGGTAACACCTGCAGCAGTGGCAGCAACATCCACAGTGACTGTGGCTCCAAAAGTAAGCCCTAAAAGAGGAAGACCAGCAGGTAACTTTTTTTCATACATCTGACTTAAAATATGGGGGGAGAGGGGCAAATAGAAATTGAGAGGATTTATGCACAGTCAGAAGTATTATACAACATTTGATACAGTGCTTAAGGCAAACTTGAAGTCCAAAACAATGTAGTGTTGGGCTGAGATACTCAACACACAAAAGGACTTAAACTTATTTTGTGCTGTAATATCTGAAGTATAGATCCCTTGTATCCTGATAAGTCACCTGCAGTATGCTGGTGATATTAAAGCTGAAGGCAAGGTAGATAATGCACCTTGATAAACTAACTAACCCAAGTTCACTTCATCAGGTGCTGTGAGGCAGATATTAAAGCTACCACAGAACTTCCTGGTCTGTTAAGCATCCAATAAGAGTCAAGTATTTCTATGGAGCATGGCTTAACAAAGGTTTATATTTTTCACAAGGGCTTTAAAACTGATACTGAAATCAAAGGGCATTTCTACAGGTAACAAAGGAAAGAGCAGGGGAAGAAAAGAGCATTCTATAACCTGGTTATTTAAAGCCCTCCTGCATGAAGGAGATGCCTATGGAGGTGCCATTTAGAGCATCTGTGACACCAGAAAAGGTTGCGCAGTAAACCCAAGAGTTAACTGTGACTGAAGTTACATCAGCTGACTAATACCCACATGTGTCATTATATAGGGCAGCAAGAAAAATACTGCTGTGGGCATAAAAGATTCTGAAACATGTATTTTAATAATACTTGCTAATAGTATCTGAGATTTATTTTATTTTGCATTAAAACTAACAAGGCTGTATTATGCTGGAAACTAGGAACATTTTTTATTCTTAATTTATACCATTTAAGATAATTAAGTAAAAAAAATGAATGAGCATTCTTGAGTCACCAGTTGCGTTGACACAAGATAAAATAAATCTATGATTAAAGGTTTCTAGAGACAAAACCAAATCATAGGTGTGTGGAGTCAAAAGAAATATAAATAAGATTAAAAAAAGGTGATCTATAAAAAAACATAGCCATATAGAGGCTTTCACATATTAATCCAGTTATATTTTACATAACATTTGAACACCTTCCAGGAGCACATTTGTCAGCATGACTAATATCAGTCATGTTTGTTCTCATCTCTCTTTCTTCCCTGGCTACCTGGTGTTCATTGAAGTATTTCTTGGGGTTTGTTTGTTTTGGACTGTCATGCGTGCATTTTTTATATCTTTAGTAGATAAGGCAAGATCAAAAAATGTACCTTGAACCTGGAGAGAGATGCAATAATCCTGGGTTCCTGTGGGAGTTTATATTGCAGTCTTTTGGCCACCTTTTGTTTCCCACACAAATGAGCTTTATCTTTTTATAGAGGCCATAGTTTCTACTCTGAGACAGTTCCATTCTCCCTGCTGTTTATCAAAATAGACATATTTACCATTTTTAATTTTCTTTAAAGAAATTCTCCAACCCCATATTGTTCCCCATAGCTCCTATACCCCCTACAGTATCTTACATCTTAGGTATTCCAAAGCAAATGTGTTCTTCTAGGAACAATCTGCAAATTTGGATAATTTGAAAAATATTGCTGCTAATTGTGCATTATTTGAGGGTGGGAGTTAGTATAGCAGGGCTTAATTTATAGCTACTTTATTTTACTTGCTTTTTAGGGTGGACCATAATTATTATGCAAATATTCTTGTTGAGCAAAATCTCGTTAAAAATCACAGGTTAAAATTATGTTGAAAAATGATTCTTGCAGCAGTTATATATGACTGCACTAGCCTGTGATCTGAGAAATGGATAGTTCATTACTCTGATTCACTTCTATCCATCCAGCAGGCATGATAAAAACAAAACTATTTTTCAAAGCGCAACTATAGCTTAACTAATCTTATACCAGGTTGTTTTTGTTTTTGACATGACAGCTAGGAAGAAATGGAAGTTGTACCGAACTTCAACCTAAGTCATTCACAGTTCCTTCTAGTAAAACATAACTTCCTATTTTATTACTTTAAAGAGATGGGCAAAATATTTTGAACAGCTGGAAGGCATTATATTTGAAGTGCATTATTTATACAGAGTAGTAGCAGGAGGTACCTAAGCAACATGCTTCTAACACTCCCTGGAGAATCTATTGCTAGGTAACGTGCAGAATCCCCTAGTGGTACTGTAGCATGTGCATCTGTTGCTTAGCAGTTCTTCTTGCTGACATTATCAGTACTTCAAACATTGGGTAGCATGTTTCCTAACAACATGTCCACCGGGAACAGCAGGCCAGTATCTCCTGCCAATGGAGACATGTTTTGCCATTTTAGAGAGGAGTATCTCATGTAAAATGTGCCTATGGTACAGTATTTTAAGGGTATGAATACTAGAAAAGTAGTGAAATTATTTAGCATATCATAATGGAAGTAAGACAATGTTATGTTGTCTGTATTTCTCAAAGTACTTGCTCCTGACAGTGATATCCAATAATATTGTGAAAGATCACTTTCTTTGGGATTTTGGATTCTGTAATACAGGACATATAAAACTCATACTAGCAAGTATACTATTCAGAACAGTTGTGTTCTTCCTGGGAATGACCTGGATAATTTAAGTAATTTTCACTAAATTTCTGGTTCTGTTATTCTCTAGCTGTTCCATAATTAAAATAATAGACCGACAGCAACAGGAGATGGGTCACTCTTAAAGCGCACAGAGAAAAAGCAATGGGAATCACTGCATTTAAGCCTTTACAAACCTGTTAAAATGTTACTGAGATGTTAATTTTTTTTAAAGGAATTCTGTTCATAATTTAATACAGGAGACCCTCCCCATTTGCAGATTTGCAATTCGCAGTTTCAGATATTCGCGGTGCGTTACACCAACCCACACTCTCTCCCCGCACAGCATTATGACACTTTGTTACTGCACTCTGGTGATACTTTTTACATTCAGTATATTGCAGTATTTCAGCATTAATCTGTTCCCTTAATCGTGGTACCTGAAAGAAAAGTGATTGATAGTGCAGCAAGGATCCCACCTGTTTATCCTAGCCTGTTATCCATACAGCACAGTATTTGCGGATTTCCCCATTCACAGAGATCTCTAGAATGTATTCCCCGCAAATGGCAAGGGTCTCTTGTACCGTCTTCATGTGTAAGTTATAGTTTGAATTTTTATGATAATGAAGGCAGGCAGGCATTTTGACTAGCTTTCAGCACTGGCTGTAGACTAACCTGGTCTTTCTATACATTAGCTACAGAAACAAAGGTTCCAAAACCAAGAGGCAGACCCAAACTGGTGAAAACACTGTGTCCTCCAGAGAGTGACATGTGAGTTGGCTTATATAAAATCTCTTTGCATATTTTTAAAGCAAATGATTGTTTTTCATGAGTTAATGTAAATGTTGTTGAGTTCCTACCCAAAGTTTGTTATGCATGTTACCTTGCTTCAGGAGATGAAGCAAAGGACTGTAAGGATGATGTGACAGCTTAAACTCCTGGATAATAAAAACATTAAGACCTTTTCTTCTGTCCCTAATTTGCAGAAGTTATGCAGACATTTTTCTTATTTGTCCCTGTATATATTCATAACAGATGCCTACATTTATGATGAAAGAGAGAGAAGGACTACCCAACAAAAAAAACTATTAGCTTACTGAAGAGCCTTTTATATCTGCTTTACGAAAGGTCTGCCATTCCCCCCACCACAAAAAAGAAATCTAACAAGCTGACATCAGGAGAACTCTAACACTTTGAAAAGGCTAGGGACAGACATTCAAAAAGCCTGAGCCTGAACTGATTCAATCTTTGCAGGTTATTCTAACCTGGCTAGATTGAATCACTTTGCAACTGCATAGATGTTCTCTCTGGACTGAGGAAATTCAGGCACATGCCTGCAGTGGCTTAGGCTAGAAGCAGGGGGGTGCTAGAGCGATCCTTTCTTCCTTTGCACAGGGCTGAGCTGAGGTGGGGAGAGGGTGTGGCCAGGCCCCAGCAGAACACTCTGAGGGAGGCCTACGTGCACCATCCCAGACTTTTCCCTGCTCAAGGGGCAGGAGTGTTGCCAGACCCTAGCCCCATCTTAGCACTCTGAGGCAAGGGGGGAGGGTGTGCAGTGTATGCATGTGTTGATGATATGGAGCTTTTCAATCTCCCCCCTGCTTCATCATACTGTCTGCAGCAAACTGACAGGGGAGCAAGCCAGCAGGGGGCTGAAAACAGTATTTATTACCTCATCAGCAAAACAATAGCCTCTCTCCATTACATCAAACTCTTCTTAAACAGCTTACCCGTTGACTAGCTCCAAAATGCCCTAAGTGGTCACTGTTCTGTCTGCCTGCCCCTGTGAAATCGAAGACATTCACGCACACAGACACGTCGGTATTAACTAGCTAGCATACCACATGCTTAGGAGCTGGGGTCCCTGCTGTAGGAGATGGGAGGGAGTGGGGGGTTTCCTGCTTGACTAGTGAGGGGGCGGTTAGGGCAGGGGGAAGCCAGCAGACCCTGATGTGCCTGCAAGTCTCTGCCAGAGCTTTGGCCAGGGAGCAGAAGGGAGGGGCCAGCCCTGCTGTGGAGCAGGGAGCCCTGCCCAGTCCAAAGAGCATGCTGGGATGCTGGCGGTGTCTGCTTTATCTTAAACCAGCAAGGGATCTGGGACCGACATTGCAAAAACCGGTTTGAGCCAAATCAGTTAAGTGTAATACTATATTCAACTAAGTTTATCTCATACTGGTTTCAACCATTTTCAAACTGGCTTATGTGCACTGAACATCAGTTCTGTTACAGGTTTAAACCAGTTTCTGATCACTTAAACTGGTTTGTGTGTAATGTCTGTCCCTAGCCTTCATGTTTGTAAAGCTTACTTTTCCCTGTCTTGTGGTTTCTGTAATCTTCTCAAACATCCTGGTGTTTGAAAGAATGAATCAATTGTTCATATATTTGAAACTTGATCTTTGTAACATGCAGCTGTATAAGAAATGAGCCTTAAATCTTTCTAGTGTAACTAATTTAATATTAGTAGTGGTGACCCAAACCCTGGTCCTGTAAACACCTTTGCATGTGAGCAGTTCCATTGAAGCTGCTTATTGGAATGTTTAAAATTAGGGGGGGGGGTGTGTGTGTGTGTGTGTGTGTGTGTGTGTGTGTGTGTTTGGAGACCAGGTTCTTAAAAATAAGAAGCCTGTATTTCTGAGGCCTCAATCCTCCAAATACTAGAGCGTATGATTAAACCCTTTTAGACTAGCTTAAAATGAGGATTATGAAGTTTAGGTATGGCCTATATATAATTGACTAAAATTTTCTTAAACTTTTTAGAGTTCATGAGGAAGATAAGGCCAAGAAAAAAGGACCAGAAGAAAAACCAAAAAAGCATGTGAAAAAAGATGAGGAGAGTCAAAAGGAAGAAGACAAACCAAGGAAGGACCTTGATAAAAAGGAAGGAAAAAAGGAGGCTGAGCCAAAAAGGAAGAATGCTGCCAAAGTGGGCTCTGCGTCAGCTTCCGATTCTGAGGAGGAAGGAGAAGAGCAGGAAGGTGATAAGGTGTGTGTTCTCATTAATGTATATCTGGACTTTTATTTTCTGTTAGCTTTTGTTATAAAAGCTTCTTCAGAAAACATTAAGACTTTTGTGATTATTTGGAGAGGACAGAAGTAGTGTGTGGCTATCTAATCACGTTCTAATCTAATCACATAGATTCTGTTGCTTCAGCTTTGGGAGTTTGTGGCCCATTCTTACTTCTGGAGAAAGGAAAGTGAAGGAAAATACTAGTCAGATTTCACAATTCTAACACGTGCACAAGAATCTCGTAGCCCACAGTGGTTGGTTAGGGTTAATTCTGTGGGAATTCCGGGTTCAAATATTTCTGCTGAATGGAACAATGCTGTAGGTCTAAAATTTATGGCAGGTAGGTTTAACTATTAATATTCTTGATTTGCAGTAGTCTAAAGACCCCTTCTCTCTCCCCACTCCATTCCTAAACTCTGTTAAATGAAACAGAAGAAAAAAGGAGGAAGAAATTTTCAGGGAGCTCATAGAAGAAATGTGTTAAAAAGCCAACATGAGCGAGAAGTAGGAGAAAGAAAGCGCAAGCAAGAAGAGCAGATGGAAACTGAACCGTGAGTATAATTCTTTGTTGGCTGTGCAAACTTGTAGCAGTAATTGTAAGATTAATAAAATGAGACACAAAATCCGAGAGAGAATTCCTTTTCAAATAGTTTGCAATTATATCTGCTAGTGGTTTCCCCCTCCCCCCCCCCCTTCTTCCTAGTGGTATTGTTTTTTCTAATATTTACATGAACAGAGGGTCAATTTTCGTAATTCAGTAGATGAGATAACAAGTGTGATTTGGGGGAGGATGGGAGAAAATACAATGATGCTTGTTATATTTTTTGGATTCCCTTTCCCAGTGACTTAGGCTTCCTAACATAAGCACAAAGTTGACAGATTCTGTTTAAAAATGTAGATATTAAGGATTCTTCCCATATTCAAGCCTGCTCTTGTGAAGAAAGAACTAATTCTGTCCAATAAAACTGTTCCGGACTTTCATCTGGAATATATATGAGGCTGAGAGGGCTGGGTCCCATTAACTCCGTGACTGGAATTCTCGTCAGGTTGTGGAATGCATAGGGTCCCCTGGAAAACATTTCCTTCTCTGTCTGGCAGCTGGAGTCCACACCGTCAGACAGAACAAGGAAAAGGTTCTGCCTTATGCTACTCTGGCTCTGCAAAGCCAGTTGAGTGATTTCAAGAGCACTCTACACTCAGAAGAGAATTATCACAAACAAGCCAAGCATCCGCACGGAGAGAAGATACTGCCAGAAACTTGGGGGGGGTGGGGACAGTAGAAAGAAATCTGCCCTATTCTGGAGAGCAATTCCAGGAATGGGTGAAGAAGGAGCCACCAGGAGATCATGATGTACCCAGCCCCACAATTAGTGGGAGGGAGAAAGAAGGGGAGAACAAGGTAACAACTCTGGGAGAACAGCTAAGAAAACGGTCCCTCCCTCAACATGTAATGACAACATTTTAACGCACGCCCTCTCTCTGCTAACTTTTCCACACCCATTAACAGAAACCCGGCCTTTTTGTTGTTCTCCTCAGACCTTTCCTCTTTTCTTCTACCCCTCCTTCCCTAGAGCCCTAAACTAATTTCTCTTCCTGGCTAGCTGCCAAATGGTAAGCATCTCCTGCCTTACCGTTTCTTCGCAACTGCTTTAATGTATTATGTAAATTCTGTAGTATATCTTTTATTTCTGCAACAAATTTGTAGTGTATTGCTTTGGTTATACTAATGTCTATATAAAAAAAAAGCCTCTTCCTTTTGAAACAGGTGTCTAATTTGCTTCATATCTCTGAGGAACTAATCCCAGGTGCACTTGAGTAATTATAGAGAGAAGCTGTTGGTTGCAGTATTGGGATACAGCATATCATGGACTGTAGTGACCAGTGTTGATGCTAAAGCTAATATAAGATATATATTTATATGTTTTCTGTCTACATTGTCTTTCTGTAAGGTTCTCAGCCAGTTGAATGAAAATAAGATGACTTGTTCTTCGTCAGTTTATCTTCATCTCTAATAAGATGCCCCTTTTATATCATTAATATTAGCCATTTTTATCTGAGCCAAACAGACATTGTTGCTATTTCTCCTTAGGGGGTCTGTATAATTGATAAGAAGAAGAAATCCTAAGGACTAAGAAATCCATGACTCCATAGTTTTATAGATTATGAAAGGAAAGTGTAGGATGTGATGAGCATGAAAGGGGAAGGACTGACTTATTTTCTGTATGTCTTCTAACATCTATTGTATTGAAAGCTTCAAAAGCAGTCAGTATATGAATTACAAAACATGCCCCTAAAGCCTGCTGGGGCTTGCCAAGCAAAGTGAGAACTGAATGTGACATACTGGAGATTTTTGATAAGCAGTGGTTTGTCATAGTTACTGAACATGTAGTGGAGTATCAAACTTTACTTTTGCTTCAGTCAAAGATTTCATAACTTTAGTGATTTTTTTTTTTTCTTTCCCCCCTCCCCCCACCCAAAGAGGGAGAGCCAGGAGATTTAAAAAATAATAAATAAATAGGCTAAAACCCTTACTCTTCTTTACCCTTCTGTCCTTAAAATTAAAATGCAGTTTGATTTTGATATACAATTGATTTTACAATTTTGGTTTTTAATATACAATATAACTAGTAGGATACTTAAGAATTTACTTTGTTTTGTAGATATCTTTACTTCATTACTGTTGTATTGCACTGTTTTGTGGTGTGTGGGTTTTGGGAGGTTTTGTTTCGGGTTTTTTGGCTACATGATCACTTTTTCCCAAATTCCTATGCATAACTGAGGTGGAATCATTTACCACTTTCAAAGTGTACTAGTCATTAAAATGGTCTTACAGTTAAAGATTTTGCATGCACAAATGTTTCATAGGTTACAACTCTTTTTTTCTGTAGAATAAATAAAGAATAAAATTTAGAAATATATATTTATTTCCTTGACTTTTGTTTGTTTCCATTTGCTCTGAAAACACTAACTTCTGTTGATAGCAAACCTGTTGTCTGGCCAGATACCCTTTTCCATTTGCCAGTAGCATATCCAGCATATTATTTTCCAGAATATAATTCAGCACATGTGAATTAAAGAACTGACTGCTTCATTTGCCTTTACCTTCTGTTATGGGAAAGCAAGTTCATCGTTTTTATCAGGCGTTGTATTTGACAAAAATAGACTACAATTAAGTGACTACAATCCTCTGAAGTTTTATATTTGACAAAAATGGACTACAATCTTCTGCCTACAGGATCTTCTTTAAATAAAATGTAACCATTAGTTATACAAGATCAGGGATTGCCTTTTCCCTTTTGCTAATGTTTCACTAAAGCATCTCTAAAACACATCTCATTAAAAGATGTTTTACATACAGCTTTTAAAAGATGTCAATTGTTGTAAAATCTTTAACATTTTTGATAGGCAGAGTAAAGAGGAAGGCAAGAAACCAGAAGTTAAGAAGATGGAGAAGAAGCGAGGTTAGTTTGAAGAAGCTGTTCAGACTTTTTTTTTTTTTTTAAACCTAATTTTAAAACACAAATTGTGTCTTTTATATCATTAGTGAGGAGTCTTTGGATCATAAGTCAAGGATACCCGTGCTGTGACTGCTTCCTGCAATTGCAGATGCAGAGCCAGCATGTATGGTTTGAAGTAACTTCCTTCAGCAGTGCAAACAGCACTTCTAATGCACTTCTTTCTTGGCTGTTGTCATTCCAGCTTTTGATTAGTATTTCAGCTGGACAGCAGTGAACAGAATCTTTCTCCTAAAGGAACCAAAGTTTCTAGTTCTCTGCACTCCGAATAGGACTGCTATAGGTGTTACTTGGTCCCCCTTGTTGTCTCATAATAGCAGAAAAGGTCAAGAGGTGCTTAGCTTTTAAAGTAATCCTCTACTGAAAACACTTAACTCTGCCAGAAGAAGGGCCTCCTATTCCAGACAGTTGATAATAGCCTCTGCATCTTCATACACCAGCCCAGACTCTTAATGAAACTTTTGCAGGGCAGGTCACTCCCTTTTACCTCTCTGTGCTATTTAATACTATTGTCTTTGGAACTGGGTTGGCCCTGGGAACAATCCAGATCACTTTTTTTTTTAATGCCATCCTCCTTTACTCTTTTTCCCCTTAGTAGCTTTTCTTTCTTTGTCTCCATTATTTTTAGTGGAAGGCTCAGGATCCACAGTGAAGAAGCAGCTGCCCTAGTTCTTTTGGAACTGAGTCTTTCAGTTAGTCACTCCCTTGAGCAGCCTTTTGAGTGCTTCTATATAGTAGCCTGCTCAGGATGCATTAATAGGAATGAGTGAAGCGTTGCTGTTTTGGAGACCTTTTTTCAGTCTGAACCAGGAGAAGATTGACAGGTTGTGACAAATCTGAGCATCAGTGTTTGCAGGGTGGGAGCTTTTGCCTAAATGCATCTGGCCAGATACTTTTTTTTTCAGTTCCCAGTATGCTATTTTCCAAAATAAAATAATTCAGCATGTGAATTTAAAGAACTGACTACTTCCATTTGCCTTTACTTTCTGTTATGGGAAAACAAGTGCATTGTATTTTACCAGATGTTATATTTGACAAAACTGGACTACAGTTAAGTGAGAAGTGACTGCTAAGTTTCTAGGAACCCAGCTAACAACACTTAGAAAAGCCTTCAGATAGGGATCTAAATGTTTATCTTTTGCTTCTAATCCTGGGGTTAATGATCATATTCCAAATCCAGAGTAACAGTTGGCTATAGCTATGAAAAACTGAAAGCTTATTTCTGTCTCCTACCATAACGTATGCTGAAAAGAGATGGCTTCATAGCTTGTCAACTACTGTCTAATTTTTTAACAATAACAACAGTGTTGGTGAACCAGTTCCTTTTTAAATGCTCCATAATGCTTATGATCAAAATAGTATGTTTTCTATGGGTAGCTACTATAGACTGCTTAGCCACAACTCTTTTTAAAAAACCTTTTCTATGCCAGGAAATCAAGTTTGTAGAATTTTTTGGGGGTAGCATTCTGGTTCAATGGATCAAACAGTCAAAATATTATTTTTAATCTTACAGAAACATCAATGGATTCTCGGCTTCAAAGGATACATGCAGAAATTAAAAATTCACTCAAAATTGATAATCTTGTGAGTATGCTGTGTTAGTTGGTGTACATGCATAGTGCCTTTAGCTAATATGTTTTGGAATGTATAGTTGAGATCTGATCCTGTGGGTGTTTTGAAAGGGGAAAGAATTCCTGCTGTTTACAGAGTGACCATTCTACTTGAATGAGAGCACTATAGACATACAAAGAGCCCTTGGGTTAGCATCTGTTTAAAAAAAAAAAATCCAAAACAACAAGACTTTTCAAACTGGGTTCTAAAACGTTATTTTACTTTTCACCATTTTATCAGTTGTTTAAAATTGTTTGCTCATCTTGGACAAAGAAAATAGACATTTTGAACATGCACGTTTCTTATGTACACGATTTCTAGAAGTGGTGCGTTTGCATACAACTAAAACCTCACAACATCAAGCTATGTAGGGGACTGCTTAAATTCTATTATTTTCCTAACATTGCCAGTCTTCAAGTTTAATGATGAACATACAAGTATGTTCTGTTTTTGTTTTAAAAATAACCGAACTTGTTTTCTGATTAATCATGAGCACCTGGATGGACTTTGAGTGTGCTTGTTTGGAGAAACTTCCTGAAATGTACAGAAATGAGACAGAAATTGTGGATTTTCTCTCTTGGTTACAGTTTAGGATTGAGGGAAGGATACTTTTCCATCTGCTTCCTTATTGGATGTGTTGTTCTCGGTCTGCCTCTCTCCTGCCATTGTGTGATATCCTAACACAGGGGTGGGTGAAAAGGTGGATCTGGCCAGCAGCTGGACTCCATTTCCCAGGAGCCCCTGGCTGCTTGGCTTGGGATGGTCTCCATGGAGACCCCAGCTGCTATGCTGTGATAGCATAAGGCTGAGGTTGTCATGGAGACGAGCTTCAGCTGCACTGGCAGGGTGCAAGGCGGAGAGCTGCTGGTATCTTGTGGCAGGGGCAACTTGGTCAAATTGTGGCTCTACCCTGGCCCCAGACCAAGCTGCTCCACTGCAAGATCCCAGTGGCTCTGGAGCAGCCCCCTCCCCTCCCCTGCCCTGCCCTGCCCTGCCCTGCCCGTGCAACTGGGGCCGGCCTCCATGGCAACCCTGGCCTTGTGCTACCACAGTGTCTCCATTGAGACTGGCCCCAAGCCATGCAGGCAGAGGCTCCTGGGAAATGGAGTCTGGCTGCTGGCCAGATCCAGCCCATGGGCTGGACTTTGCCCACCCCTGTTCTAACAGCAGTGAAGAAGCGAATTGTTAGGGTGCTGGTGGGTGGGGGGAAGGAAGGAATGGAACACTGTTTTTAGGTCACTGCTTGCCTAATTGCTTGTGTTGCCATTTCTCCACCCATCATATGGGAAATGATGTAAGGAAACTTGACCGCCTGCTCCTCATGCCTCTGTCCCTTGTGCTGTTTCTAGAACCAAAAAGCAGCAGACATTTCAGCAGCCCCTGATGGTGGCAGCCTGAACTGTAGCTCAGTACTTGGGAGTTCATTCTGGCATCTACTGGCTGAAGCTAGACCTACAGCACCATCCTTCAAAAATTAGGAATCCTGAGCTGTCAAATGTTATCAGGCATCAGTCCCAGAACTCATGCACAGAAAATGTCCAAAAGCTGGTAACACTGAAATCCAAAAATGAGGTTTAATTGTCATTAAGATTTAAAAAAAAAACAAAAAAAACCCCTTACTATTTTTTTAAATTTTATTTATTTTTAAATTTTTAATTTTTTAAAATTTATTTTTATTTATATGATCCTCAGTTTTATCTAAATACAGTATTGCTCTACTGGCCTGGCCTTATTGCTCTACATCAATTAAACAAAATTTAAAATTGAGTGAATTTGTATTAGTGGCTTAAAACTTAAAGATATTAGCAGTAGTGGGGAGTCTTTCTTACGGGTTTGTAGTGGTTACACAGTATACCAAGTATGTCAAACTTCCCCCTCCCTCCTTCCTAACCTGCCCCCTGCCAGATCCAGATATGGTAGCAAAGCAAATGGAGGCAGTGGGAGTTAATGCAGCCATTGCTTACCCCCCACCTCCAGCACATGTTGCCACATGACACACCATAATTTTGACATCTCTGCAGTATGCAGTCATAACAAGAAAAAAATTGGTTGCAGGGTAGAAGCACACCATTCATCCAGGATGTCCCAACTGATCATGCTTTATCATTAAGCAAACATAAAGTGTTAGTCCCAAATCTTTCCTTGCTGCCTTCCTTAAGTTAAATCTTGGCAATTAATAACATCCATGTATATGTGATTGAGATCCAGTTTGGTTGGAGATACCTAGGAAGCAGCTTGTTGAAGGAGAAGAATAGTGAGGGCAAGAGGAGGACTGTAGTAGGATTTTTTTCACCTGGAAAGTTGGTGTTAGAACTTGGCATACATGGATATGTGGATCTTACTGATTTTAACCATGATATTAAATGATATCCAAAAGTATCTGAGGAAGAGGGAAGAAAGGGCTGAGGAAGAGGGCTTCTCTGGTGAAGTCTTGGGGATAGCTGAACTTGTGGAGTAACCTTAAGCCCTGTATTTTCACCTTGGGTATTAAAAATGTGAACTCACAGAAGTACCAGAAAGTGCAAAGTGAGTTTTATTTTTAGTATTTTCTTTGTACCAAGCCATGTGTAACTTTAGCATGGGTTACAGAAGAGAACTTAGGTTTGACACTTTGAACCAACTGCTGTGTGTTGAAACCAAATGCTGAAGTGTTTGAGTTAAACTTAATTACTGTATGTCTCTTCTATGAAAATATGAAGAAGTACTGTTTCTTTGGTATATGGTAAGAATGAGTTGAAGTTGTCCAGTGTTCTCATCAATAGATCTGGGTGTGTTAATCATTTCCATGTGCTACTAAGGTTTTCTAGCTGCCAGTATTTTTTTTTTAGTCTGAATGCATATTTTTACACTGATGATCAACCCTTTCCTTTCCTTCCCCTCCCCCCCCAAATATTTATTCGATCCTGGACCAAAAGTTAAAAGTTGAAACCGACTGCTTCATTTTTGTATAGGATGTGAACAGATGCATTGAGGCCCTAGATGAGCTTGCTTCACTTCAAGTCACAATGCAACAAGCTCAGAAGCACACAGAGATGATTCTGACACTCAAGAAAGTAAGATGTTGCTTTACCCTAAAAACTTTCAAAAGTTCAGTGGATTATGTTTTTTAGCCATTGTTTTTAAGCTGAATGAATTTTACTGGATTAAGCAATTTATGTATCCTTTAATAAAGGAAGATGAGCATAACTTAAAAAAATTAAAAAGTAGATATGCATATAGGTCTGGTTACGTTTCATTTGTGAATCTTCAGATACGAAAGTTCAAGGTTAGCCAAGTTATTATGGAGAAATCTACCATGCTGTACAACAAGTTTAAGACCATGTTTCTGGTTGGGGAAGGAGATTCTGTCCTCTCTCAAGTGCTGAATAAATCACTTGCTGAGCAGAAACAGCATGAAGAAGCAAACAAAACCAAAGAACAGTGGAAGAAAGGCACGAATAAGAAAACGGAAAAAGAGAAAGAGCAAACAGGTATGTAGTGGCTTCCTCATATGCACTCCCCGCCATCTCCATCTTAAGCAACTTGATTCCAGATTGCAGTAGTCCAAATGTTATGTAATATAATAGGTTTCTTTTTTATTATTATTTTGAAACAAGTCCTAGACTTCATTAGGTAGGTTATAAGGATGTCTTGCTGCAAAATCTGCCCATAGGCTAACAACGTAGAACCAAGCTACAAACATTCATCTAGCACAGGGGCAGGAAATTATTTTGGGCAGAGGGCCGCTTACTGAATTTCGGCAAGCCATCGAGGACCGCATGACAGACAGACCAGGGCAGATTAATATAAATTTTCTAAACTTTTTAGGGGCCCCGCAGGCCAGATAGAATGGCCTGGCGAGCCACATCTGGCCCCCGGGCTGCATTTTGCCCACCCCTGATCTAGCATCTCTTGAAACATTTATGCTGTTGGTTCCATATGTACGGGTGGTTGTGTCTTTACCCCATACATTCAATATTGCTGAGTTATATTTTTTGAACAGCAAGGTAAGTGTTAAGAGAAATTCAGTTACCTGTTACTGTTCATGTCTTCAAACACTGAAAGCAATTATCTGTATTGTCTTTAGGAGTTCTGTCCTAGCAAAATGTCAGTAATAGGGTGGACATATTTCACATGCTATTGCCTGCAGCTGGCTAGAGACCTTAGACTGCAATTAACATCCAGAAGATTAAATATCAGGGGAATTGAACACTTAACAACTTCTGGAAAGGTGGAGATAGAATTAAGTATTAAATACAACCCTGAAAATGGTCAGGGTGAACTTGGAAGGAATTTCAGTAGGAATGGATTTAGAGGCCAAAATACTATAAAAAGTAACCAAAAGAAGTTGTATTCAGCTCCTTTGGGATGGCCCAAAGACTGTCAGGAAGATGGGTACCTACCAAATCAGGGGTTAGCAACCTACAGCCTGCAGAGCCAAGGGGCTTCTATGGTGTTTTAGCATCTGGGGGCTTCACCTAGGCAGGGGGGAGAAGCAGTGGTACTGCCAGGGGTACTGATGGCTCCAGCTCTGGCAACACAACCCAGGTTGGAAGCAGTCTGCACCCAGAGCCAGGTAGATTCCTGCTGCAAAATGTTACTGACCACTTGTTTTTTGGGGGTGTAAAAGGGAGGTAATTTCTGAGTCTCCTAACCACTTTAATGCATCATGATGGAATATGACCAGAAGTGGATTAAGTAGCTACTAAAGAGTGTGCAGGAAAGGTGTGTGTAAGCACTCTTAAGTAGCCTCCTACTATATTAGCACTTCCACATGGCCTTCATGGGAAAGCTTCCCCCTCCCCCTGCACAGCCTATAGTAAAGAAAACTAAAACAAATTAATACAAAGAAGAAGAGCTGTAGATCATAAGTAAAGAGCAGGTGAGAGTGCTCCTGACCAACTGGAAGGAATTAAAAAAAGCAGACTGATGAAGTTCATCCTAGGGTGCAGATGGAACTGGCTGAAGGAATATCACAGTTTCATAGTAGAGTCAGAAGGGATCTGAGCAGATCATCAAGTCTGACCTCCTGCCACAGGCAGGAAAGAGTACCGGGGTCAGATGACCCCGGCAAGATATCTGTCTAGCCTCCTCTTAAAGACCTGCAGGGTAGGAGTGAGGACCACTTCCCTTGGAAGTTGGTTCCAGACCCTAGCCTTCCTGACTGTAAAGTAGCGCCTCCTGATGTCTAGTCTGAATCTACTCTCTGCCAGCTTGTGACCGTTATTTCTAGTCACTCCTGGTAGTGCTCGGGGCCTTTATTTTGCAGAAAATGAGAGAACAACTTTTGGGACATTACAATAAAAAATTATTCAATGAATTAAAGGTTGGCATGGAATAATAAGGGTTCTTGCTATTTGGTAACTGGAAGAGAGTGTTATTTCTCCCACCCTTGAGCAGCTTTTGGTACCAATACCCACACATTTTCTTTGAAAGTAACTGAATGTGTTAGATTTTTCTTGGCTGCTGGATTTAAATGGAAAGAGGTTATCGAAGAACAAATTAATCTGTATGCATTCTAGTAGTAAAATATACATATGGGTTTCCCTCGCTTTATGCAGGTTCTGTATGTGCGAATTTGCTCTTATGCGATGACACTTTTTATACCCAAAATTCATTATATGCCAGGTAAATTCACTCTTATGCAATCAGCGTGGTGGAAGCCCGCAAGTTAGCTGCTTTGTGGGAGTGACGCATGCCTGTGTGGATCTGTGCTCCTTATTCGCTGTCTGCGACACGTGTTTCTGTAGTTACCATCCCCATTATGATAGTGCCCTGTGCTTGTGTGTACTGTCTGTTATTGATGAATACCAATATTGTTTTGTAAAAGTGGTAGAAATGGGTCTGGGAATCAGTAAAGTTGAGGTCTTGGAATGTATCCCTATTTGTTACATTGCATATGGGGAACCCATTTTACAAATTCAGGTTATGTGCCGTTTTCCAGGAGCACATGTACAGTAGGGCTGAGAGAAGCTTCGGTTACCAATTCAATTCAGAGGAGATTTGGCCCAATTCAGCGACCAAACCTCCAAATCCAAATTGAATTGGGAGATCGCTAAAAAGGTTCAAATCGATTCAGAAAAGCTTTGGAGATTTGGTGATTCAGGCAGCCACAACTCTGCTGGTAAGTTGGCCGGGGCGGGGAAGAGTTGGAGGAGGGAACCATAGGGGGACCCCTACCAGGCCCTGCCCCCTGACCCCCTCCCACTCTCCCAGCCCTGTCAATGGCTGCCCTGCCTGGCCCCAGCATCCCAGCACTTTAAGAAAAACAAAAAAAACCCTTGCACTCACCAGCTGCTGCAGCAGTCGGCGGGGCTTGTGGCAGAGCCCCCCCATGCAGTAGGAGTCGCTCCCCTGCCTGGCAGGAGCCAGTGAGTGCAGGGCTTTTGTTTGTTTATTTTTAAGTTCTGGGATACTGGGGCTGGGCGGGGCAGCCATTGACGGGGCTGGGAGAGCAGGCAGGAAATGGGGCCTGTTTCGATTCGGCCAAATCTCTGAATCATTCGGGACAGTAATTCGAATCACCACATCAAATCACTGTCCCTTGTATCGGCCAAATTTAAAGTGAATACTAGCCACTTCACACAGGCCTAATGTACAGCATAAAGGAAGGGAAACCTGTATATTTGTTGCCTCTATCAAGAAAATGAGGCTGCTGCTCAAGTGTTTTCCTGAAATCTGACCTTGCATGTGCTCTGAATCAGGATTGGGCTCCTTTTTTTATGAAGAATATTGTTTTAAGATGGGTCTTATGCTTCTTAATTAGAACATAGAATTGAGGGGGGAAGTAGAAAAGTTTGTGTCTGTGAAAATGGGATATATTTTTAGTGACTTCAGTTAAGCAACCCGTAGCATCTTTGATTAGAAACTCTACTTGTAACATGAGACTTTTTTTCCTGTAGTGACAGGAGGAAAAACTTGTCCCTGTTCAGTTGTTTGTTTTGTTTTTTACCTGAAGTATAAACTAAAGCCTATAACATCTAAATGTCAAAGTGCTTGTTAATTTAATCTATTTTACCATTCACTCTTTTTTTTTTTTTTTTTATAATGCATATACATATAGTTAGTTTTGTGGTAAAACTCATGGAGCAATTTAACTTTCTTGGATCACTGTTCAGTCCATTACTCCCAGTAACTGACACAAATGGAGTACTAGACTACTTAATCATACTTTTTAGTTTTGTTTTCTTAAAACTTCCAGTAAAATACTGCCACATCATATTATATAGAAGATAATGGGTCTTCAGATGTGGAAAATTGAGATTTTTAAATCATTGTACCACAATATGCACAGTCCTCTTTCCTACTGTAGTCTCTTAGTACATCCCTGAAGTGGCCTTTGTTTCAGCAGGGGAGGAAGAGCTGCTACAGTTGCATGAGAGTCCCCTTCATGTCTCCAGCCTCGCCATACCCCAGAAGAACTGAAAATCTCTTGAAGCTGACCACATTGTATTTCCTGTCTGTTTTGTTTTTTGGGGGTTTTTTAATAAGCCATGTGCTTTTTTGACTTAAACAGACTTGACTTAACTTATCCAGTACTTTCATTTGTATGGCATGTGTTGCAAATAGTTAGAACACCGATTAACTTGCAAGCGATGGATTTCAACAGCATTTTATACCATTGTTGGTTTTGGCTTCTTAAGTATTCTTTGTAAAAAGGAGAATGCCTGCTTGTTTTACTTAAATACTCAAGGAAATTGTGAGGCTGAGCTAGGTAGATAGACAGAATCTGGTACAGTGTTTTTGCTTTCCGATTATATTCTCTCTGCTGTTAAATGTTAGGATTAGGGGTAGCAAACTTTCATAGTGCAGATGTTGATATTAAAGGCAAAAAAGATTCTGCATCTCTTTTGTTAAGTTTGGTTTCTGCTTACCTATTGCAGCACCAACTTTTTGTCTTTGTAACATTAAAAGGTTCAAAGATGCTGAATGGAGGGCCTGATTCTCAAGACACCAACCAGTTGCAACACAATGGAGACAGCACTGAGGAAAAGAGAGACAAGCATGAAGTCAGCACCAAGAAAAAGTGAGCATAGTTCTAATCTTAGAACGAAAGGGCTAAATCTTTTATGGTATATGCACTCATTCACTATCTCTCTTCCCCCAAGATAACATTAAGCCAGCATCTCCATAAACTTTGAACAGCCTGAAGGACAGGTGAAAGTTCAGGCCACTTCTAGACCTTACATATTGGATCTCTGCTTTCACTGAACTCTGCATTAGCCAATGTAGGACCACCATTATTGGACCACTGGGTTTTATTTATTTTTTCTCAAACATAAGCCAATCTCTTGCGCTTTTAATTAAAAAAAATCCCATGCTTTTAAGTATTGGACAGCTAATTGGTGCTTTATTGTGTCAGAGTGGGCAATCTGCAGTATGTGTGCTGCAAGTAACACATCATAGAATCATAGGAAGTTAGGGTTGGAAGGGACCTCAGGAGGTCATCTAGTCCAAGCCCTTGCTCAAAGCAGAACCATTCCCAGCTAGATCATCCCAGCCAAAGCTCTGTGGCCAGAGAACCTCCAAGGATAGAGCTTACACAACCTCTCTGGGTAACCTGTCCCCAGTGTTTTACTACCCTCCTAGTGAGAATATTATTCCTAATGTCTAACCTAAACCTCCCTTGCTGCAACTTGAGATCGTTGCTCCTTGTTTTGTCATAAGCAGCCACTGTGTGGCACACAGCAGACTTGGGAGGAAACGAGGCAGCAAGAGACAGGGCAGAAAGCAGAGCAGCAACAGATCAGGCAAGGGAAGGGGTTTGGAGTGGTACTTGGGGAAGGTGTGGGGCTAGTTTGTGGCACACCTGCACCCATTGCATTATGTCATTGTGAAAAAACACCAACCTCTTAATCTATTTTACAATTTTCAATGTCTAGAGTATAGTTATTGGAAGATCATTCAGCCCTCTCCCCACCACTGCTGCAGGGAAAGTGGTGGCTGGGGAGGGAGGGAGGATGTAGTCTGACCCTCTGCTGCTTGACCCATCATCCCCCATTCCCTACTTGTGTCTCATTGCCCTTTTAAAACCCCAGCATGTGTGGTCAGCATGTTTCTGAAAATGAGCAAGTTTTGTTGCTAGATTTTTCTCTATTGTAGATTCTTAGCTTTTGGTATCTGTCTCACCTGGTATAGTCCTGCTTTATGAATCTCTAGCTGAATATGTGGAGGGATTCCCTTCAGCCTACAGAGGAATGAAACTGGTCATTCTAGCAGCATGGGCCTGAACTTTAAACAGTCTGGTTAGGAGATGCTAGTGTTTGCTGTGTCAGCGAACTAACACAATGTGGTTTAATAACCCAGATTTAAATAAACCAGATTTATTTGAACAAATATAGGCTCTTAAGGGGAGCTTTATTGTATTTAGCTTAAATCTCTTCTCAATTTGATCAATCCTGATTTAGTTTGGTTAAACCTAAATAAGTGTTTATGCAGCCCCAGTATTGAAGGCTAAACCAATTTCAATTTAAAGTTTTTACTGTCTTTATTAAAAATGGTGAAACTCTCCTGTGGAGAAGGCCTTTGACCAAGGTGTCAAACTTGCTATATACTCCAGGCCAGATCTCAACCCAGGGCATGAGGAAGCGATGGCTTCATCTCCAATCCCAAGCTGGAGCATGCGGTGGTGCAGCAGTTCTTGCTCTGGTTGTGATGCAGAGCACGTGGCAGTGATTGCCTTTACCACATGCACTGTTCTAGAGCTGTTGCTAGTGTTGCATGTTCCATGGCATGCCAGTGGCTCCAGCTCAGGCACGAGGGTGAGGGCTGGCAACATGTGGCCACAAAGTGCAGATGAGAGAAGCAACTGGAGAGCAATTAGGCTTTGTCAGCCCTCATTTGCCCTCCTGCTGCCAGTTGGCAAGTCCACGAAGGCCCAAGGGCCCCCAGTTCTGTAGCAGGCAGTTTATCCCCAGCCATACTGGTTGTCTAGTGGGCCCAATACAGCCTGCAGAGCTGCTCTGTTTGACAACCCCTGTTTTCACACTACATATTTGAGTCCTATTCAAACAATTAAGTCAAATTTCTTGTTTAAAAAAACACTGCTCCCCAGATTTAATACCCCAAAATCAGCCTTGAATTGGCAGCAATAAAATCTTTGCATCCAACAGACTATGTATCGCCAGCATTTTTTACATTAACAAAGAAAATAATTACATACATAATACCTAATAAAAGACATTCATCAACTACTAATTTCTTTTCACCTTGTTTATTACCTAAACATTCTTTTGTAAACAGCTCAAGGAATGGGGCATGTCTGTCTGAGCATAAGAATGCATAAATTTTCTTTCTGAATTTACATTGAAATATAATGGATAGTGATACCAGTTTAAACAGTTAATTCCTTTAGAATGGAGCACTGACATATCAACCTATTTGGTGACTGGAAATTGTGGTAGCATCTATTTTCATTCCCTTTGAAGCTGTGCTGTGTTAACAGCTTTAGAAAAGACAGTTGTTTTGTATAATTTTATATGCATGGATGCTTTGGAAAGATTATGAAGAATCCTTTAATTGGTTGATTATTTAGTTAGATTGCAAACATGTATATCTTGGAAAAGTTCTGGGTGCAATGAGTAATTCAATGGCAGTAGAGCAGTATTAAGTTACAACTATTAGAACTTGTTTACTAAATAAGCATGTGCTCCCTACTGAAGTTGTCCGTTTTAAAAATAGGATCTAACATACTTTACTTATTTCTACAGGGAGAAATTTAAGTGTTCTTTGTGTAGGTAGTAGCATTAACCCTCACTGCTTTTATTCTTCTAGAACATCTGGTGAAGAAAGAGAGTCTGAGAAAACAGCAAAAGAATCTGCCTCTGAAAATAAATGATGCTACTGGAATTTTTTTAAAGTACAAATTACAGAGGATTGTTATGTTTTGCATTTAAAATCTATAGACTGCTGAAAGTTTTAAATAATTTTATAAGCATAGTATTTTAATGTTAAAAATTTTGTGGAATAAAGCCCCCTTTTATCTTGGTTTTAAAAGTATTTAAACATCCTTGCTGATAGTTTCGTCCAGTATTAACAGGCAATACACAGTTCAAGTGTGAAAAAATCCGTTTAGGAAATGAATGCTTGTGTTACAGGAGTTAGAGCTGTAGTATATTTTTATCTGACTACTGTATGTTTGTCTTGTTGAAAAGAGTGACACTTCTTAAACTGCCCAAATGCTTTATTTGTATAAACTTAGTCTCTTCCTAAAATACTGACCTATTTGTGCATAGTTTTCAAAACGGATATTTGTCAGGGTGTCTTTTCACTGTGTTTTGTAGAATTGAAAGCAACACTTTTATAGCAGTTGAAATGTTAATGTCTGAGTATACTTAATCACTCATTTTTTAATACAGAGGTTTAGTTTTGTTCTTGCAAACTCATTGTGCCAATTTATGCTATGTGACTTTCCATAATATGCTTTTGGTATGATAGATGTTATACTAGGGGAAAAAAAACTGAACCAGTGTTTCCACAGAACCTATTGATGCACACTGATCAGAAAACACTGTCTTGAACATTTCTAAAAATTAAAGAATTTCAACTGATACAGAAACACATGGTTCTGCATATTTTGTGAGTTGTGTAAATGGACACCCATTCTTTTGGACTAATTATATGAATAGTTTTGGTTTTTCAGTGTATTTTGTGAAACATGTTCTTTGATTCTGATGCTAGATTTAGGTTATCTATGGTTGTCTATGGATTCATACCTAAGTATTGTTGCTAAGCATTGCATCAGATTTATAGTTATTTGTAGTTGGCCAAAAACTCAGGTGTACAGGGACTTCCTGTCTACAAAGTCCAGTTACTTGAATTGCTTTACATCATGTGCAATTGTGTTGGTTTTTTTTTCTACATTAAATGCTAATACAGAAATAAATGTAGAATTTGAAGGCAGCAGGTGGTGCCATTCCACCAAGAAGGCTAAAAGGAAGTAAGTTTGGATTTTCCATCACTATCTTACAGAAAGTGGTTTCTAGTACTGGGAAATTTAATTGTTTTACCATCTTGTAAGATTTCCCTGAAAACTTCAAAGACAATCTGCTCTCCCTCTTCTAGAGTTTAGAACAGGGTTGCCCAGCTTCGAAGCTCCCATGGGCCACACAAAGCATGGGCAGCACCAAAAGAGCCAAGGGCCACTACGCTGAACATGCTCTCCCCTGCTGCGTTAGCCCCTCTTCCCTCTCCAACCCCACATGTGACCCACTTACCCTCAGCTCCCTGGACTATACCACACTACATTCCCCCCACTACCCCCAACTAGGGTAGGGTGTAGCAGACAGAGGCTGGAGAGACTGGCTGAGTGGAACAGTGGCTGGGGTGAGAGCCTGGGGGCCATAATTTTAACTTCTTGGGGGCCTTCAGTTAGACAGCCATGGTTTATAACAGTGGTTTTCAACCTCTACTCATTTTGTGGACCCCCAAAAAAATGTTAAATGGGATTGTGGGCCTCTGGAAATTCCAAATGGAAGTGCATTTTGAATTGTAAATGTGGATATGCACATACTTTTGATTGATCATGGTCATCTTTCATGGACCCCTTAGACATAGTCTGCAGACCCACAGGGGTCCACGCACCACAGATTGAAAACTACTTGTTTAGAAAAAGATAAATTAGAACTTGGGTTCTAATTAGGACATGGGTGACCTGAACTTTCCAGATATCTGCTGGGAAGAGCAGTCAGCCAGGTCTGACCCACTCACGTAAGTTCCTAGCCAAAATACAGGACCTCCATCTAACCTAGGAGGTACATAGCCCCACCAGGGGAGACACCTTGTTGGACCTGGTGTTGGCCACAGGCGACAACCTCATGAGGGGGCTGCGGGTGCTCAACCACCTGGGTGACAGCGATCATCGCCTGCTAGAATTCACCATCCAGTGCGGGGTGTCAACAGCCTGCAGCAAGACAGCAGCCCTGGACTTCAGGAGAGCGGACTTCAATGAAGTAAGGAGAATAGTTGGGGAGGTACTGAGGTCCCGGAGGGGAGGGGAGGTGGGTGTCCAAGAGGAATGGTCGTTCCTTAAGGAAACTATCCTCCAAGCCCAAAGGGAGGTAATCCCAACACGGATCAAAGGGGGCAAGAGGGCGCAAAAGCCCCCATGGCTCACCAAAAGCATACGGGAATGTCTCCTAGCTAAAAGGGAGCCATACACCCAATGGAAGGGAGGGGCCATCACCAGGGAGGACTGTACCTCAGTTGCTCGGGGCAGTCAGGAAGGCCAAGGCAGAGATGGAACTGGGACTAGCTACCTGGATCAAGGACAACAAGAAGTCCTTTTTTAAATACATACGGGGCAAAAAGAGGGTACCGGGTAACATGGGGCCTCTGCAAGACATGCTAGGAAATCTGGTTGTCACACAAGATGACAAGGCTAACCTATTTAACAACTTTGCCTCCATTTTCCTGAGCAGGGATCAGACCAGCGCGCCCCCTGCCCTGCCCCCCCCCCCCCCCCAGGACCTCCTCAGGCCCCAGGGAAGGCATACCCAGGCCTAGGGTCAGTGAGGATCTAGTCAGGGAACTTCTGGAGGGACTGGACATATTTAAATCAGCTGGTCGTGATTATCTCCACCCCAGAGTGCTGAGGGAATTGGCAGAGGTCATTGCGCGACCCCTGGCACAGCTTTACGAGCACTCGTGGTGCTCTGGTGTGGTGCCGGAGGACTGGAAAAGGGCCAGTGTGGTCCCCATTATCAAAAAAGGAAGGAGGACCCAGGAAACCATAGGCCAGTCAGTCTTACCTGGATCCTGGGTAAGCTTTTTGAAAGAATTATCCTGGCGCATGTCCACAGGGGGCCAGCAGGGGAGGTTATGCTTAGGGGCAATCAACACACCTATTAGAGGGAGGTCCTGTCAGACCAACCTGGTGGCCTTCTATGACCAGGTCACAAAATCCTTAGATGCAGGGGTAGCAGTGGACATAGTCTTTCTGGACTTTAGGAAGGCCTTCAACACTGTCTCTCACCCCATTCTCATTAAAAAATTAGGGGACTGATGTCGACACCTACACAGTCAAATGGGTCACTAACTGGCTGGAGGGCTGCACCCAGAGAGTGGTGGTGGATGGGTTGTTTTCAACCTGGAGGGATGTGGGCAGTAGGGTCCCCCAGGGCTCGGTCCTTGGACCCGCGCTGTTCATCTTCAGTGATGAGGGGGGTAAAAAACACCCTGTTCAGATTTGCTGATGACACTTAAGATGTGGGGGGATGTGGGCACGCTAGAAGGGAGGAATAGGCTGCAATTGGACCTAAACAGGTTACAGGGGTGGGTGGATGAGAACAGGATGGGTTTCAGCACTGACAAGTGCAAGGTGCTGCACTTGGGGAGGAAGAACCAGCAGCATGCCTACAGGCTGGGGAACTCCCTTCTTGTCAGTGCAGAGGCAGAAAAGGATCTTGGAGTCATTATTGATGCCAACATGAACATGGGCCAACAGGGTGGGGACGCGGTTAGGAAGGCCAACCACACCTTGTCATGCATCCACAGATGTACCTCGAGCAGGTCCAAGGAGGTGATCCTCCCCCTCTGTGTGGCACTGGTCAGGCCGCAGTTGGAGTACTGCGTCCAGTTCTGGGCGCTGCACGTCAGGAGGGATGTGGACAGCATGGAGAGGGGCCAGAGGAGGCCACCCGCATGATCAGGGGTCAGCAGGGCAGGCCCTACGAGGAGAGGCTAAGGGACCTGAACCTGTTCAGCCTCCACAAGAGAAGGCTGAGGGGGGATCTAGTGGCCTGTTACAAACTAGTCAGGGGGGACCAGCAGGCACTGGGGGAGTCCCTGTTCCCCTGAACACTACCAGGAGTGACTAGAAATAACGGTCACAAGCTGGCAGAGGGTAGATTCAGAGTAGACACCAGGAGGCGCTACTTCACAGTCAGTGCAGCTAGGATCTAGAAGCAACTTCCAAGAGAAGTGGTGCTGCCTCCTACCCTGGGGGTCTTTAAGAGGAGGTTAGATGAACACTTTGCTGGGGTCGTTTGGCCCCAGTACTCTTTCCTGCCATGGCAGGGGGTCGGACTTGATGATCTGCTCCAGTCCCTTCCAACCCTACCAACTATGAAACTTCACTGCAAACACGTGGTCTTAGGCAAATAGAGTTTTGAGAAGGCTATTTATTGTGCAATGTCATGTTCTCTTTATATTTTTGGTAGCATGGAAGTTGCATTATTGATGCTAACTTCTAACTTCACATTTGCTAACTTAATATGAATGTATATCTGGTATAAACATAATTAGTTGCCAAAACAAACAATGCTCTAACTAGCGGCATTACTTACGTTGATAGGTACCAATACTATGGATACATCAGGAATATGGAATAACTGTATTCTTTAGTATTGGTCTTTGTCAGTGACAGATGAGGCAACCCCATGGGGGGTTTTTTGTACTAACCCTGAATCTCTTGCTGTGTCCTCAGACTAGTCTGTGATAGGATTCGTACATTATTGCATGCCTTTTTTGTCTTAACACGGCAATAGACTTAAAATTTACAATCAAGAGATTGAGGTCAGACAGTAGGATGTTTGCTATCTCCATCACTGAAAGTTTTTAAGAACACACAAGACCATAATTAGGAATGGTCTAGGCATTGGGTGATCCTGTCTTTCAGCACTGATCCACTGAAGTGTATTGCCTTGAGATAAACTTGTGTTGGCTATTATCCAACTCCCATTCACACAACACTGGAGGGGCAAGGAGGGAGACTGCTCATGGGTGGGGGGCAGGTGGGTGCTCAGTTGTTGCCAACACAAGCTAGAAAAGTAGTGGGCAGATGTATCTAGTTTGAGCTGTAGCTGTAACTCCTGAATTGCTAAACCAATCATTCCCTGTAGCTTAATACAAGCTTCAGGGTTTTGCAGTGTGGATTCCTTCATCGGATCCAGTCCTCCCTAGGGACAAGGCTGTGGAGCTAACCCAAATTGATGTTTCAGTAGATGAGTGTGTAGAGGAAACTGATGGACCAAGTAGCAAATCACCAGGGTCTAATGGCATTCACCCTAGAGTCCTGAAAGAGCTTAGATTGGAAACTGCCAAACTCCCTAACTGTAGTATGTAACCTATCGCTATAAAGAGCCTCAGTACCAGAGGACTGGAGGGTTGCCAAGGTGGCTCAACTATTTTTAAAAGGCTCTAAAGGAGACCCAACAAACTAATATGCTGGTAAGTCTAACTTCTGTTCCTGGTAGAAACAATAAAAGAATTGTTGAGCACATGAATGAACATGACTTCCTGAGGAGGAATCAGCATGGTTCTGTCCAAGGGAAATCATGCTTCACCAACCTATTAAGCAGGTGGATCAGGGTGATGCAGTTGACAGTATATCTGAGCTTCTAAAAAGCTTTTAACAACATCCCCCATAAAGGCCCTTAATGAAGTTGGGAAGTCATGGTATTACAGCAATGATGCCCAACCATGTTGCCCCATAGGCAAGTACCTAGTCAGATCTGGCGCATAGGGCCGGCATAGTAGGGGCCCAATCCACATAGGACTCGGGAATTTGGCAGTGGGTGAGGGGTGGCAGTATTAACTGCTACTGTTTTTCGCCACCAGGTTTCCCAGCCTGTAGAGGCCCACAGGCCAGGAGGTTGACCACTCCTGGATTACAGGGAAGATCTACTTCTGGATTAGAAATTGATTTAATGATAGAAAACTGAGTCAGTGGTAAAGACCAAGGCAGACTGAGGAACTACAGAAGGATCTTAAACTACTGAGTTAATGGGCAACTAATTGGCAGATGAAATATAATGTAGGTAAGTGTAAGAAGTGATGCACATGGGCAAAAATTACTCAAACTATACGTACATTATGGTGGGCTCTACTTTGACTGTTACCACACAGAAAAGAGAGAGAGCTGGGAGTCATTGTGGACAGTTCGCTAAAAATATCAGCTCAATGTTCAGCAGCCATCAAAAAGGCAAACAATGTTAGGAATTATTAAGGGAATTGTGAACAAAACAGGAAGTTTCATTCATTGTGCCCCTTTATAAATCCATGATGTGTTCATACCCTGAAAATTGCCCCAGTTTTGGTCCCCACATCTTAAAAAGGACATAGAGGAATGGAGAAGGTACAGAGAAGGGCAACAAGAATTATTAGCAGTATGGAGAGGCTTCCATATGAGGAGAGACTAAAGAGGCTAGGCCTATTCAGCTTGCAGAAGAGGAGCCTGAGGAGGGACATAAGGGTTTACAAAATACTAAATGGTGAAGAAAGTAAATAAGGATTTTTTTTCCTGACTCAGCAGGTTGTGGTGAAAAGGGTTCTCACAAAAGTGGTGATCACTTCAGTATCCACACCATTGATCTCTGCAATTTGTTATGGTTTCTGAAATTAGAATGCTGTTTTTGCCCACCTTATTAAGGCTATAATGTCTTGCATAGGAGAAGTGATAAATCCAACTGGAAGAGGTGCAAGCAGAGGAAATGAAAGAGGCCTTTGGGTAAATCAGGACTTCACTGATTGCACTCTCATTACCATTATGGTCTGAACAGAAAAAGTGTCCTCTGAGTGAAAGTCAGTGTTGCTGACTGAAATGGTCTGTGCCATTCCACTAGCTTACTCTGGCTATTAGTTTACCTAACTACAAGGTTTATTTTTCCTGTTACGTACATTTTTCATCCGTATCCAGCTGCATCCATATCCTCAGCCAAGACTTTGTTCAGCACTAGGATGCTGATGATGCAGACATACCAGTGGAGGCCAATCCTTTTTGGCAGGCGCACCACAACTTAAGACCTGCCTCTTCCTCAGTTCCTTTCCCCTGCCTGGTGTGCCAGAGCTCTCTCTGCTCCCTGCTAGGTCTCCACACACAGCAGCTGCACACACCACTTTGTGGCACGTGCCACTGGTTAGCCACCCTTGAGATACACTCATGTTACATAAATATTCTTAAACCTTCTGTCACTTATTTTAATTTGGCATTTGTGGAGCAGAGTGCTATGCTTTGGGCAACACGGTAGCCATGAACTCACATGGTGTTCTGCCAAGAACTAGACACGGTTCTCAACAATACATCTAATTGAATCTGGTCATTTGTTACCCAACACTGAACTGCCTCTGCTCTGAGAACGGCTTAACACAAGGGTGGCCAACCTGTGGCACAAGCAGCCTCTATGTACAGCATGTGACAGACTGGAGAGGAGGCTGGCAGCAGCAGATCAGGCAGGGAGCAGAAAGCCAAGTGCTGCATCAGGTAAGGGATGGAACTGGAGCAGTATTTGCAGAGGGGGCAGGGTTTAAACTTGTGCCACGTCTGCCAAAAAGCTCCCACTGGTTTAACCAACAGGATAGGTGGTGGAGCATGGAAAATCCAGTGAAAAAACAATTTTCAATATTTCAACCAGATGTAGCACGATCCAAACCACTGATATACATGAAATATTAAATTAGCTTTTTACAAACTTTGTGTCACTTTTAACATTTTAAATGCCTTAATCACAAGACTGTGTGGTGTTGTAGCTTTTCCTGGGGTATAGGCAGAAAGTTTCAAAATCATTACTGCAATTCTAGTGCATTTTGTAAAGAAGGCACTTCTTTACACTGAAGTACTGATTAAATTTTAACTCTTAATGTTTGCTGACTGCACTTACACTTCTTACTTTGCTTACATCTAAACATTAAGTTTCTACATTATTTGATTGTCCTGCAAATCAAAGGCCTGAAAATTAGGTTCCAATTCACACCCAAGATTAGTCCCATGAGAGCTTACTGATTCTTTCAGATACCAGTAAACGATACAGATATCTCTGCTTGTACTCTTACATAGCTATTTTGCTCAGAATTTTAGTTTTGTTAGTAGCGTTTACTTTTTTTTTTCTTTATGCCTTAACTTTCTTACCTAGTCTCAATGTTATCTGAATGCTGGAAAACATGTAGTGTGCTTTCTCTCTGAAGCCCTTTTCTTCCCCACTTTAATAGAAAACATCTTGAACATAGTATCCAGGGGAAGCCTCTATTTTTCACTAATCAGAAGCTTGGACTTAACTCATTCAGCAGATCTTTCTAGTTTAACTCAAGATCTAGAAGACAAATCCAAAGACACTAACTGGAAAGTGTTCTTTACCTGAAGGAAACTACAATCAATTGCTGGCCTCCATCCCACAAACTATTCCACACAATTGTAACCATATGTAAGCCAAGTATAACTGGCCAAGCAACGATAATGCTAAACCATTCACTGCATTGCAGTATCATGTCAGATGGAGAAAGTTTCCTGAAAGGCAGCCCAGAACCCAAGCACAGAATTTAGGAATAGTGTCAACACCCACTCACTATCATATAGCTATATACTAAAATCCATTTAAAGTAACCACTTAAAAGATAAAACCATTATAGGAAGAAGTTCTAGTACACATCAAAATATCCACAAAGGGAATTCTTTCCTTTAGACAAACAGTAAAATATACACAAACCATTTGCATTCATGGTGTTGATACAAGCAATTAAAAAACTTAATGGTAGAACAAATGCAAAGATAGACACTTACCTTTGCATACTTCATTTAAAAAAAAAAAGTGTAGTTGCATATGAAAATAAAATTAAATTAAGTGAATCTTATTCACAACTATTAAAACCACCACTCTGCCAAGTAGATTTAATGCTGAGTGCTGGTAGAATTCAAATTCAGTACATTCAGCATTCCGGTTATCTCCAGAGGTAGCCTTGTGCGAAAGTATTACAACAGTTAAATATAAAGGGGACATAAAAAAGGTTGTGGTGCTATTTCTGCAACAAAGAAAATGTTCACATTCACCTTAGCAACCACAAAAAGTAGCCCTGACCAAGGATTTGCATAATACCCACAATGTTTCATTGCCTAGGACAGCAGTGGGGTTTTCTATTTGGCTGTTTGGGGATTTTTGAATAAATAGAAATTTTTATAATAAACTTATTTTTGTCTGAATTGTTTCTGCAAATACCTTTTTGACCAATAAGAGATGCATTATATTCTTCAAGTACCCAAGATGGGGCTCGTTTTCAGTCTTGGTAAGAAAAACCACCACCCAGGTAACTTATGTTCATGTCACTGTCCACCAGCCACCAGGTCATTCCAAGGTTTTAGGAAAACTTAAACTAACTCCATATCCATTATCTGCTCTCCAGTTCAACTTGCTGCCACACAGTATACAATCTATTTCTACTTAACTGTTTGAACACTTCTATCCCGATGTACTGTTAGCTTTACAAATATGGAGAGATTCTATTCCACTCCACCAGTTAACCATTCCTGGACCTTTTTAAAACCAGGGTGGCTCAGTAGCCATAAAGGGACCAAGACAACCTTGAAAATTAATACTTCTTGATAATAATGATAAATTAATACTCCTTGATAATTAATTAATCATGCAGTGCAGCATGCATGACTCTTTTTTCCCCCCCTCATATCCCAAGTTTTTATACCATACATTACATGCATATATGTCCTTTCCCTTGAATCTCTGGCTGCCATTTACACTAGCAAACTAAATCTTCATTCAAATGGACAAGAACCAGTAAAAGCTGAGCAATGCACTGTAGAAACACTACATATGTATATCTGCTATATATCCATATACTTCGGATATGGATGTACCCCCTGGGTACTGATCCTATGGTTTTAAGTGCAAACTCCTTTCAGCAGAGTCCAGGAAAATTGTGGAGCAAAACGTTCAACCTTCTATCTGTCCTCCAACAAATGGCATCAATTCCTAAATCCTTAGTACAAAATGGAAGGCAGGAATCAAAGCATGGTTAATGCAAGAGATTCCCACTGCAATTGAATCCAAGATTAGCTTCATTACAGGCTACACCTTACTTTCAAAATCAAGTTTACTAGAATTCAAGCAGCTGAACAATACCAAAAGGTATTTTGCAATGCAAGGAATGCTCCTGTGGTGTGATCTCAGGCATGCCCAGGCAGTGTGAGAAAGCAACGTTTCCTGCTCATGTTACTTGTTACTTTGGCTGTGTACATGGCACTAAAATAAAGGAGAAACTTGGAAATTAGTTAGGTTTCCTTAGAGCATGAAATAACATTCTGTTTCACCATAGCACTAACCAAAGGCAAACAATTATTAATGAGGGGATGCTAAGCCTACTGTAATGCTGCTGGATTTTGCTTCACTGTCTTGGATTCCTATTCTGCACTTCTCCAAGTGGTATCATTTATGCGGCATGATGGGGATGAAGACTTAGTTAATCAAATGCTTTGAAGTGAAGCGCTTTCGAAGTCTCAGGTTAGGAGTTACGTTAAGCACCAAATCTGCTTTCCCTTAAAGGAAAATTGTTGTAATAGATGAAAGGTAAGCTCACTCTATATACTTTCTAGTGATCCCTATGAGTATAGCTACCCTCACCTACTATTTTAAATACCAACTACACTTCCTAGCAGGAACTGAAGGGCTGAAACAAGGTAAGCTTCTGTGCGTCCAAAAGCAGGTGCCTTAAATTCAATTTTTTCTAGACCTCCACACTTGCATTTTTCATTCTAGTTTTTCTTATAAATGCCTAATTAAATAGTTACTGGCTACAAACACTAAGTAAGCTTCATTTCATTCCAGCATTACTCCGCTGTTCTCAATGAAAAATCAGGCAGGGAGTATAAGGTGATCTTTGCTCATTGATCATTGTGGGGCATTAAAAAGACTCTGAAGCTGTGATCATTTAAATGCCAAGAGCATTTAACAAGTAGCCAAAACACAAGTACACAGCTGGTGTCATAGACACTTAATTATGAGTGGACAGCTGGATCTAATACTGATTTGACTCCAAGGACTCATTCAAAAGAAAACACTAAACCAAAACTAGACCCAGACACACAGTGACAGCTCTTGGGACTTAAAAAGTTCAACTGTAGCTTTTAAAACTCCTTTATTACATCTTTTTTTTTGTGATGTGTAGCATCTGAGTCTCATTATTTGGTATGCAATGGAGCCAGAGAACACCAACTCTTCATCTCTCCAACAGAAATTTGCATGGATAGATTCAATTCTCTCACATAAGAGTTCTAGGTTTTACCTTTTGGCATCATCAAATACATGTGAGTATGGCCCTAACAAGGCTGTTTTAAGCTATACAAGTTTGACGGTGTCTTTTTCCACATTTCAGAGCTCTTCTGTTCCTTCTAGTAGACAACCATACTGATTATCCTTTTAGTATTCAGCATTATAAGCTATCACACAACCAAGCAGTAGGCTCAAAAGTGATACCAGCTGTCTTGATCACAGCTGCAATACTGAAGAGGACTGTAAAGCCAGTATGTCAGGAGAAAGCAGCCAAGTAAAAGGGGGTTGGGGGAAGGTAACGAAGAGTATTCTAACAAATAATGAGGGAAACATTTGGCACTGCAGTAAGAATCATTCTAAGGGGGATTTTTGGAAATGCTTTCATAGAGTACATGAGCTGTAGATCTACCTGCTGTTCTCTAGGGCACAAATACTTTTAAAAAGTGTTCTACTTATACCTTGATGAACCATATGAGCCTGATGAAGGGCACGTGAGCCTGAAAGCTTGCAGAAAAAGATATTTTTTTTACAATTTCTCGGTCTAATAAAAGGTATCATTTTGGAACTAAGAGTGGTAGATTTTTGCACTTCTTTTTGTCTCAGACCTCTTGGGTACCACATACATCCCTACCTGTACCTTTTGCCTTCTAGATTTAATTTCTAGATACCAGCCATACCTATACTCCTACAACTGAAAAGCTTTAAAAGGGTGGCTGTGCTGGAACACTGAATCAATTCCCCATTGGCAACTGGGGCCTCTTTTCTTCAGGCTTGCTGTCCATGACTGGCATTTACCTAATACCTAAACTATAATCTAAGCTAAGACCTGTTTGTATTAGGCAGATCACTGCTTGAATGCTCCAAAAAATTCCTGAGGGGTGTAAAAAAATATCATACCAAGAAACTCACCACCTTCCCATCTAAGTGCCAAAAGCATTTCCTCTGACCCAGTCTTCAAAGGGAGGACATACAATAGAGGTGACAAGATTTTGAAAAAGCAAAACAAAACCTCACAGATCTTTCTTCCTGGGACAAAGAACCACCTACTCATTTACTACACCCTGCAAGGCAAATACCACAGCAGTGTGCGCCACAGGGCCCCTAACAAACTTTTTGAAAGACAATGGGTTTTCTTTTAAATTTACATGAGAAAAGCAGTTCATGGTATCACTACAACTACCCAGCCAAGATCTGCTTTGGTGAATTCCCCAGAATTCTAGATCAGTTAAGAAACAAGTCACGAGATCTAAGCTACTGGGAGGATGCAAAACATCTCAGCAAGCAGAGGTACTCTCACTCAGAATCATAGAAAATAAAGGTTGGAAGGGACCTCAGGAGGTCATCTAGTCCAACCCCCTGCTCAAAGCAGGGCCATCCCCAACTAGCTCATCCCAGCCAAAGCTTTGTCTAGCCAGGTTCTGAAAACCTCCAAGGATGGAGATTCTACCACCTGTCTGGGTGACCTGTTCCAGTGCTTCACCACCTTCCTAGTGAGAAAATTCTTCCTAATATCTAACTTCCCTTGCTGCAACTTGAGATGGTTGCTCCTTGTTCTGCCATCTGCCACCACTGAGAACAGTCTAGCTCCATCCTCTTTAAAACTTCCCTTCAGTTCCCTCAGTCTTTACTCATAAGTCATGTCCCCCAGCACCATTTTTATCGTTCTCTGCTGGACTCTCTCCAATTGGTCCACATCCTTTCTGTAGTGGGGGGCCCAAAACTGAACACAATACTCCAGATGCAGCCTCACTAACACTGAATAGAGGGGGAAGAATCACTTTTCTGGACCTACTGGCAACACTCCTACCAATGCAGCCCAGTATGCTATTAGTCTTCTTGACAACAAGGGCACGCTGCTGGCTCATATTCAGCTTATTGTCCCCTGTAACTCCCAGGTCCTTTTCTGCAGAGCTGTTGCCCGGCCAGTCTGCCCCCAGCCTGTATTGGTGCATGGGATCAACTTCTGTTAATATTGGTACATAGGATTAACTTCTATTAATTATTAAACAGAATAAATACTAAAGAGGTAACTTTTAATAATTCCACAGTGCTTTATAAAGAGAATTCAAGCACCATTTAAAAATACTTGCAACGCATAATGCCCATTTTTAAATCATTTATGCCCCACACATACCATTTTTGAAACACAGACCACAGATCAGTAACTGTACAGTTCACGAACACCTCTTCCCTCACAGAGGGAAAACTGAAAGGACAATGTATGGCAAATGACAAGTAACCCCTGCTTGAAGAAAACACCTAAAAATGAATAACTGTTCTCTCTAGTTTCTTAACACATACTCTCCTTCAACTGATCTGGGTACCTACCGTCAGCTCTTGGGCAAAAAACACTATGGCCAGAATTTTCAAATCAAGATGGTTTCAAAAAAATGTATTTGCATTTGCAAATCAAACTGTCCTTTTCAAAATTACCCCCCAAGACACAAGCCAAGCAGCATTGGAAGGATTGCTGATTGTAACAACCAAACAGCCATAGCAGTAGATCCACTGATCCAGGTCACTGAATTCGTCCTGGTGAAGGCCAGCCTTAGTTGAAAGTCCCAGGATCAACGTAAGGGTAAGCAAGGAACTCTCCCAGTTTGTTGCCTTCTGCATCATAATGGAGCATTCGGAAACAAACATCACAGAAGAAGCAGGGGTCCTCTGGAGCAAAACTGTCCTCATTGGTCACCCATCTGTAGGTTTCAAAGTACAGGTGTTTCATATTACTGGTTTCATATCTAGCAGGTATAGGAAACACACCCAAGAAAAACCTATTCTTAGACAGATTGCATTTAATACCTATAAATACAGGGATGTATAAAACACACAGTAATCAACTAGCTAATTTAATTATCACTGCCATCATCTTCATGCCACTCCTAGAGGCAAAGCTCTTCTCCAAAGACAGGTTTCCCCAAACACCCACTCACCAGCCACATTCTGCAGCAACATGTAGTAGGGATTTCTTGGGTCTATCCTGCTATTAGCACAACTCTGGTTATTCAGATTATAATATGAAACTCCCGTTTCCTGCCAAACAACTTAAGGAACACCAGTTAAAGCTCCATTTTCCCCTATTCCCCAGGCTATGCCTTAGACAAGTGGTCCTCAAACTTTTTAGATTTAGGGCACCCCTCCATAACTTTTTTTAATTTACTGTCACCCCAGTTGAAAACCACTGTTATACTGCTTCAGTTTAGCTTAATAATTCTCAACTGGGGCCATGCCACCACTGCTGCCAGGTAAAAGTGCCCCATGTGCCTCATGCATAGTCAGACTGAGACAGGAACACCCAATAGTCACCCCCCCCACCCAATTGAGAACCACTGCTTTAGACAAAAAATAGATTCCTGAGTGATCTGAACAGCCTGAGCAACCACCAAATTAATTCAGAAAACTGACAAATTACTGAGCAGGGAGATACAATTACATGAAAAACGGCCTGATCACAGGCACTGGTATTTAATGTTGCTCTTAAAGAGTTGAAGGCTTTCCCCCAGTGTTATTAGCATGAAGATTTAGTAGGTTCTAAGCTGTCTTACTATTACACAGAGGCATTAGTAAGTTTTCATTATTGTTTGTTAATTAAAAAGCAGAGTTTGCAACAATTTTAATTACTGTCTGATCACTTCTGAATTTGTTCCAACTCAGGAGCACGCGCACGCACGCACGCACGCACACACACACACACACACACACACACACACACACACCCTTTCTTTTAAATCATAGGCTGAAATGAGTCAGGCAAAACAGAAGATTACCAAGGGAGGGTATTAGCTGCAGGAGAAGTTGACACCACTGGCACTGTCAGAGTAAAGTGGGGGAAGCTGACTAATAATTTTCTTTATGATCGTCTTTAAATGCCCCAACAAATCAAGTCCCCTGCTATTTCAGCATAGAACAGAACATGCACAATATGCACTCAGAGCAGCTCTGGTCAACCATGATTCGACATCTCCCACCTAAGTGCTAGTCCTGGATTTAAACTTAATGTCACTGGAGACTATCACCTTTGACACTGCCTTCCCCATCCTTCCATCCTGAATGGAAGGGATGGAGACATGCAGCTGAGGGTAGAGGGGAAGGGACAGGGTGCCAAGTGTGCAGGGGATGGTGGATGGGCTTCTTAACTGATTTGGGGCTTAAAAATAAATAAATACATAAATAAATAAAAGAGATGCTGCTGCTCATGTGATATGGTCTGCCTGTCTGGGAGGGGGGACCTGGGAGCTGCACTGCAGTCCCCCCTGCGGTGCACCCTATCTTCACAAAATCCTGGATCACCCATGGGCATCTCACATGATTATAAGCCCTATTTTCAAAATGGCATCTAGGGAGCTCAACTAAAAATGCTGGGATGGACTGTCCCAACAAGATGGATGCTGGCATTCCATCCTAAGTTAGCTTAAATCAAATTCCTAAAGATATAAGAGCACAGTTCTTGTGCCAGAGTGGGAAAAGAGGCATGAACTTGTTTTTGAGAACAACCAAGCCAAATCTTCTTGAAACATAGGAATTTATACCTTGCTCTTGGGACTAGTTTATTTTCCTGCTACAAAGATTTATACAATGACAATAGATGAGTTTTTCCTACCACCAAATGATACCACCAAATACCTCTCAGCTCTTTAACTTGACTATTCAACCAGTAAAGCCTGTTTGTGGTATTTCAAGAGATCAATTCATGCACAGTGTAGAAAACAAAAGACGTACATTTGTGCATGTGGAACCAAAAAGGAATCCTACTGGGGTGCATGACAAAAACATTAGACTCCCAGGAGAAGCTATATTTTGGTATTTTAACATTTACCAACAACTACTATTCTAGGCTCTCTCAACCTTCCTATATTACTCTAAATGCATGCTTCACTCCCTTCCTCTGTAACCATACTCTACCACCACCCCTTAATATATTGGATTTAAGAAATATTGCATATTTCTCCTGAAAAGAGGGGGGAATACCATGTTACATTTTTGTAATAATAACAAATTTAATCCAGCATTCTCTGTCAAACTCAGGAAAACAAACTGCTCTAAGTCCTATATTGATTCTACACACTGAGCAGAACACTCTCCAAAGATTTGGCACCACTACGATTTCAACTCTTTTGGCTGTCCTGGCATCAGTTAGTTTATGAGATGGGTATATTATAAGGACTGTAGAGCACATTTTTCACAAAGAACAAGATCAAAAAGCACACGAAGTTATGCACTGAGAATCATGCTGGATTGTACTATTAATAGCTTGAACTAATTATAATCATAGACGATTAAAAAAAAAGCCATGTGTGCACACACGCACGCACACACAGAGTATATAAAAAGCAACGAGACTTCCACAAGTAGAAACTTTAGTGGGGTGAAGCAACCTGGATAACCAAATAAGTTTGATCACTTACCTGGCTATATACATTTTGCACACAAAGCATTTTCTGGTATATAGCCAAGGCTTCTTGATTAGCAGAGGATAACGAGTTCTGTCCAGACAATCATCACGATGAATAAGCCTCACAGAAAGAAGGAGAGAATAAGACTTAACTATATTGCAAAATATCACCCCAGATAACGATGTAAAATGATGGCACTTACCATGATTTAAAGGCCAGTTTAAGTCAGGACAAATCATATTCAATGTGGCTTAACACAAATGTAATCTGTAAAACAACACTAACTGCAACACACTGGAGATTCATTCACTATGTTTACTAGTACTTTATATTAGTCATGTAATCCCTTATCCTAGAACGTGCAGAGTGCCATGAAAGCCCTAAATGCAGCAAGCTCAAAAAAGACAAGTTGTTTTTTGGTTCCAGCTACAGAAGTAGAAGTGAAAGAGTGTTTCTACCTTCTATCCACTGAGGAGACCTATGATGGATGACCACAAGTAGCTGAGTACTCAAGGTGCCCAACTTTTCCCAGGATCAGGCTGTTTAAACGAATGCTAGTGAGATACATGGAGGAGAGAAAGAAGTGGAGAATATGGAGCAATACAATATCAGAGGGAAGGGAAGTGGGAGAAGAGGCATTTCCTTTCTGCTGCAGAGGATTAGGCACAGAACCTTTTCCTAAGTGTATTCTCCATGACACAATAAACTGTATGAGGTGTTCTACTAGTGAGGAAGTTAGGAAAGGCAAAGCACTTACATAACTACATGAACTCCCAAATTGTAGTAACTTACCTTATGTCTGTGATGGTAACAATGTGTTCACAATCACCTTGGTGACAGTACAGATATGGAAAACCAATTTTGAGGGACAAGTCATTGAAGGTATAACCTTCCATATTAACAGCCTGAAGATTCCCATAGCCTCTGTCATGAGATTTTGACCACTCAATTACTGTTCTAAAATGAGGAAAAGAGTGTCAGCATTGTTATACAAGAACCTGGGTTTAGTAAATCTTTTCCCTCACATGTTCAAGAAATTAATGGTATAACAAAACAGTAAGCCAGCCACAAAAATATTCCACAGAAGACGTATAGTACTACTGTGGCTGGTTTCCATCACATCTTAAACTGAATATGGGGTAGGGTAGCAACAAGCTGGAGCAGTTCTAGACCATGTGTGGTCCTGGGACTGGGAGTAACAATCAGCTGATTGTTGGTCCCAGCCCTGGGACCACTCCAGTTCACATAGGCAACCCGGCTTTCAATTTGCCAGTCCAGAAGGGGCCTGAGAAAGTAGTAATAGCACCACTGGATCTGAACATGTGGCAAGGCAGGAGGTGCGATTGTTGGGATCAGAGATCAGATCCCATTGTGCTATTAAATAAATGTGGGCCATGGCCCACATGTATTAGATATAGTTTAGTTTATGATAGATGCATTTGTATTAGGTTCCTTAGATGTAAAAACAAAGCAGCCTTATCAATGAAAACCATAAAGAAGGTAACAAGAAAAAACAGAATGGTGAAAAATAACTTTTCACGATAGTGAAAGATAGATACAGAATCCTCCCTTTCAGAAGTGTAACTTGCACAAAAACATAATTCCCAACTAATTGACACCTTCCACATCCACAAGAGAACTGGTTCAGTCCCGTTTCAAAAGTTTCAGTGAAGCAAAGAAATCTGAACACAGCCAATCAACACACTTAATGAACAATTCATATCTGTGGTCGTAAACCTGAGGAGAATGAAGGATCTGAGGAACTGTACAACCCTCAAGAGTTGAGAGATCCTGGGCCTACATCCATCCATTCTTCTTCCTCAGATAAGACACCTTTTAGCAGATGCTATTAATGGGCCATTTTTAAATCTATTCCAGGCCAAACTGTAACTACCCAGCCTTTCCCTTTCACAGCTGTCAACTGCCAAGAAGTAAATCAACCCCAACTGCTACCATGTTAGAGGTGCAAGAGAAGTTCCACCCCAGTGTTGGAAAAGGGTACAGACAAGGAGAGAAATTAGGGACCTTCCCTTTTTTCAGAAAACTTGAATGTAAGGAGCAGGCTGAGGAAAATAAGTCAGTCAATGCTGAATGGAACAAGTCTGATTTACCTTCACCCAGCTATTAAAAGTTCCTGCTTCAGAAACACACCAGATCATCAGGAGACCTGGTCAAATTTTCCTTCTCCCCAAAAAGAGTTCCCTCCAAAACAAGATCTATAAATACTATACCTGCTGAGATCTCTGCACTCTGGATGCCTTTTATCATTGTAAAAAACTCCTTCAAAATAAAAGAAGGCAGCTTTGTACAGATCCTTGGATAGAGAGAGAAAAATAAGGATTTATTAATACAAAACAATACATGAAAACACCAGAAACCTTGCAAAAAGAAGCCTATGAGGAAAACATGCAGTTTGTGTACATAGTTTTATTGAGTCATATACTGTCAGTTTTTGACCTGATCAACCTTACTGGTTTCAGCTTACATGGAGATGAAATAATGTGGCTTCTTTTACTGTCCGTGGCTATGCAGTATTACTCTCCTAAGGACATGCTGATCTTACATACATATTCTCTCTTTTTTCTTCCCTCCCTTCTGCCATTGATCCCTATTTTCTAAGGATCAGGAGCATCATTCCATGGCATTTAGGCAAAATTTTGCTGCAAAGTACTGAAAAAATCAGCAAGGTCAGAGAATACTAGGCAGCAAGGTGCACTGTTCCTCAGGATGACAAACCCTGCGCTGCCATGGGCTATGCAGAAGGAGCCATGGCCTCTCCACCCAGCTTTGGGGGACCACAGTTTGGCTGTCTGCAGCCACTTCTGGTCCAGCAGTCAATCTGCTGCAGCCCGGCACCAGGCCACAGCCCAGGGATTGAGAACCCCTGCCCTATACAACCTGTTGAAGAAGAAAACTGTACCCTGTAAGAGACTTAGGATTCCAGACAGCAAGTTCTTCTTTGACCAGGGAAACTGGCCAACTGCCTTACGGGTAGACAGGGGTGTAGGCTGATACATTATAATCTGCCTGGTAACTGACTCCCTAGCCCAGCCCCTGGCTTCTTTACTTTTCATTCCAACCAGGAAGAGCACACACCAACTGCTGAAACTTCCTTAGCCTGACGAAGGGTTTTTGAACTCGAAAGCTTGCTTAATAACTATTTTCCAACTATTTGGGTTGGTCTAATAAAAGATATCAAATTCACCCAAGCGAAAGGATGCTTTAGAACATTAGCTGAACTCCATATGGAAGCATCTTAGAATTTAACACTTCTGTAAAGAACCTTTCTGCTTAGGAACACATCTTACATACGTTGTGCATCATGATACTATACACACACACGGTGTATACACAGTTTTACTGTAATAAAAGGAAATCGCAAATCCAGAGCATGAGCCTCTCCTTATTTTTAACTGCAATGTAAAATAAGAGAGTTGATCTTTCCCTCTGGAATCTGCTGACTTTGGGCAATTAACTTGAGCTGAAATTATTCTGTACTTAGAAGCATGAGGTGCTTCACACTACCTAATACCATGAAAACCTGATTGTCTTTAAAGCATCCATACATCTCAAGGTATTTGACAAAAAAAAATCAGTGAACATGATGTGCAAGTATATCCTAGTATCCCTACCACAACATCCAAAGATTAACAAAACTGTATAATTCTAATTCAGTAAGAACAATCTGAAATCTCTCCATCCTTCCCTCTAATTACCCTACATGTTTTACACTTTGCTGGCTGTCAGCCATTAACATAAATAAATGACCAAGGCTACCATTGTGAAAATGCAAAGACCAAATTTTTGAAGCCGAGCAATCAGGGTGGTGACGGCTGGCCTGTTAGGGATTCTGTACAATTCTGTCATTCTATTTTGTCACCAAAATCCTGCTGCAGAAAGAGCCTTGCCCACAGATTCTCTAGGGGGCTAACTGTACATTCAACCACAGCATTTTACTGCAGGAGCTGCCATGGAGTCATACCTCCAGAGACAATCCAGATCCACAAGAGAGCTTACAATCTTAATACAGAAGTCAGAGAAAGGGTGGAAGAAGGCTGGGGGGAGTACTGTTAAAAGCATTTTAAAGGTTAGGATCAAAAGGGTGAAGGGACTGCACAATCATTATTTAAGCAGAGCCAGGAACTGAACTCAGGTATCCAGAGTCCCAGTCCAGTAGCTTAAATACATGACCACTTTTCTTCATTACACACATTAAGTTTTTGTTATATTTTTGACAGCTTAAAGTATAACAAACCAGGGGTCACCCTACCAAAAGACAGGGAATTTAGAAAAGAAAATGTTTCCTTGTTCAGCATGAGGTCAGAGAGGAGAGGGCTCTAGAGGGCATTACATAAGGTAGATAGAAGAAAGTGAACTTCTAGCTAAAACTAGCAGGCTGTTGTAATTCCAATGTCAGTGTAAATAGAACATTACCACATCATCCAACTCTGTTCAAACCAGGTCATTTTGGCAAAGGGATGAACACAACTGAGCCTTACTCACATTATGGAACAGCGATTCTCAACCAGGTTGCCTTGAGATCCTTTTGAGAGTGATTCAAGGTACCACTTTTAGATATGCAAACATGATTTGCAAGATAAACTCAGAGATTTCAAGTAGAAGTCCACTGTTGTGGTCTTTCTGAGTTCTTTGCAACAGAAAAAAAAGCTCTATTATTTTTCTATAGGCAAAAAAAGAGTGAAAACTAAGAACCGGCATTTTCCAAGGGGTGCCTCAAATCTAAAAGGTTGAGAATCATTGTTACAGAACTTGACCACTGTCAGACAGTACAGTCACACCTTCTCCTGGGGTATGTGGGTAGAGGGAAGGACTACACACATATTCCCATGCCTTGGTGCCTTTAAATCAGATGACTGTACCTTGCTGATGTGGTCCGGAGCCTGGTCAGGCTGGCTGCTGAACTCACCACCAATCTGGAGGTCACTGACACAGGAAATGGAGTCTCTTAGTTCAGTGAGTTTTTGACTCCCTAACACAAGGACCGTCTGATATGGTTTGTTTTCTTTATGCTAGAAAGCAAAAAGGGAGATGGCTTCAGTTAAACCAAGTACCAGAACATCTTTAGTACAAATGCTGCTCCAGTATGAGGCCAATACAAACAGCATAAGGCCCAATGTCCCTCCAAACAAAGCTGCCAAAAGCTTGCCCTCTACAGCTACTCTTTAGAGCAAGAGAGTCATTTGGAAGCACAAATGCTAAACTCCCTGTAGTAGCAAGTAGCTTGGGCCTGACCTAACAGCTATGTACAAACATAGTACTTTAACTTCAGATACTACATATTCTGATTCTTCTGTAAAGCAGAGTTCCTACCAAACTGCTGTAAATGTTTATGTCTCTTCAACTGCAACCTAGAATCATCAAAAGCTACCCTGGCCACTTGTCATCCACTATTCTTACACGGTGCCCAACATAACAGGGCTCCAGCTAGATAACTGTAGATGCTAACACAATTGTAGTGTTCAGTAGCTCATTTTTTATAGCATCACACTGCTTGAGTGATTTCAGCAGAGCTACTGGTGGAGCATGGCACTCTTCAAGCTGGATAAAGGTATCAAAACCTAACCTGGAGAATTTAACACTAACCTTTTCAAATATGACAGGACAGTAGATGTTCAAAGTTAAAAGCAGGTCTCCCTCTTCAACTAGATCTTCTGGATTGTTAGGCCTCTTTCCAACAGGTTGAGACTCCTAGAAGATATAAAGTGATATAACTGTGTCAGAGTATATTTTATTGCTGCTTGTGAAGAAACCAGACAAGGCAAGGAGAAAGTGTGCGAAAATACATTCTTTCACAATACTGCCTCTTGTTAATAATGTATGGGTCCTGAAGCTTCTTTCCCCTTTACAACTGCCAAAATCTCCAAACCAAAAATCCAGCAGAGCCAGGCCTTTTGTGGCACTGACTGCTACATTCTGGCGATGAACTGAAAGCATCTGTCATGCTCTTCCCTTCAGATGAAGCCCCAGCTGCCAGAGACTGAGGAAGTAATGTCTCCCTTTTGTTGCAATCAGTCTGCCCCAACTCTGCCCACACAAACGCACACAAACCAAGACAGACTGCTGCAAAAATGCTGTTTTGGCACTCTGGGCAGCACAAACTGCTCTTTTAGCCTTAGTAATAAAGATGCTTATTGCTGTTGGATCTCAGTGGAAGGATGAGGGCAATTCTTTGGAGTTCAAGCTAAATGGACTCTAACACTACTCTCTTTTCCTAGTGACAATAAAACAAAAGCTTTCTAATGTGTTTTAAGTTTTACTTTAAGTTCCATTACAACTACAGACAAAGCAGAATTCCAGAGCATCTGTTATGATACACAAGCTCTCTTCTTAAACAGGTTGACCCCAAGACTGCTGAGCAGCTATTAGCCTCTGTTCCAAAGGACAGTTGTGTGTGTACTGTGCAGCTCTAACTTTCACAGTATTTGGTCTTTCTTTTGTAAGCATTTGTCCCAAGGAGCTGGAGATTTACAAATTAAATCCTTCAATTAAAAAAAAATTACCTCTGATGAACAGAGAAATGCTTAAAAGCAAACTTTAATGCAGTGATTCTCAACTAGGGTGTTGGGGCACCCTGTGGTGCCACTAGATGCTATGACAGGTACCATGAGGTGTGAGGAACTAAGTGAGATGTGAGAAAAAAAGCAGATAAGCTAAAGAAATAAGGGCAGGCTCAGGCTTGTCCATGCGTAGATGATTCTTCACCCCTACTGCACAGCCCCAGGAGATACGCACTGTAATATATAATTTATTTATTTTTAATTGGGTACCACTCAATGCACAAAAGATATGGAGGGGTGCCTCAAGTCCTAAAAGGTGAGAACCAATGTTTCAGTGGGTCAACCAGACAAATTAAAAATACTAAGTTTGGGGCAGGGGGGGGTTGATGATAAATTTATTATTTTAAAGCCAATCTGATGGCTCTTGAAAACCTGGGGTGGCAATACTGGTAACTTGGCTCAGGAGATCTGACTGATGAAGCCAGAGCCATGTCTCTACACTCCCTGATATGCATGTTTTTAAACAGAAGCTGAGATTTTGGCAATATCACAGGTTTCTAGGAGTGAACTTTCAGTATTTCCTTTGTCTAATCTTACCATATGTTTGAACAGCACCCAACATATTGGGACCATATAGGAACTGCTGTACTGTGGTGGTGTGAAGGAGATTCAGACAATATTGGAGTATATTAGATACTGCTCCAACACAATGAGAGAAAAAGTTATTGACCTAGAAATACTTTCAGAACAAACTACCACCTCACCTAAGGAAGTGTCAATGGAATCATTGTTTACAAACTCTTAGTTTAGTTGGAATGGTATACCTGGCTTCACAGCATAGAAATAGAAACCCTTTCATTGTCTTGCAACTCTAGAAAAAGGGTGTCACAAACCCTGTTATGTTTTGGAGTTTGTGGCATGTCATCATTGTTTCCTTGTGCTTTACTGTATTGATATTGCATGTGTGGTTTCATCATAAAGCCCATGTTATGGTCTATGTATATCTTTATGATTTGGGATATGGTCTAGTCAGGGAACTACTCAGGAACTAGACAGAACTGCTAATTATTCCTTGCCCTTGTGGTCTAGAGTCAAGACAATGACTATTTACAACTGCAGACAGAAGGGGCCACTGGTAGGATGGGCACCCCTGCATCCTGTCCGTTTATGATGTAATCAACTCTACAATAGCAAAGGGATCTGGAAGTGATGGCCCACCAAGCCAGCAGAACTCCAGGTATTTCAAACACACCAGAACTTCCTGAAGGATCCTGGTGACTCATGAGCATTTGAATAGCATTAATGGCAGGGGGGGAGGACAGAGGGGGGGCAGCTGGCTTCCAGTCTTTTAGAGCCTAGATAGGCTAGAATATTCATCTTTGAATCTCAGGCTTTGACGTTCACTGGCTCTACCAGGACTGGTAGAGTTGGCATGAAAGCCAATCTCCAGAACTCTGGCAATGACTCTTACGGAAGCTAGTGGTGGCCATGAGGGTAAGACTCTGTACTTGTTTTCTTTTTATCTCCAAACCTATGGTCTGTTTTGTTTGCATATCTCTTTCAGCCTATGCAATAAATCCTTTTTGCTGTTTGTCTCCTTATAATTGCCAGCTGAAGCAATACATTTCTAGGCGAGTTAAATTCCAAGCTGACTCTCTCAACAGAGAGGGGGACCCATCATTTCTTCCATAACCTATAAGTGGATGCCATTAGTGGCTAGCAGAGATGCCTCATTGCAGCTGAAGAATCCAGTGTAGCTACAAAGGAACTAAGGAGCTACTTCAGGGCAACCTCAGTCTGTTCCTTGGAGCAAGTGCAGCACAGAGCCTCTTGGGCTCCTGGGGTTCCCAGTGGCTATATTCGTAACAAATGGAAAGGAATCTTACCATTTCATAAATAAATGTTTCTGTTCTGCAAGGACGATCTATAATTATGCTTTCCTCTCGCTTATCCAGTGCCTTCTTTCTAATTCTAGAGGGGAAAGGATAATATAAAGCAAAGTGTTAAACTGACTGGCATTGAGATAATCAATCATAACTTCCCTAAACGTGACTGGCAAATGCATAGGCTTAGCACCATCTAGTATTTGGCCTATAGAAAGAAAAATTAAAGAAAAAGAACTCTCCCCAAGACCTTTTCCTATGCCTCTTAACTAAAGAACTTACATATGCTTTTTTCCCTTGTCCACTGTATCTATAAGCAATGGCCACCTTGGAGCTAATATGAGCCTGCTATTTTGTTTGCACCTGAACACCTCCTCCTTCACAAGGCCAGTAAGTGATCAGTGTATGCAGAAAGAAGACAGCTTCAAATGAATTCCCTTATCCCTCAAATTGCACAAATGCAGAGTAGCCAAAAGTATGAGTTTTGAGACAGCTATGAAACCGAAAGTGGAACCATTATTTTCTACCTATTTGGGAACTGCTACTCTAATATTGTTTTAAGCATGAATTACAAGTTAAATTCAACAAAATCACAGACCTGAGGATTTAAGAGTTTTCTTTACCTTCCCTCGTATTCCATGAGTCTAGGTATGTATCATTATATTGATTGTCAGAAATTTGCTGAGCAGCATAACCCCACCGTTTTTGCAATCAACCTGATCAACTAGAACAAACCATGACATTCAAACTATTCAACTTTCCTTAATACAAGTCACCCAGTTAGATGCTATATTCAAGTCAGGTAATTACACTGGACAGTCTCACCATTAAAAAAGGAAGAGTTAAAAAGGATTCTGGAAGAACATCATAAGCTTCTTTCTTCCCAGGCACCTCAGTCTTGCTGTTGGTTGAGTACTATCCAAGAACATCTAGGTACAGAAACCTTATGTGGCTTTAAGTTACACTGACTGATGACGGTGGCCTCTCTTACCAAACTACTTTCTTTCATGATTGTTTTAACGGCTTGCTGTGTATACATCAGACCAAATCAGAAATCCAAGCTATTTATTTTCAGTCTCACTTAAGCCAAAAGAAAAAGGAGGGAGATGTAGATGTTAAACCCCCCCCAAACCAAGGAACCTACAAGGAAAAGCATACTGCTTCTCAATCATACCATATTTCTACATCTCTACCACACTTTTCAAGACATAGGCATGTCTATTTTCCTGCAGACTCTAGGGTTGTGTACTCAGTCCACTGATTGGCCAAGTAACGGTCAAATATTTTAATCATTAACTTATTAGAACAGTGAAGAGAGATATTTTAATCTTCAATAGGTTAGATACTTATGCTAATTACAACAAAAAGTTAACTGTCATTGTGAAACAATGCAATTAAACTCTGAAAAACTGTAATGATTTATCAGAACCAGCAATGTTAGGTAAGCGTAAATACAAATGATATTCAACACTGAAACAGGTTTTTTTCTTTTCCTTGGGTTTATCCTGCAACCCCAGGACCAGCCCAAACAGTTACAAAATTAAAAAAAAGAAAAGAAACTGAAATAAAACACACACCGTGCTGGCTATGAAAGCTTGGAACACTGCCTCTTGCACAAAAATGCAAAACAGCAGCTGGGGCAAGACTGGGTTGTAATAACAAGTCTGCCACAAAGAAAATCAAACTCCGCTAATGGCTTGCAACCCATTAGGCATAAGAGGGAGAGGCCCTTGTGGTACGCAATACCTGACCCATGCCATAAAATAACAAGTGATGATTCCTCCAAGACAAAAATTGTTGGCAGACACCTGACACACTCATCACATGGGGGATTTGTACACATGCTTGCACCACCGCACTGGGTGCTTTTAAAGGCACCTAGCACTGCGGTGCATGCAGTTGTATAAGTGGCGAAATGCACGTCAGCGCTGAGATAATGGCAGCAGTGTGCTTTTGAACTAAAACACGTTGGATGTGTTTTAGTTCAAAAGCGCACCACTGCCATTTTCTGCATGCTGACATGCATTTTGCCACTTATAGAAGTGCAAGCAATACAGCACAGTGCGCCTCAGCTAGCATGCAGAGCAGACTCAATTAACTGAGTCTGCTCTGGCATGTCCCAGCATGAAAATGTATATGTATAAATGCCCATGAGCACCTACAAGCAAAGAAAGCCAAAGAAAAAGGCTGAGCCAGTGTAAATAAAGAAGGCAAGGAAACAACATATAGATTTCAACTGAACTAGCAATTAAAGAAGACAAAAGACTAAATACACATTTCAAACAAAACCTGCAAAAGATGCAGAAAAGAGGTCCTGTACGTGACATCCTCACATTTCTCAAAACAGGCATCCAATGTCTAAGGTGTTACAAATACCTTAATCATTCAATGTATGTCTGGAGTTTTGTAAACAGACCATCACTGGTACAAGCTATTGCAAATTTGCCCCATTGATAAATAAATACCCAAAGACAGGTCCGGTAACCAATGCCTCTAACTATCCTGTTTGACCACTCAAGGCCTGCCACATTTAATTGCCAAGCTAGTCAATGGCTACAAAAAAAACCACAAATCTTCACACCTAGACAAATTCAAAAACAGGAGCCAGGCAATTTAACAATTGTAACATGATGGTCACCCTTTTCCTCCCTGTTTTGTGTTATGTCTCAGCTGTGTGTTCTTGGGCAACCCTGGCACAGGATACAGTCTATCTGACTCACAAAGGACTCACCCCCCTCCCTCCCCTCCTCTACCTAAACGAAACTAATTAAGATGCAGTGAGAGACACACCTAAGACCCTCAAGATAAGGGTGACAAGAGTGAACCAACTGCCCTAGGTCTCATTTGCATCCGAGATGGAACCAGATGACCATTCATTTACATGAGAGATGGAGAACAGAAAGCCTGAAGCAGAGACTGCAGTGAATTCTGGGACCAGAGAAGCAGGGGAGCACTGCATGATGGGGAATCTGTGCTCCAAATGCTAATCAACCCATGTTCACACACACCCAGCTCAGCATTTATCAGACCAGTTCTAATCTGGATTTACTAAGGACTCTTCCCCCCCAAGTTTAATAGGCATCTCGGGCCGTACATTCCCCAGTCCCACTATGGGAGGCCTATTTAAACTCGATTGACTAAAACTTGGTTGCTGGGTTAGGGACTGCTGAGGCAAGAGACCGAGTCAGAGGGGATATGGGCAACATTTGAACAATGGTTAAGGGTTCATCACAGCGTCCAGCCCGCTGGAGCCCTAATCACAGGTGTTGTCATACTTTTCCCGAGACGACTGGTGGGAGTCCTCTCCACAAAAGGTTATGAGCACCCCAATAATTGCTTTAAGTCTGTTAAAAGACTATAGTAAGATCTGGAAAAGTCATGCTAAGCTGAGGCTTGTGCACAACAAGTAAAAATCCAAAATCCTGATGCTGCAAGCTATCTATTGTTTCTGAAGAAACCATGAGATATCCCATCAGTATATCTGCCATCCATAGGAATTTCAAGCTGGCTCCCAAGTATTTGGTTACTCCCTAATCTTATGTGTTTCCTGACTATCAATCAGTTTCTTGAGATGTTCCAAACCAGATAACCCCTTGTCAATAGAAAAGACAATGATTTACACAATTAAGGATGCTTCGAAGCAGCTGAACTGAGGGTATAAAAATCTGTAAAAAGTGTGTGTGCTTAAAAGAAGAAGAGAGAGGTGCTTCAGAAAGAAGAAAACTCCTGTGCTGACACCATCCCCTGTCGTTCTTGGGACGCTGGAAGAACACATCATCTCCCTTCAAGGACTGTGCCTGTCAGCTCTGCAGCCTGAGTACCTTGGACTGGTGAGATCCCAGCTCTCTCTCTCTCTTTTCTTTCTAGGCATAAACTTCTGAACCTGAATTGTATTAGTTAAGCTTGAGCTAAGTTTCCCCAAATACTTAGTGAAACCAGGGTAGTACTGTAATTGTTTGTGTTTGTTTTTCTTTTGCATATCTATTACTACTAGTACCATTATATATTTCATATGCTTAGCAATAAATAACTTTTATAGTCAAACTGGTAGTAATTGGGTATATTTTTCCTTCTCTGCTTCTCTTTCCTCCCGCGATCTGCAGCAACGCTTCTTTTACCTAAGCTAAAGATCCCTGTGAAGCCCAAAAATATTGTGGGGTCTGCTCACCAAGAGGCCAAAGATTGGGACGTGCTGAGTTTGAAACACATAAGGGGATCAGCTTGTACAGGCTGATTGACCCAGTTTGACTCAGACGTGCCCTTATGAACTGAATGCTGGCCCATGAGGGTGTCAGCTGGACACCCAGCCGGATTCAGAGGGATTCTGTTTACCTGTGTGCTTGTGTCTGACTGCAGTTTATTGTTGCTCTGATGAACTGATTCTTGGCATATGAGGGTGTCAGCCTGTCCATGATGATCAGCCCGGCTGGGTCAGGCATGTCACGTTAATTTGTGTGTGTTTGTGTGTATGACTGATTTGGGGACTGGAGGAACCCAGCCCCATTGAGATTGAGTCCTGCAAGATAGCTCCACTGGGGGTGAGGGCTTGCAGAAGGGAGAGATACAGCTCCGTATAGTAACACAAGCAGCACATTGACAGAATTACCAAGACCCTAGAAACATATCCCTAATAAATGGACACACCCCAAAGTAATGGGCAAATCTGGTAACATTTGTTTGGATTTTAAATCAGCCAAACATCAAGGAAAAATGCTTTGAAGCTATACAACTAAACAGTGTGAAGCAAGACAGAACTGCCAGCAAAGTGTGCAGTCCTAGAAAGATCAAGAAGCCATACTGCACCCAGCCCGCAAGTAAAGGCTACAAGACTGGGCCAGCTTCCCTGCCTGCATTGGTGAGAAAAATATGCAAATATGGTGCAGCCAAATATGTACTGGGACTTTATGTAATAGCTCATTTTATATTGAGAAAGAGTCTTTTTCTGTCATTTAGTTTTGTAGCTTGTTGGTAGTTATTAAAGCAAACCTTTCTGCTATTAATCAACCAAGCGCGTCAATTCTTAAAGCACTAGGTTTAAAAACCCATTTTTAAGTGCAACACATAGCAACTATAAAAGACAAAAGTCAGTTTTTAAATGCAGTTATACTAAATAGTCAGCACGCCAACTCTTCAAGCGTTTTGCTTTGAATTATCTCCATCAGCTAACTGCTTTATCTATTTCATCATCATCACTGGTATTTCCTTCTTTCTCTTATTCTGAATATTAAATCTGAACTCTTACATTTAATTCTCTTTTCTAATCTTAAAATTGTTATACATGGTCACCAGATTCCTAGCAGTGGAGGTCTTCGGTCTAATTCTGTTTTTTGAATGGATGATTCCCCAAACTTTCATTCCACACATGCAATAGTGAATGGCAGTATTAAAAGAATTTCTGTCACTCTAGCTGGACTGCAAAGAGAACAACTCTTTCTACCATGATGAAGCAACAAGTTGTTTAGATTCAACTACTGGGACTGTACTGCACATTGTTTTAGAACTGAATGGGCACTTCTTGCTTTATAATTTGCTATATTCTGCCGAAGTGTTTGTTTTTATATCCTTTAAAATTTGCAAGTCATAATAAGGCTGAAAGCTGAATCAAGTTCAGCATCAGAGAGGTCACATCCCTGGAAAAGTGTATCAAGAAGGTAGGCAGCATTATGTGCAGAAGTAATTGTTCTTGGCTTCATGGAATATCTGACAATATTTGACCATGGTCAAATAGTTCAACTGACATTACATGACCAATCAATCAACTGTGACCAGCTTGCCAACCCCACTGCAGACTTTCAAATATTTTTCATTAAAATCAGTGGCAAAAAAGCACTCATTGCAAGAGCAAGCTATGTATTACTGCACTTTGTTTACTCAATGCAAAGCAAACAGCACATAGTATACCAAGTACAATAACAGCCTATGCTGGCCAAGCATAGGGCAATTTAACTAATATATAAAAAGGCCTCAGATATGTTGGGCTTGTCACTGCCAAATATTAGCATTTTAAAAGGTAGGATTCAAACTGTCCAAGGGCACTGATAACACAAGTGCGACCTTTTATCTATAACCAGAGGACCACTAGTGTAGACTTCACAACAATATCAGGGGCCGGATTGCCTAAGATACCCTCACAGCTCTCTGGAGAAATTGCTTCCCAACTTGTGCCACGTTCATTTTTTGCCTCAAATTTACATGTCAGTCCAAAAAAGCTGGATCCAGAGCTCAGCAACTGAATCAGGAACCTGGTGCTTTATACTCAGTTTTAATCAAATTGCTAAATGCAGATGGCACAATTCTAAATTTCTTGCTCCTAATATTCTTCAGTGCCCTATAAGAGCGGGTCAGCACAACCAATGTTCCTTGAAGACAGCTTTCATATATTTAATGTTTTTTCTAGAAATTGTTCTAGCAGCTACACCACTGTCTGAAAGACACACGCACATTTACACTTCATCAGTTAAAGAGTTTCTCACCAAGGTTATTACTAGGAAAGAACAACAACATACCGAAGAGTTTCTAGCGTGGTGTCTTCAGGAATAACCTCTGGATCTTCTTCTCCATCAGGGCTCTTTAACATGTCAATGCTAAAGATAAGAACAGTTGTTAAAGGAATTTCACATCACATGCCTTTCATACGCATTGCAATCAGTGACTCTATTCTCAAAAAGAAAAAATCAACTAACCACTGGTCAACAAAATATGATTTTTAAATCTCAATAAACAGCTACAGCAGGGCTCTCAAACTGGTAGCCATGGACAGCATGGAGTTATGAGAGCTTAAATCCAGTCACCACTGCTCTTTCCATTGCTCCAACATCAGCAGCAGCTGGGGATTCCATGGACATCACTCCTGTCCCTGTCCCAGGCAGGGAGATGCAGCATGGTGCAGCCTTCAGCACTGGAAGAGGGCCTAAGTTGCTCTGAGTGTCTGAGTGGTGCGGTGCAGTGGGGGAGCTCATGACCAAGAAGCTAAGGGTGAGTCAGGACTCCTGGGTATGCAGTGCAGCAGAGGGAGTAGCAGCATCACAGGCAGGCATCCAGAAGCAGAGTCCAGCAGGGAGATCCAGTGAGCAGCAGGGGGGCACATGTGCAATGAAGAGCAGCAGAGACAGGACACCACAATGCAACAAGAGAGGGCATGCAGTGCAGCAGGGGGTGAGGGGAGCAGCAGGGGGACTGGCACAATGCAGGGGGGAAACATGGGGAGCACAGAACACAGTGGGAGGGGCTCCAGGAAGCAAGGTTCAGTGAGGGGAAAGGGGGGCAGCAGCAGGGGTACCTGGCACAGGACACAGCAAAGGAGCACCCTGCACGAAGGTACAGCAGTGGAGGTGCCAGGCTACAGAGCGCAGTAGCAGGGGGTGGTATCCAATGCAGCAGGAGGCATGCATACAGACTCCAGTGTGGTCCCTCATGGCATGACCCCTGCTAGTGTGGCCCAATAAGCACATGACCCCAGGCCACTTAAAATTTGGACAGCCCTGAGCTGCAGCATATACTGGAACATACACAACATACACTGGATTGCTGCGATACTCCTGCAAAGTAAATGCAGTAAATAATCTCACCTCCTGGTTAGAGCTTTCAGTTTCTTAGATGATCAGTCCAATTCCTTCTGACTACAATTTATGAGTTTTGTTAGCATCCAGTGTGACAAGGTGTGCCTTTCTAGAATCGACACAATATTTACTCATGTAATAAATGCACTTTTTTTTAAAAATGTTGCCACCACAAACTAGGGTGAGACCATTTCATAAACCCTAGAGTACAACTGAGGAAGTATCCATAAAAAAAAAAAAACTAGCTGTGATCTCATTTGAGCATCAGCCCCTACTTTCCCAGCTTGCAGAATCTTAGACAAGACTCAACTCAGAACAAAACTAATGTACAGTACTGTGCGGACTTCCTGTGTGGGTGCATTTCATCCTTCAACAAACTATCTTTTAAGAGAAATACTCCTACAATCTGTTTCTTTAGAAATCTAGATGCAACCAATATACAGATAAAACTTTGAAAAATTACAATTTAACTGAAGTCAGTGGCATCACTGCCACCATGATTTGGTCCATAATACCAAAGGAGCCAGACCTTACAAACAGGAAACACACTACTTAGAGTGCACCCTCAGCAAGTTTGCAAATGACACCAAGCTGGGGGCTGTAGTAGATATGATGGAGGGTAGGGCCAGGATTCAGAGTGACCTAGACAAATTGGAGGACTGGGCCAAAAGGAATCTCATGAAGTTCAACAAGGACAAGTGCAAAGTCCTGCACTTAGGATGGAACAATTCCATGCACCAGTACAGGCTGACTGGCTGGGCAGCAGCTCTGCAGAAAAGGACCTGGGGTTACAGTAGACAATACACTGAATGAGCCAGCAGTGTGTCCTTGTTGCGAAGGCTAATGGCATAGCAGGCTGCATTAGCAGAAGTTTTGCAAGCAGAGCAAGGTTAGTAATTATTCCCCTCTACTCAGCACTAGTGGGACCACATCTGGTGTACTGCGTCCAGTTTTGGGCCCCACGCTACAAAAAGGATGTGGACAAATTGGAGAAAGTCTAGCGGAGAGTGACAAAAATGGTGGGTGGGCTGGGGGACATGACTTACGAAGAAAGACTGGGGGATCTAGGCTTATTTAGTCTAGAGAAGAAGAGATTGAGGGGGGACTTAATAGCAGCCTTCAACTACCTGAAGCAGGGTTCGAAAAAAGATGGAGCTAGACTGGTCTCAGTGGTGGCAGGTGACCGAAAAAGGAGCAAAGGTCTCAAGCTGCAGCAAGGGAAGTTTAGGTTAGATATTAGGAAGAATTTTCTCACTAGGAGAGCAGTAAAACACTGGAACAGGTTACCCAGAGGTGGTGGACTCTCTGTCCTTGGGGGGTTTCAAAACCTGGCTAGACAAAGCTTTGGCTGGGATGATCTAGTTGGGGCTGGTTCTGCTCTGAGCAGGAGGTTGAACTAGATGACCTCCTGAGGTCCCTTCCAACACTACTTTTGTATGATTCTGTTTTTGTTTATAAAATTATAAAAGAATCAATCATTCTTTAAAACAGCTTCTTTTGTTTATCTTGTGCCGTGTATACAATGCATGATGCAGTGTATGGAACTACATACACTTATTTAGCATGAATGGCTGAATTAACTCAGGATTACGCCATTCATGAAAAACATGGGTGTTCTATACTGATACTGAGTAAAACACACCTTCTTGCAAAGCAGTCATGCCAGAACCTCAAAAATGGGAGGACGAGGGCCAAATTCAAAACGTACTGATGGTGAGGGAAGAGAAAATTCTGGCCAAGGAAACAAGCCAAACTGTTTTATGAAGAACGCTATGAGCCTTGCAACATCAATGAAGAACAAAACAGTGAAAAGGTCTTGCTTGAAAGATACGTGCCGTGAGGTACGTGGTATTTAATTAGTCTCCCCTGGAAAGGTAGTACGGCACCAAGTTGTACAAACAGAGATAAAAAGTTGACTCAAACTTCAACAGATTCGGACCTGTGGTTCTGGGAAAAAGAGAAGCAGAAAGGCATCTAGCCACTTTGTCCTTCAATGGCCTTCCATAACTATGGTGGCCCACGTTGCTTTTTAAGTTTTGAAGTTATGTTTTAGTATTTTTATCTGGATTTATTCCTTATAATTAAAAATAGTACACTGCCCACTGTCATCATCTCCTCCACCCTCAAAGGTTTAGTTGCAGTATTTCATCACCTTTGATGCATGCATATGCTACACTACTATATCAAGACCCTTGACACTTATTTAACAAAATCTTGCAGACATTTACAAACCAACTGGCAGCCCTGCAAGTGATTTAGTTGCAGCCCCTGGGCTCCTGCTCTGCCACCACTCCCCCAATCACCCTGCAATAGCAGCCAGAGTTTCTGGGCTCCCCCTTCCTCCTCCAACTGTTGTCCCTGCCCCAGGGGGCAAGGCAAACAAGCACACAGCATGGAGAGTGGACAGCGAGTCTGGGGCCATGAAACCATGCGGTGCAGTGGTGCAGGGGAGAGGGGGAACATGAGTGGTACAGCAGTGAGTGGGGGAGGGCGCAGCACGGGACTGAGCTGCCAGCTCCAGGCAGGACCCACAGGAGGGGCTGCAGCCACTCTGCCTGGCTCCATGGGGCCTAGGGCAGTCGCCCCAATTCACCGTATGCTAGGGATGGCTCTGAGTCTACAAAACTATTTTGAATACTACCTGATCAATATGCTTGGTAAATGAAAGAGGTGGTCCTCACATTCAAACAAGGTGAGTGCAAACTGAATACAGAAAAATTTGCTACATCTTACAGATTTGATAGACATAGAAGCCTAAAACATAACCAGGTTTTTAAATGATTGCTCTACTTTCTTCCACCCACCCCCAACACACACACAGAGCATGTCCAGATAAGCACACATGTGGTTTGTGGTGCTTCAGACCCATCCGTGGCACTGCAAACTGCACACACCGCACATGTAGACATTTGGCACACTGCTAATTTGCAACACAGCTAATTTTTTCGACGCCAGGAGATCCCTGTGTCAAAAAAAAAATCCATGCCAGAAAAAAGCGGGGCGGCACATGTGGCAGTAACATGCGCCACCCAAAACCGGAGCCTGTCTGGCCAGAGCCATGCTGCCAGCCAGACTCCACACACTTGGATCACTGCCACTAGAGTCCTGGGAGGCCCCCAGGATCCCAAGTAGGGATCGCTCATGGGGACGTCCCCATACAGGACATACTGAATTCATACAAATCCAAGACAAATTTAAATTTAGGAGCAACCCCCCACAACAATTAGATTCCACACAAGGAAAGTTGTAAATTTATTATAAATTTCCATGTACAGAATCTAATTTTTCACCCCCCTCCCACTGCTGCAGCATGAAACACAGCAGCAGTGGGGTAAGCAGTGGGGAAGACAAACAGCTTGACCCCTGCCTTCCCTTCCAGTACCTGTTCCCTGCCACCTGCCCCCTCTCCCACTTGCCTCTGCTGCTACTACTTACCCTATAGAGGGGCCCTGGTTCTGGGTCTGACCTGGGACACGGAGTGTACAGTAGCTCTACCCCTGACCCAGTCAGGCAGTGGCAGGAGCTCCAGCCCTGACCCCCGCTAGGCAGCAGCAGTAGCAACAGCTCCAGCCTCAGGCAGACAGTGGTCAGGAAGCAGTGACAGCTCCAGCCTCAGTCCCAGGCAGGTGGCAGGGGCAGTGGCCTGGCCTTGGCCTGGGGCAAGAAGTCCAGGGCTGGAGCTAGAGCCACAGCAGCTGCCTGCCCCAGCCTGGTGCTCAAATCCAAGAAAACTCTCTCCCCGCCAAAGCTTGATGGATGGGGGTGAACCTCATGTTGGATTTGAGTAAATATGGCAGTTTCACATATCACTTCACATGCACAGATGCACGTGCACAGAGCACACACGTATGTACATGTGAACACACAGGTGCGCACACACATGCACATGTGCATGCACATAGACATACGCACATGCGCACACGCACGCAGATGCATGCATACGTACGTATGCGCGCATGCGCACACTCAAGCACGCACCCACACATATGCCGCTATTCATACACTCGTGCACGCGCCCCTCCTCCCCACCCCAGCGCAGTCCCGGCTGCTGGCGGCCCCCGCCCGGGTACCTGCACACTGCGCGAAGCTCGGCCGCCGTGTCCAGCGGGCAGCCCAGCTCGGCGGCCACCGCCGCCTCTGCCTCCACCACGTTCCGCTGTGCCAGGGACAGGTCCGCCGCGGGCAGCCGCTCCCGCCACAGCGCCCCCACGGCGCCCACAGGGAACACGCGCGTGCACAACTCCGGCGTCTCGTACTCCGGCCCGGGCCCTGCCATGGCGCCGCGCGGGGCGCACTGGGACCCGCGTCCCTGAGCCCGCCCCGAGGCGGCGCTGCCGGCCCCCCGCGCTCCGTTTATCCCTAACTGGGCTCTGCCCAAGAGCAGGAGCAGGGGAGGCTGGTGGGGCCTGGTGACGTCTCCGCCTGTGCTCCCGCCCTGAGCTCACCGGCGTGCGGTTCTGTGGGGAAGGGCCGGCCTCGGCCCTGCGGCGGGCTGACCCCTACACATTCGTTTATGCGCCTTACAGCCTGACTGCGTCTTTGGTTGAGTAGGTGCTTAATAAAGTACGTGCACTAACTAAATGCAGGGTGCTTAGAGTTACTGCACATGAGCACACGTTATTTAGTGACACTACGTGTTGGCCTCATCACATGGTGCAGGAGGCTATCAGCTTGGTTTGTGCCGTGCTACGGCACTGTGCGGTGTGATTAGGTTAATGTGCAGTATGTGGTGGGAGAAACCTCCCTAAGGTCCGTTGTCTAGCTGTAATTTGATTGACAGACAACGCGGGTAAAGAAAGACAGCTGTTTATTTGCTCGAGCAAAGACCATAAAGCCAGCAAAAGGCAAAATGGCCCCCCCTCAAGGGTGAGGCGATCTTTTATACTTATTACAACAAGGCAAGACTATATGGTTAACAAAAAGCAATACTTGGGCAGTGCTTTATAAATCTTTATAACAGCATATTTCTATTAAGCTGAACTAGCACTTTTAAAAGCTAAAAGTTAAGTAACAGTAACATTATAATATGTTAGCAAAACCTTACACAGTAGTAGATACTTCTCAAGGACACAACCACTGCACCCAGAACAATGGCTTCCCTGTCTTATCTTATTTCTTGCTGTAGCTGATTTTTCAACACACAGACACAGATCCACTTTTTAACTCAGAAAATGCTTAATACAGTTAAAATGATTACTTGACACAAGCAAAGGCTTAGCTATCATTCTGCCTTGTGGTCAGCTGCATTGCTAGGCCACAGATCATGCCTTGTATTCAGCTGCAAAGCTAATACTTCTTAATAATCCAAATTATTGTTAACCTAACAATATGCTATCAGAAAACTATTCTATTTCAGGGTAATAACAAACATGCTCACCACAGTAAGCGTCTCATGTAGACGCGCCCAGTGTCTCTAAATGCCTCCAGGTGCCAGGATTGCGGCCATGCAGTTCATGGTGCCAGAGGACTGCTCGCAGGCTTTCTTTCCCTCTAGTTCATTCCTGCAGCCTTTTGGCTAGGGCAGAGCTTCCCAAGCTGTTTCTCAGCATGATCCTATTTAGGGCCCCATTTCCTCAGCATGGCCCCTCACTCCCAACCCACAGCACCCACCCCCATGATCCCATCCACTGATGTTGTGACTCCATTTAGGATGGTGACCCACAGCAGAGGTGGATTAACAGGGCCCCCTGGCAATTGGGGGAAGGCAGGCAGGAAAAGTCTCTAACAATACAGGAGGTGAGCAGGGTGCTTGTCCCCGGAGCTGATGCTGGGTGGGACAGTGGAGCGGGACCAGCCTCTGCTGGATGGGCAGCACCATGTTGCTCCAGGGGTTTTTGCAGCGGGTCTGTCATCCGGCCGGAGCACACAGGAGCTTCTAGGCCTTGGGGAAGTACCTTCCACAACTGGTGCCTTCCTTTTGTGGCCCTATTGGGAGGCTTGTTTGGTGTAGATCCAGGCTCCTGCAGCCCCAGCGCAGGCCTCTGCTGAACCCTCTTCACAGACCCACCCTGTGGGCCAGGTGAGTGGCTGGGTGGGTCAGTGGGTCAGATCTTGTGCGGGGTTTAGCTGCAGGCGTGATCCCGAGCAGCCAGGATGCAGGGGCATAATTTCATTATCTGGTCTGCAGGGTTCCCCATGGGTATCTGCTGCCAGCTTTTTGGACCTGTAGGAGCCTGTGCAGTACTGTGTAAAATCCTTATACTGCTCTCTAAGCTACATGGGCAGACCCTCTGTCCCTGCAGAACCCCAGCTGGCTGCGCGAGGGTACAGGTCCTGTGGTAAAGCTCAAATCGCAGGTTTGGGCCCTTCGGACTGTATTGTGCTGATTCACAGGTGACTTCAGAGGAGATCATTCTCAGACAAAAATTTTCTGACAATTGCAAAAGTTTAACCGTCATGAAAATACTTCTAAGAAAGGTTCATGAAAAAACCCAATTTATTCAGAATTTTTTGTATTTTTATTCGTAGAATAATACTTTTGCATAGCTGAAAAAAGCAACCAATTTCACTATTTTTGATCTGCCTAGTATTACAAAGTATGACATTGTGTAAACAAAAAGGAATTGATGAGGTCATAGGATGCACTAACAAGTTACTGAGCAATTAATCTATCCACTAACAATCTAATTCCTATTCTTCTTACCCTACAATCCTAGTGACACAAATCTTACAGAGGAAGGACAACTAGAGAATAACCTGCCTTGGAGTAGGTTTCCTCCAGGGCCCCACTAGAATGGTTTACAGCACCACTATTAGCACTTCCATGACAAAAGTAGGAATGACAGGCCTTTAGAAAGGTCCAGGTCTGGCTGCTATGTGAAAGGAGTGGGGTGTGAATAAGATTACCTAGTGAAAGGTTTCCTGCAGCTTTGGCAGGATGAAGTGGCTAATGGGTAGGAAAAGAATAAAGCATCTCATAAAATGTATTTTAGGGCTGTATTCCTTCGCAGTCTTCTATTCTCCTATTCTCAAATTAAAAGCTGTTCATCCTCACTACTGAAGTATTCCATTCCTGCCTGTGTCTATTCTTCCTTTCCCTTGTACTCCTGGCTGTGATTATGGCTCATTATGTGTTTTTTTTCAGCCACTCCCATTGTTCCCATTGCCCATCCTTGCATTTGTGCTTTATGGAGTAGTTCAGGTTTGGAAGAGGTTCCTGATTACAGGTTGTCTCTCTCACCTGCTGTTAAAACCTTCCAGCTGTTCCAAGAAGCATGCATTCCAGTTTCAAAATCCAGACCCAACCCTTTGTTTGTCACAACCTCACTTTGAGGTAAGTCCTTTTTCTGTTGTGATCTCTCATTTTCTATTGTGTAATAGTGCCATTGCATAAATCATTATAAAGATACTGGAAACACTTCACTTTTGAAATTTAGCTGCCTCTGGCATAAAAAACTCTAGTATAGTAAACAAACAACATTTGGCATAAAAAGCAGGAAAGAAGAATTTTGGCCAATGGTGCAGGGGCTATATCCCAAATCTTGCAAAAAGTTCCTTTGGGATCATTAATGTCCATGTGGAGCAAAAAGAGTTTGGTTTTGAAGTTCATTTCTAAAAGATCCAACACAAAGGCTAAGTACAGACAGTCAAAAAGCCTAAGGCTGAATCAGTCCAGTCTTTGCAGGTTAGCCTAAGCTGCAAAGATTAAACTGAGAAACAACTGGACACACATTTTACCTTTGATTCAGGAAATGCAGCCACATGTCTGCAGTGGGGCCAGAAGCCAAGGAGCTATAGAGCAGGGGCAGGCAATTATTTCGGGTGGAGGGCCGCTTACCCAGTTTTGGAAAGCTGTTGAGGGTGCAGCACGAGCTCCAGGTGGGCAGCAAACAGTGCCCAGCATGGCAAACAGGGGGGTCGCTTTCCTCCACGCCAAGCAGGCTGCTGCTGCTGTGGCACAGCCTCAATGGGCGAGCACAGAGTCAGTGTGGGGCCAAGGCTGGCAGCGACAGCAGGTTACAAGCTGGTGCTGAGTGCAGGGAAAAACGGTCCCACCAGCGTCCCATGCTGCAGCCACTCGCAGCCCACGTGAGGCTGTCTGTGTCTGCTCAGGACAGCCCCATGCGGGCTGCCAGTGGCTGCAGCATGGGGCACTGGCCATGGGGTGGGGAAGGGGCTGCTTTTCCCCCATGCTCAGCACCAGCTCGTTTCCTGCCAATGAGCCAATGGTGCTGGCAGCACCTATGGGTGGTCGGCGTTTGCCCCTCTCCCCCCCTGCTGCTGACACTGCCATGGCCACCTGCAGGAGCTCCCCACTCAGACTGCCAACACTGCTATGGCTGCCTGCGGGAGCTCTCCGATCGCCACCACCACACCCCCGTCGCCAATACTGCCAGCGCCACCTGCGGGCAGTTGTCGTGTCCCCTCAGCCTCCAGGGGCATGTGGCATTCATGCTGGAAAGCATGCTGGGATGTTGTGGGACTCTGATTTAACTTGAGCCAGGAAGGGGTCTGGGACAGAAGTTTCATAAACTGGTTTGGCCCAAATCAGTTAAGTCTGATACTACTACATTCAACGAGGTTTATCTTAAACCAGTTTCAGCCATTTTGAAACTGGTTCATGTGCACTGAACTTCTGTTCTGTTACAGGTTTAAACCAGTTTCTGATGACTTAGAGCACTTTATGTGTGACCAGTTTATATGTAACTTTTGTCCCTAGCCTATGAGTTGTATGAAACTTTGTGGACTGGCCAAAGGAAAATTCCAGCAGGGAGATCCTCATTGTTCCCCAGATAGCATTAGAGCTATCACAAAAAAACTGTGTTCCTGGGGAGTGTGGACAGAAAAGAGGTTTGTTGTTGGAGCTTGTGCTCCAATTATTCTTGGCTGCTGGAATGGTCTCATGAGGGTTATTGCAGCCAAGGATATATTAAGAGTTCTCCTGATCTCCAAAATGTTTTCTCATTGAGTTTCGTAGTTGCAAAGAATACAGTGGAAAATAAATTACTTTATAATCCTCACCTTCAGGCAGGTTGGGGTTCCAGCTGATGAAGCAACAGTTGCAAAATATCAAAACACAGAGTGTTAAACCATGAGTGGGTTGTGTGTTTTTGTGTTTAATTTCCCACCTTTACTCTTACAGAGTTGAACATGTAAAAACACTTCTACTCAAGGAAAATCCTCTCAAGTACAAATGGGGTTGTTTATTTTTATGACTTAGCAGGGGCATAACTGGGCACTTGAGCGCTCTGGGTGGCACCAGTGCACAGGGGTGTGTCAGTGGCTGTGCTGCTGGTAGTGTGGTGGTGACTCCGCCAGCAGTGCAGCTGCTGCTGTTTCCCTCCCCTCCCTAGAATCAGTGCCCAAGGCTGGTGCCTTGGTCACCCCCTCTTCGTTACGTTACCAAGACTTGAATGAACATGCTTTTTCAAATAGGGCACTGGAACATCTTTCGGATGATTGAAAAAGGGCAGAGATGCCCATATTTAGGAAAGGGAAAAAGGAAGAGCCAGGGAACTACAGACCTGTCAGCCTCGCCTCAGTCCCTGGAAAAATCATGGAGCAGATCCTCAAGAAATCCATTTGTAAGCACTTGGGAGGAGAAAAGGCTGATTAGGAACAGTCAGCATGGATTCACCAAGGGCAAGTCATGCCTGACTAACCTGATTGCCTTCTATGATGAGGTGACTGGCTCTGTGGATGCAGGGAGACCCATGGATGTGGTGTACCTTGATTTTAGCAAGGCTTTTGATACAGTCTCCTACAACAGTCACCTAGGCAAGCTCAGGAAGTATGGGCTTGATGAATAGACTATAAGATGGATAGAAAATTGGCTGGAGCATCAGGCTCAGAGTAGCAATCAATGGCTCGATGTCTAGTTGGCAGCTGGTATCAAGTGGAGTGCCCCAAGGGTCAGCCATGGGGCCTGTTTTGTTCAATAGTTTCATCAATGACTTCGAAGAGGCATAGAGTGTATGTGCAGCAAGTCTGCAGATGATACCAAGCTGGGGACAGTAGTAGATATGCTGGAGGGTAGGGTTAGGATTCAAAGTGACCTAGACAAATTGGAGGATTGGGTCAAAAGGAATCTCATGAGGTTCAACAAGGACAAGTGCAAAGCCCTGCATTCAGGACAGAACAATCCCAAGCATCAGTACAGGCTGTGGACTAGCTGGCTGGGCAGCAGCTCTGCAGAAAAGGACCTGGGCATAGGTGACGCATAGAGGAGGCATGTGCCCCCACTGAGATTGGCCACTGCTGATGCCAGCTTCTGCCCACAAATTGTGTCCCCCAGTCTCAGGAGGCACCAGTCATTCATGGACCTAGGGGGTCACAATGGACCATAAGCTAAATATGAGCCAGAAGTATGCCATTGCTGCCAAGAAGACTAATGGCATACTGGGCTGCATTGGTAAGAGTGTTGCCAGTAGGTCCAGGGAAGTAATTATTCCCCTCTATTCAGCACTGGTGAGGCCACATCTGGAGTACTGTGTTCAGTTTTGGACCTCCCACTACAAAAAGATGTGGACAAATTGGAGAGAGTCCAGTGGAGGGTGACAAAAATGGTGAGGGGGCTGGGGCACATGACTTATGAGGAAAGACTGAGGGAACTGGGTTTATTTAGTCCAGTGTTTCCCAACCTTTTCCAGCCCAAAGCACACTTACATTAATACAGGTTTTCTGTGGCACACCTGTTAAGGCATTCCCCATCCTCCTATCTATTGTAGCTCATTGCTATGGCAAAATTCCATGCCACACCTGTTCATTTCTGATGACACAATTTTGTGCCACAGCACACTGGTTGGGAAACACTGATTTAGTCTAGGGAAGAGGAGACTGAGAGGGGACTTAATAGCAGTCTTCATCTACTTGAAGTGGGGTTTGAAAGAAGATGAAGCTAGGCTATTCTTAGTGGTGGGAAGATGACAGAACAAGGAACAATGGTTTCAAGTTGTAGCAAGGGAAGTTTAGGTTAGATATTAGGAAGAATTTCTCACTAGGAGGGTAGTAAAACACTGGAACAGGTTACCCAGAGAGATGGGGGAAATTTCATCCTTGGGGGTTTGCAAGACTCAGCTAGATAAAGGTTTGGCTGGGATGATCTAGTTGGGGCTGGTCCTACTTTGAGCAGGGGGTTAGACTGATGACCTCCTGACGTCCCTTCCAACCCTAATTTTCTATTAGGGGTGTACGAAACAGGCCATATTCAGTTCGGATTCGGCCCGAATCAGGGACAGTGATTCGATTTGTTGATTTGGATCACTGTCCCTGATTTGATTCCAAATCTGAAGATTCGATGCTGATTCAAAGAATCAGCGATTTGGCCATAGACACAGCTTTAAATGTTTTTTCTACATACCTCGAGGTACCAGGGGTGGCTTGTGAACACTGCTATGGTGAGGCGGATGGAGCATCCCACAGAAGCGTGGGGGGGGGAGGGGAGGCCCTGTGTGCTCAGCAACGAACCCAGAAGTGGACCAGAAGTGGTCCACTTCCGGGTCCACTGTGGAGCGCGCTGGGGGGCCCCTGTGTGCCCCCCCCCCCAGCTTGGCAATCAGCCATGGGGGGACCCCAGGTGCTCCCCCAGACCCAGGAGGCACCAGTCACCGAGTCGGGGCAGCATGGGGGCCCCCGCCGGCGTGCTCCCTGGCGGACCCAGAAGTGGACCAGAAGTGCTTTTGGTCCACTTCCGGGTCTGCTGCTGAGCGCGCCAGTGAGTTTCCGTGGTCCTCTGGGATACCCCATCTGCCCCACCATTGCAGCATTCACAAGTCACCTGGTACCTTGAGGTATGTAGAAAAACATTTAAAGCTGTGTCTATATCTGAATCATCGAACCTTTTTGAATCTTTCCGAATCCATTCAGAGGATTCCGATTCAATTCAGATTCAGAGATTCGGCCACCAGATTGGGCCGAATCTCCATTAAATTGAATCAGGGGCTGCATCTTTGCATGGCCCTACTTTCTCTATGATTCTATGTCTGTGGGTCAGCCATTAGGAACAGCTAACTCCCCTTGCTGTGGATATAGCTCTCCCAATAAAAGGAAGCTGCTGCTTTTTGGGGATCTGATATACTTCTGGTAAACTCCTGCCAGCAGAGCTGTGATTAAACCAAGGTACCTGGATACCATAGCACTGCCACATGAGGTAAAGAAGCAGGAACACCAGAGCGTAGACTAACTTACCTGTAGTTGGTTCTGTTTTCTCCTTGTGTGAATCATACAGTTAGCCCTTTGGCCTATGCAGCTGGTTAATAATTGTTACCTGGCCGGGTTGATTCTGTTAGGATGAGAAATTGATCATAAGAGTACAGGTGACTCTCTGGTGGAACCTTGTTTATGTACAATGTGACATGCCAAGTCCTGCAGCTTTCAGCCCTGGAGCCCTGACACTAGTTCAATGGGTACCGGGGCCCATCACATCTTCCCATGTCTCAGAGTACAAAAAAAAATTCCCTCGTGCCCACCAAGGACACGCTTCCCAGCTGAGCCTCTGGGTCCACACAAGGCTTGGGCTCACAGTCTTCTTAGTAGGAACTCAGCACACAAACCCTGAGCCATACAACAAGCCCAGCACCTGTTACTTTCCAACCTCCCTGCCTAGACCAGCACCACGCACATATACGTACATATGAACACCACCACCCCACACTTTAAAAAATTAATTAATTTCAATGCCCTGATGGACAGTCTTATGCCCCTCAAGAACAGGCCACAGGCAGGCACAACCATCCCAATGGAGCCTCGGGGTCAGTGCCAAGACTTGAAATCTCAACTTTCCCAGTAAAAGCTCAGCATGCAAACCTCCGAGCTACACAAGACCAAGCTTTGTCCCTTCCCAACTGCCCTGCCTAGACAAGCACCACACACACATACATATATATGTACACAACCACCTGAGATATGTTACATAAAAAAATAAGGGGAAATTGGTGTGGCCAAAATGTTTTGTTTTTTTTTCTTTTTCAATTTTATGGCAGGCAAAACAGTTGAGGCCTGAGCAGTGAGGAAGCCAGCAGCCCTGGAGCCTTGTGTTGTATCTCTAGGGCTGCAGGGCTCTGCATGGCATGCCAAAACCCTTTTGGGCCATTGATGAGGTCATTGAATTTTTTTTAAGTGTAGGGTGGTGGTGCGCATCTGTATAACTCTGTGTGTGCATCTGTAAAACTGTATGTGTGGCACTGGTCTAGACAGGGAAGTCAGGAAGGGCCCAGGACTGGTCTTCCTGTCTGGGTGCACACCAAGACTTGAACTCATAATCGTCCTATGAAGAGCAAAGCACAGAAACCTCTGGGCAGTCATGGGAATTAACTAGTTAATTAACTAGTTAAAAAGTTAAAGAAGTGGCTAACTTTTAACTTTAACTAGTTACATTTTTCAGCTGTCAACTTTTACCTTTAACTAGTTAAAAAAAAAGTTAACTTTACCTATTTTTTAAAGTATAAGTTAAAAGTTTAAAAAAAATGAAATCTGGCTTTCCCAGAGTTTTTCCTGATACAGCCACTCTCTAGGACTTACATGGAACGATATTTCTTTATTGAAACGCTAGGACTTCTTGTTTGAGAGACAAAAAGTAATGTGCCTTCCTATGAGATATGGTCTCTTAAGAACGACAAGTCCCAGAGTTCTTTAGTTCATGCTGGCATTTTCTGTGCATTTGCAGAAGTCAACAGGGCAGCCAGTTGGCTGCCGGAGAGGGAACAAGTATAAGCAAGCAGTGATATTGATCCCAGTAAGAGTGAGAGCAAGTAATAAGGGTGAAGCAGATAATGACTTTTTTAATTTTAATGAAGATTAGAACCAGTAGCACATGACCCAAGAAGTTGAGCATTACTTCTCATCTATGAGAAACTTACCTGAGATGTCACCTACTATGAAAAAACTATTCATTCGTTATAACACAAGCATTCCCTCATCTGCCCATGTCGTTTTGCAAGACACAAGAGGAAAATTTAGAGATGTAAATTTTGAAATGCAGCTTTTGCTGAAGTTCAATAAGCATGTTTAAACAGTTTCCGCTATGCAACTGAACATTCTTTTTCTCATTTAAACTGATTTTCTCATTTCAGTCTAATTTTAATTTTCGGACACTTCCATTATTTCTAATTCAGATGTATTTCATACCCTTTTGTTACTTTTTGAGCAATAAAAATTGTAACAACAGAGGTTTTCTGTGGAAACAGCTTTCATTTGTCACCTGGCTATGAATAGCTCCTTTCTGTTATTCTGGTATACCTATATGATGCATTGACTTTTACAAAGTACTTCACATGGAAAGGATGAGAAGGATCAACATTACATAGGTATTGGTAAATTGTTATTCTGAAAACTGTATGACAAGTATAACATTGTTTTCAGGTAAAGCAGGGTGAGTTCCAAGTAAATTAGTGTGCTTCTGTGGGCTTATGGAAAAGAAACCCACTTGTTGCATTTGAAAATTAAAAATGATGCTAAGAGGCAATTCACCGTGTTTCATGCATTTCTTACAAATCAACTTAACTTTTAACTAGTTACTCTCTTTTTAACATACCTTTTAACAAGTTGAAAGTGGAAATATTTAACTTTTAACTTAACTCAAGTTCATTTTAAAGGCTACTAACTTTTAACTTTAACTAGTTACATTTTTCATAAACTTTTCCCATGTCTGCCTCTGGGCCACACAACAACACCAGCACATGCTCCATCCCAACTTCTCTACCTAGACCAGCACTGCATACACGTATGTACATATGCACACCACCACACTTAAATAACCATTTAAAAAAAATCAGTGCTCTGATGGACGGCTGCATGCCCCTCAACAAGTAACCACAGGCAGCCACAAATATGGCTTTTCCCTGCCAGCACGATGCTCAGCCCCAGAGATACAATGCAAGGCTCCAGGACTGCTGGCTTCTTCACTTCTTGGGCCTCAACAGTCTCAGCCACCCCAAAACTGAAAAACAAACAAACAAAAAACATTTTGGCCATATTGAGTTCATCAGCAACATTTTTAAACAGTCATGTTTGGTGTTCCAAGGTAAAACCATCATTTGCTAGATAACTAATTATTTATTGTATTGCTTCTTGAACCCTCTGCCTGAACTATGATCCAGTTGTGATAAGCCCTGTATGCAGAGGCAGAGCAAAAAGAATGCCCCTGCCCCAGTATAGAGAAAAAGCAGGTGGAGAACATGGCTGTTCAGTGCAGTGAGTAGGTATAGAACCAATTCTATGAAAGATTTAAATGCTCTATGAAGAAATTAACATAACGAAAGCCAAAGAAAGAAATCCCACATTCCACTAAGAAGTCTTATCCCAGACTGACCTGCCCCGGTGAACATCTATAGCTGTGTTTCACTGCTTTGGGGAATAGTCCTGAGACTGGAGATTTCCATGGCGCACACTTTGCTGCTCCTTATGTGGAATAGGGGCATGAACTTTAAGCCTAGATGGTATGGATTTACTTTGGGGGAATGAAGAGTTCTGGAAAGCCTCTTCACCATCGTGTGTCTTTGACTGCAGTTGGTACAAGCCAGCTTCTGCATGAACTGTCTGTTCTACCAAGTATTTCCTGTGGATGTATGTTGGGAGTGGAGAAAGGCTGAAGTAGATAGGAGTTTGCTGTTGAAGACTAGGCTTTTGGGAATTAACTTTGACAGTCTAATTTGTCTGTTGCATGGACTGTATACTCATTGCTTGTGAAATTATCGTTTACAACTCTAACAGATTGCACACCACCAATTTAAAACAATACAACCTTAAGTACCACCAGCAAATCTTTGTCATATATAGTAATTATAATAAATTGATTAACATGTACCACAGACAAGTTGTCTGTGTACCACTGGTGGTACCTGTACCACAGATTGGGAACTACTGATTTACAACAACTTGTTCACACTAGGCAGGACTTGGATTTCTAATGTAAAAAAAATGAAAGAAATGTGGTCTTTGTTTGTACACCATAAAGTGGAAAATAAGAATTTTCTAGGTTACCTGTAAAGTTCCACCCCCAGCAATAGACGACTTTTTTGTACAAATGCACAGCTCAAAAATAATACATTCTTAAGAGAAAAAGATTACTTAGGTCCACTGGAACAGCATGGACAGCACAAACTGAAATGCCAGCAATATGCACAAATGATCCAGCTCTAGATTACATTTGCATAAGACACACACAGCTGCTCATCCCAGCTACTCAATAACTTGTAGAGGAACAGCTGCCTGAGGCTGAAACCTGCAAAGACTAAGGGAAGCTAGTTGGAGTCAGCAACCTCTTGAGGAACTTGCCAACCTCAATTATGTCGCCTTCCACTGACGGCATCTGCCTTCTAATAGTGAAACCAGTCTGCAGCCATGGTATTTACGTAGATTCCTTGCTGCCTGGATACCAAAAGTAACTAGTGCCACAACACCTCCCCTTCTTATGTATGGCTTCCAAGTGAGCTGTGTGTACTCCCGTGGGCTTCTGATATCCATGGGAACTGCGCAGTCTTGGCTACTCAGCTTGATTATTCTAACTCCGTACACCAGGATTTGAGACTATTGCCCTAAAAGTAAGTTTTGAAAAGCTCAGGACATAGCCTCTTTTTTTTTCAGTCACGTTACCCTAGTGCTCCTGGTATTACAGTGGTGTATCCCTGCTTCTCTGTGGAAATAGTAGGTCAGCCTCAAGGTTTTGGCTATCACTTGCATATTGCTTCATGAGACTGGGCCAAACTCCTGGAGGGATCTCCATATCCCGTATCATCCCGAGCTGTCATTACAGCTCATTTCACACTGGCTTAATAGAAATGTCAGGTTCTAAGAATGAAACTGGAACATGCCAGAGAGACAGCTCTCACACTCATCAGCCTGCTAATCTTCATCTTATATCTACAAAGAACAGGGTAAAAACAAGTCAGATTTCTTCAGAACTTCCTACAGCACTGGAAAAAGTGATGGAAAAAATCTCCAAGCCCCCAGATAAAATCCAGCTGCTACTAATGGAAGGAAAAATGTAAGTATATCTTGGTATACTAAAACAATTTTGACCTGTGCTTAGATGAGCACAGGGGTGAGAGGCATGTAAGCATCTAGGCATATTTGATGGGCACCAATGTAGGATTAGTTCCTATTTTGCAATAACTAGTGATTTGATAGTCCAGTCTGTAAACACAACAAAGCACAGGCTTCCTTTGCTCCTCTTGGGTGACTAATAGCCTAATAGATCTGACAGTCAGGAGTTTTTCCTGGACATTCAGGCTAAATTTTTCACTTTAATTCATAGTTGTAGCCTTCTGTAAAGAAAAGTCTGGGATTCCACAGACTGCATATAGTCTATGATCCATTTTGATGTCTGGAGTATATGTGTTATTTCAGTTTGAAAATAAATTGACCTTTAAGGGAAGGAAAACTGTTGACTAACAGCTATTGAAAAAAGAATTTAATTGCTTTTGCCACTGAAGAACAAGTCAAAGGACCAGGGAAAATAAAGACTGCCCTTCATTTACCCTTTTGTTAGAGTGTTCTATGTCAGGGTAAGCAAGCACTTCAGAGGACCTTCTAATAAGGATTACCCCATCCTTTACTCCAGATTCCCTTCCTTGTTGGATTAATTGCAGAACATTATTTATTCTAATCCCTGCATCTGATTCCCTAGTTTTGAAACTGAGATAAATTTATTTGGAATCTGAAATGCTTCTTAGCCTGCAAAGATAAGCCAGTCTGCTGCATATCCTATGATTGCTGTCATGTACTGCTGTTTAATAGAATAGTCATAATTAACCAAGACATTGCATTTTGGTCATTCTCATCCAGTGCAAAATGCTTATGCCCTCAGATAATTTGTCCTTGGGATGCTTCTACATGTGGCCTTTGCCCTTGTTTTGATGTTGTTATTGTTTTCTGTTTCTCAGCTTGTTTATTGGGTTGAATTCAATTGCATTTAAACAAACTCTGTCTTTGGGTCATAGTCATCAAAAGTATTGAAGGGAAGTAGCATGTACACTGCTGACTACCCTGTGCTTTAGCATTGCATAGCATAGATGCAGGGTCAGAAGGGACCTTGCAGATCTTCTAGTCCAACCCCCTGCCCTGGGCAGGAGAGAAAACTGGGCTCAAATGACCCCAGCTAGGTAATCGTCAAGCCTCCTCTTAAAGACCCCCAAGGTAGGAGCCAGCACTACTTCCCATGGAAGTTGGTTCCAGATCCTAGCCACCCTGAGTGTGAAGTAGTGCCTTCTAATGTCTGGTCTGAACCTACTCTCTAACAACTTATGGCCGTTATTTCTTGTTGCTCCGGGAGGCGCTCAGGAGAACAAGGTCTCGCCCATTCTCTGCTGGTCCCCCCTAGTAAGTTTATAGATGGCCATCAGGTCCCCTCTCAGCCTTCTCTTGTGAAGGCTGAACAGGTTAAGGTCTCGTAGCCTCTCCTCCTAGGGTCTGCCCTGCTGTCTCCGGATCATGTGAGTGGCCCTCCTTTGGACCCTCTCAATGCTGTCCACATCCCTCCTGAAGTGCGGCGCCCAGAACTGGACGCAATACTCCAACTGTGGCCTGCCCAGTGTCACATGGAGGGGGAGGATCACGGCCTTGGCCCTGCTTGTGATGCATCTATGGATGCACGACAAGGTGTGGTTAAGCCTACTAACCGTGTCCTCACATTGGCGGCCCATGTTCATCTTGGAGTTGATAATGACTCCAAGATCTCTTTCTGCCACTGTGCTTTTGAGAAGAGAGTTCTCCAGGTATGCTGCTGGCTCTTACTGCCCAAGTGCAGCACCCTGCACTTGTCAGTATTGAATCCCATCCTAGTCTCATTTGCCCACCCCTGTAACCTGTCCAGGTCCAGCTGTATCCTGTCCCTACCTTCTGGCGTGCCCACTTCACCCCAAATCTTGGTGTCGTCCGCGAATTTAAACAGGGTGCTTTTCACCCCCTCATCCAAGTTGCTAATAAAGAAACTGAACGGTGCGGGCCCAAGGACCGAGCCCTGGGGCACTCCACTGCTCACATCCCTCCAGGTCAAATATGAACCGTCCACCACCACTCTCTGAGTGCGGCCCCTCAGCCAATTTGCTATCCATCTGACTGTAGGCATCAATGCCACAGTTGCCTAGCTTTTTAATGAGAATGGGGTGGAAGACAGTGTCAAAGGCCTTCAGTGTCAAAGGAAGACAGGGTCAAAGACTACATCCACCGCGACATCTGCATCCAATGATTTTGTGACCTGATCATAGAAGGCAGTCAGGTTGGTCTGACAGGACCTGCCCCTAATGAAACCATGCTGGTTGCCCCTGAGCATCATCTCCACTGCTGGCCCTTCACTGATGTGCTCCTGGATAATCTTCTCAAAGAGCTTCCTCAGGATCAAAGTAAGACTAACGGACCTATAGTTGCCCGGGTCCTCCCTCCTCCCTTTTTTGAAGATGGGGACTACATTGGCCCTCTACTAGTCGTCTGGCACCTGGCCAGAGCACCACGAATGCTCGTAAAGCCAAGACAGGAGCCCTGTGATAACCCCTGCCAATTCCCTCAACACCCTGGGGTGGAGAGCATCTGGACTTGCTGATATGAACACATCCAGCCCCTGGGGCTGAGGCCCCAGAAGTTCTCTAACTAGGTCCTCCCTGACCCTAGGCCTGGAACAGTCTCTCCTGAGTCTATCCCAAATCTCAGTGGTGGAGTCCCGGTCCCTGCACAAAGAAAGGGAGGCAAATTGTTAAAAAGGTCCACTTTTTCCTTTGGTGCAACCACCACATTACCCGGTGCCTTCTTCATACTCCCTATGTATTTAAAAAAGGACTTTTTGTTGTCCTTGATCCTTGATGCTAGTCCTAGCTCCGTAGCTGCCTTAGCTTTCCTAACAGCCCCACTACAGACCCGAGCGATGGAGGTATACTCCTCTTTGGTGATAGCCCCTCCCTTCCACTGGATGTACACCTCCTTTTTGGCAATCAGGCATTCCTGAATGCCCTTGGTGAACCAGGGTGGGCTTTTGGGCATTCTTGCCCCCTTTGATTCTCGTTGGCTTTAGCCAACCCATTCATAGATATGTAATACTTCTGCTAATGTTAGTAATGGGCACAACAACTTACACAACTCGCTCATTTCTGCCTTTTGCAATGGAGAGGTTGGAGTCTGCCGACAGCATGCTATTGTGGACAGTACTTCACAGGAAATATTAGTAAAAAATTATAGCCATGTGTTAAAAGAGCATCTACAGAGAAGGCAGGCAAGGTTATTTGGTAGATGTCATATTTTTTATTAGACCAACTGAGTAGAAGGGAGATTGCCCCCGAAAACTTGCAAAGAACTGTTTTCCAACTACTCAGTTGGTCTAATAAAAGATATCACATCTACCCAAAGAACCTGGCCTGGCTATGTACTTAGACTAACACGGCTACAATGAAAAACCCAACAACCTACAGAGAGAAGTAATAATTGATCAGGTCTTTATTTTCGAGAGTAATAACTAACAATGCATGTATATAGGCAATGCTCTTGTGACCCAACTTTAATAGACTATGTAACTAACCTTTTAAAGCTCGAGAGAAAAATCCCAACATGTAAGCAGCATGCTGAATACTGTTATATGCCTATTACAGTGGGGCAGCTGGGATTTCATACCTCATTGATATAGTCACTGCTGAAGAAACTGGAATAACGCACAGGGGAACTGCAGATGGGTTTATACCCATACTGCTCTGATTCTGCCGTCTAGATACTGGTTCCCTTGGCTGAAATAGCATTGTCTCTTCTGAGGCTCCCAGGCCATCTGGAGCTACCCTGTTTTCTCTGGTTGCTCCCTTGCTGAAGCCTCTTTTGGCGTTCCCAATGGCAACATGCCAGTGTGCAGCAGTTGGCTCTCTGATTGCTTCTGCATCACCACGGGTTCCTTATATAATCTTGACCCCTCCATCTCCCTCTGAGCTAATGTCCAAATTAAGTAAGGGGAAGGGGGGGACGGGGGACAATTGAGACTTTGCTGCCTTATCAGCTGCCTTCTTTCCTTTTTTCCCCTGTTATCCAAATAAAACAATTTTGGGCTTAAATAAATTGGAAGCCATATCAATCCCTCTTAAGTGACCAGTGAGAACATAAGAACATATTGGGTCAGACCATAGGTCCTTCTTGCCCAGTATTCTGTGTCGTACAATGGTAGAGACTGGATGCTGAAAGGGAGTGTGAACAGAGTATGACTAGGGTTTTCCCCCATTTCTCTCCTACTTGCATCCTCTAGCATTTAAGGTCTAAGAAGCTGTGATGCAGATGTTGTACCCCTAGCTCCCATAATCAATATCTAACTCCTATGTTCAATAGAGAGGGGGAGAGAGGGATCTCTATGGAGAAAAGAAGCTACTTACCCATCTTCTGTGTTCCAGGGTTTCCCAGGTCCTTATATGACCCCATTAGCATAGTAGCTGAGTGTTTAATAATACATTTAAAGTGTTTATCCTCACAATATCCTTGCAATTTATCTTGTGTTATAACTGCAAATTTGGCTCAAAGCAAAAGGCTGGAGCAAGAGTGTCAGCTTTCAGGTCTCAAGGTGTTGAATTTGGCTTCCTTTCAGGTCTCAAGTGATTTGCATGGTCACAGAGCAGTCTCAACACCAGAGAAATTCCTTGCCCAGGAGAGCCTTCCACCACCATCTTCCTGTGAAATATGAAACATAACAACAAAGAAGCATATCATAACAAGAAACAAGCATAATTCAACATCCTACTTGCCATCAGACAACTCTGAGGTAAATAGACTGCTCCAAATGTTATCTGAGCCTATTTTGCATAAAATGAACTTTTCTAACCAAGAGATCTTACACCATCTTTCAGCTCTCCTGTGAAATATGAATTTTCATTTCCACCTGGGAGAAATTTTGCAATCCTTGCACTCTCCTCTGCCTGAGGAAGGGCACATGTGCCTGAAAGTTTGCAAATAAAGACATTTTTTTTTTGCAGCTTCCTATTTGGTTTAATAAAAGATATCACCTCCCCAAAAGTTCTGTTTATACACTGAGCATGTGCAATCAGTTACACACTGGCCAGGCTACACGTGCCCACTCTAGGCTGCAGGAGGCCCAAGAGGAAGCAGGAAATCAGCATCTCTGTCATTTACCAGGACAGTGCTCAAACCACCATACTACAGGATAGACATTTAATCAACTCCTTCTCCAGTGCTCCTTTTGAAGCTGTCCCCATGGGCAACCAAAAGAGTCAGGTGTCAGGAAGAAAACAGGCCTGCTGCTCTGACATGAAGGTGCTGTGGGTTCTAGCTATGATCCTTGCTGCTTTCCTCTTCCCCCTGGGTTCCCCCTCCCCACCCAACTTATGCTCACATACATGCGTGTGTGCTGAGCAGGTGTGTAGCTTGTTGTGGATACTCATTTTGCCTCCATAGTGCCTGGCAAGGCACCAAAAATGCTCAGGTACCTGGCTAGAAAACTGCCATTTAGGAGCATTAAGGGAAACAGACTCCTTGTGATTCCACCCAGGAGGAATGACAATGTTGAGCTTCCCTATGTATCCATGCCAGCGTTTCTTTGTAAAGCTGGGCCTAATTGTTCTGTCCAAGGTCATCTGAAGTCTGTGGCAAAGTAGAGAACTGAACTACAGTCTCTCAAGCCCCAGGCTGACTACTGAACCATCCTTTTCCATTTACCTGGTTATTGTGGGCTGCTGCATTCTAGTTTCCTGCCCTAGTTTGTGTCCCTAGTGACCTCTCTTATGCAGACACACAGGGCCGTCCCTAGGGGGGCAAATTGGGGCAACCGCCCTGGGGCCCCACGCTTTGGGGGGCCCTGCAGACAGTGCCATACAGACCCCGCTGCCACCAGCGGCTTCTGCAGGCGGTCACCACCCCACCCTAGCACCGCACAGACTGATATGCCCTGGGCCCGGCATACCCCTAGGGATGGCTCTGTAGACACAAACCTTTCATTAGCATTTACACTAACAGTAAATATGAAATAAATAAATCCTATATCCCTGGATTGTATTGTGCATGTAAATATGCCCTGCTGGTAAAAGTAAGAGGTGCAGGCACAGTATCACCAGCAAGGTTTGACTTTCTGGACCTAAAACTTAATCTATTTTTAAAATGCTTCACACTCAAAGGTCTTAATTTAAAAACTATAAACATATACTCCTCCTGTGACTAATCCTTGCTTCACTGGGAAGTGGGACCCAGCGAATACATCCTTGACTTCTGAGTGCGACCGATTGTGGCTCACAGCCATCTGTGTTTACAATAAGAACTCACCCACTTGTGTTAATCTGTAAACTGCACTGAAAAATCAAAGCTTTTTTCCCTCATTCCTCATTCTAGCAGAGATCTGTTGCATCCTTAAGGTATCTCCCTCTATGTATAGATGTTTATATTGCTCACATTTTAGGTCTAGCAAATTTGGCAGCATCTGTTGAACTAAGATTTCAAAATGCCCTTTGCGTTATTTGTAGTTCAAAAGCTGATTGTTATTGGTACTGAGGGAATACATATTAATTGACTCAACTGCTCCTTGATTCTTTAGCAAGGGTTACATAATAAGACTATTGATACCTAGTCAAAGTGCAAAGGGAATAATAAGCACGATCATGAATATCCCTGACATACAAACTATATATTCCTCTGCTTGGAACTGGGAACCCTCTGTTTTTTTCTCCCAGCTGATATTAGGGTGTTAGAAAATTGTCTTTATGGCCTTAGAAGAAAAATACAGTACATTTAATCTGAGATTGAATAACATTGGCACTAGATTTTAAATCTGCCACTGAACTTAAATCTGGAATTTGATACTTAAGAAAAGAGACTATGAAAAGGGGAAAAAAGCAGACCTATATTTTGGGTGACAGAAAGTGGAGTTTGTTGGACACAGCTGCTTATATTTAGATCTAAGTTCCCATGAAAATAAAAGCCTCAATTGAGCATCCTTATGTGCAGAAAATGTATAGTAAATAGTAGTATTATGCAACCATTGCTCCTTCTGAATCATGGTGTGTGTGTGAAGGGTCACCAGGATCTTCAACACACACACCTAGGCAGGAGTATGAAGGTTACCTGGACCTTCCTCCCCCTGTTAGATCACTGAGACAGAATCCAAAGGCCAGACTGAGTCTGGACATTCAGTGCCTTAATGGCTGTAGTTATATGTATGTCCAGGAATCAAACCCAGGTCTCCGTGTGGCAGACACGGATTCTAACACTGAATTACAACCAGTTATGTATAGTAAATATCTGTTATAGATACTAACCAAGAAAAATCATGACTGATAGACTCATCAGAGTATTTACGTAAGTGTCTTAATAACAATGGTGACAGTAATGATGGCTATTTATAACACTTCTATATACTCACCCTTATTATTTTAACTTCATTCACTAAAACTAGGGCAGACTAGGATCGTTTTTTTCGATAGTTATATATAAAGGACAGCTTGAAGCCAAGCAAAGCTTGCTTGGCTTCAATGTAAACCTGTAACCCCATATTTTGCAGGGTATAAGTCAAAGTTTGGAGCCAAAATATTTACCTTTACATTTCCACCTCGACTTATACACCATCTCAATACTTTTGACCCCCACAGCAGTGCTGCCCTGGCCCGGCCCCAGCCAAACCCTGGCTTGGCCCTGACCCGACCTTCTTCACTTACCAACAGCATCACTATCCCTGCAGGCAAGGCCTGAGCCTGGTTGAGAATGGCCTGCAGGTCTTGCCATCACTATGGAGATGCCACTTAGCTGGGCACTGAGCCTATCCCCATCCCTTATGAGCGGTGCTTCCTGGGTCATGCCAGCTGAGTGCTGAGCTTGGCCCCGTACCCTGTGAGTGGTGCCAGGGTCGGCCCTCGGCTGGTGCGGCCCAAACAGCACTGCTCACAGGGGATGGGGTTGGGCTTAGTGCCCAGCCAAGCAGCATCTCCATAGATTCATAGATTCATAGATGTTAGGGTCGGAAGGGACCTCAATAGATCATCGAGTCCGGCCCCTTGCATAAGCAGGAAAGAGTGCTGGGTCTAGATGACCCCAGCTAGATACTCATCTAACCTCCTCTTGAAAACCCCCAGGGTAGGGGAGAGCACCACCTCCCTTGGGAGCCCGTTCCAGACCTTGGCCACTCGAACTGTGAAGAAGTTCTTCCTAATGTCCAATCTAAATCTGCTCTCTGCTAGCTTGTGGCCATTGTTTCTTGTAACCCCTGGGGGAACCTTGGTGAATAAATACTCACCAATTCCCTTCTGTGCCCCCGTGATGAACTTATAGGCAGCCACAAGGTCACCTCTCAACCTTCTCTTGCGGAGGCTGAAAAGGTCCAGTTTCTCTAGTCTCTCCTCATAGGGCTTGGTCTGCAGGCCCTTAACCATACGAGTGGCCCTTCTCTGGACCCTCTCCAGGTTATCCGCATCCTTCTTGAAGTGTGGCGCCCAGAATTGCACGCAGTACTCCAACTGCGATCTGACCAGCGCCCGATAGAGGGGAAGTATTACCTCCTTGGACCTATTCATCATGCATCTGCTGATGCACGATAAAGTGCCATTGGCTTTTTTGATGGCTTCGTCACACTGCCAACTCATGTTCATCTTGGAGTCCACTAGGACTCCAAGATCCCTTTCCACCTCTGTGCCACCCAGCAGGTCATCCCCTAGGCTGTAGGTGTGCTGGACATTTTTCCTCCCTAGGTGCAGCACTTTGCATTTCTCCTTGTTGAACTGCATCCTGTTGTTTTCTGCCCACTTGTCCAACCTATCCAGGTCTGCCTGCAGCTGTTCCCTGCCCTCCGGCATGTCCACATCTCCCCATAGCTTTGTGTCATCTGCAAACTTGGACAGAGTACATTTGACTCCCTTGTCCAAGTCGCTGATGAAGACATTAAAGAGTATCGGTCCAAGGACCGAGCCCTGCGGGACCCCACTGCCCACACCCTTCCAGGTCGAGACCGACCCATCCACCATGACTCTCTGGGTGCGACCCTCTAGCCAATTCGCCACCCACCGGACTGTGTAGTCTTCCACGTCACAGCCTCTTAACTTGTTCACCAGTATGGGGTGGGATACCGTATCGAAGGCCTTCCTGAAGTCTAAGTATACGACATCCACCCCTCCTCCCGTGTCTGGGTGTTTCGTAACCTGGTCATAGAAAGAGACTAGATTGGTCAGGCACGATCTGCCTGCCACGAACCTGTGCTGGTTTCCCCTCAGCATAATTTGTCCTGCCGGGCTCTCACAAATGTGAGCCTTGATAATTTTTTCAAAGACTTTGCCAAGGATGGAGGTGAGACTGACTGGTCTATAGTTGCCCGGATCCTCCTTCCTCCCCTTTTTGAAAATGGGGACCACGTTGGCACTTTTCCAGTCCTCCAGGACCTGGCCCGTGCGCCACGAGTGTTCGAATATTCCCGCCAGTGGCTCTGCAATGATGTCGGCCAGTGCCTTCAGCACCCTCGGATGGAGCTCATCCGGGCCTGCCGACTTAAAGGCATCCAGTTCTTCCAAGTGACTCTGCACCATCTCAGGGTCTACGCATGGAAGTCTGGCACCTTGCTGCTGTCTCTCTTCAACCCCAGTGAGAGACTTGTCTTGCCCCTCACTTAGGAACACTGAGGCAAAGAACTCGTTGAGGAGTTCAGCCTTGTCCCCCCTGTCCGTCACCAATTGTTTCTGCCCATTTAGCAGGGGTCCTATTCCTCCCTGGGCCTTCCTTTTACTCCCTATATATCTAAAAAAAAATTTCTTGTTGTCTTTTACTTGGGATGCCATCCTCAGCTCCATGGTAGCTTTGGCCCGTCTAACTGCCTCCCTACAAGCACGAGCAGAGGAGGTATATTCGTCTTTGGTGATCTCTCCCTGTTTCGACTTTTTATGTGCTTCCCTTTTGGCCCTTAGGCTGTCCTGGATTTCTCTGGTCAGCCAGGGAAGCCTCCTGGCCCCTTTCCCTCTTTTGCCTCGCTGGGGATTGTCTTGCTTTGTGCCCGAAGGATTGTTTCCTTAAGGCACAGCCACCCTTCTTGGGCTCCCATCCCTTCAAAACTCCTACTCTGCAGTGCGTCCTTGACTAATCGCCTGAGTTCATTGATATCAGCTTTCCTAAAGTCTAGCACTTTCACCCTACTAGTTACCTTACCCACTCGACGTCTTATGTTGAATTCTATTATTAGGTGATCACTGTCCCCCAGATGGCTACCGATCTGGAGGTCCTCTACCATGTCATACCCCGTTGCCAATACTAGATCCAGTATGGCATTCCCCCTAGTGGGACTGTGTACCTCCTGTGTCAGGTGGAGGTCCTGTATACAGGTTAGAAACCTGCATGAGCGGTGGGACTTTGCTGTCTGTGACTCCCAGCAGATATCCGCGTAGTTTAGGTCCCCCATGACTACCACCTCTTTAGCTTTTATGGTCTCCGAGAGTTGCCTCAGGAGCCCCGAATCTCTTTCTTCCCCTTGATGTGGGGGTCTGTAGCAGACCCCTACCACCAAATCCCTTTCTCCTTGCCCCCCATGTAGCCTAACCCACAATCCTTCTACTTCCTCAACCTTGGATTCTGTCTTGATGAGGGTTGATGTATATTGCTCGCTGACATAGAGCGCAACCCCTCCCCCTTTCTTCCCCACCCTGTCCTTTCTGTACAATCTATAGCCCTCAATATGTACTGCCCAGTTGTGGGATGAATCCCACCAGGTTTCTGTTAGCCCCACTAAGTCATAGGTGTTTAGTGCAAGCAGGAGTGCTAGTTCATCCTGCTTGTTTCCCATGCTCCTAGCATTAGTATATAGGCACTTGAGCCCAGCCTTTGCTGCCCCCCCGCTCCGAGTCCCAAGGGGCCCATTGTTTCTTACCTTCTTGTTTCTTACCTGTGCCGTAGTGCTGGTCTCCCCATGGCTTTCAGGTTTCCAATGCTCTCTTTCTTCAGGCTGGGCTGTCCTTGTGGGTGCCACATGGTTTGGTGGTCCACAGCTTCCCCCGCCCTCGTACTCCCCTCCCCCCGACGAGCCTAGTTTAAAGCCCAGAGTGCACTCACAGGAAATGGGGCCATGCCAGCTGAGCACCAAACCCAGCACTGTTTGCAGGGGATGGGACCAGGCTCAATGCTTGGCTAGTACAGCCCAGGCAGCACCACTCACAGGGGGCAGGGCCTGGCTCGGCACTCAGCTGGTATATATGGTCCAGGCAGCACTGCTTGCAGGGGATAGAGCTGGACTTAGCACTCAGCTGGTGCAGCCCCATCCCCTGCAAGTGGTGCTTCCTGAACCATGCCAGGCAAGTGCAGACCCAGGCCCCAACTCCTGCGAGCAGCACTGCGGCACATGTGCCCCCCCTGGGTGCTCAGCCCACATGAGGGTGCACAGGGGCCGGAATAAGTCAAGCCCATATTTGTGATCCAAAAATTTAGGTTGTCTTGTATACCGGATCTATGAAACTCCTAACTTTTTGGATAAAAAAAATTGAGTTGACTTATACACTGAGTTGATCAGTACACCATAAAATATGGTAGGTTGCTCAAGTATACCTAAGTAGTCTAGTTGTGTCTCAAAACTAAACAAAGGGTGAAAAACCCATTCAAGAAGCAAAGTAAATACTCAGGTAGTTAGCTGATGCTGAGCTGTCTCTGCTAATGTGGCTAGATCAGTAACTGTTAGTTTCAAGACAATCCAAATCCTGGGCCCTGTACCAAGTAGGGTGGAACAGTTCTGACCCAAAGAAGAGGACTCAAAGACAAGGATCATGGAAGCTCTGCATCTCCTCAGGCCGATGGAGTGGCTTCTGCTGACACCTACTTAGCTACTTCACAAACCTCTCCTATGTCCAGAGGTTTGATCTGTGGATTGGTAGTCATGAGAGCCAAATTCTGTGGATTGATGGTCATGAGAGCCAAAAGAAGAACTGGTGCAGCACAGCTCTGCAGTATTTGTGTATATGTACATGATGGAAGCGCAAAAGAGCATAGCAGAGCCACTATACCAGCTTCCACTAACCTGTGTCTCCACACTTGTTTTGCTGCTTATCAGCTCTCCCATGAGTCCACTGTTAAACATTGGCCAAACATCAGAATGATTTGGATTCTATTTCCTGCTCTACCACAGACTTCCTGTTGTGCTTGCTCAAACTCAGTTTATGACAACCTTTTTGTGTTTCAGAATAATAGCACTTCCCTGCCTCATAGGGGTGTTGAGAATAAATCCATATAAGTCCATTAACATGTGTGAAGCACTTAGATACTATGGTCATAATGACTCCAGGAAACTTGTGAATAAAATATGCAATACTTGAAATGGCTGTGGATCCTGGGAAGATGGGAGGGTGTAGGCTCTTCTATCAACAGTGCAAGTTTTAGAAGTACTGTATTGGGGAACTTCACTAGTATTTTAGGATGTGAAATGCATTGGGCTGTAAATAATGCATCCTCTTGAATCACAAAATGCTGTAAAGTCTTATGAGTGGTCATATGGAAGGCTTAATGCAATTTAATGACAGAACTTATTTCTGAAGAAATTAGAATGAAGAAATCTTGCATTTCCAAGAAACTGCTGGAAATATTTCTAACTTGATGCCATCCTGAAATCTTTGGAAGGCAGAGAATTGAGATCATAAGTACTTTGATAAAGTAACCAAATGATTTATTTGTTCCTCAATCAGATCACAACTCTGAGCATCCTTATCTGTTAACAGATGACAGATTTGTAAGCTAACAGATGACATTTTATTAGAGGTGCACCAATACATCAGTCCAATATTGGATCAGCACCAATATAAAGAAAATTGACTGTATCAGAAATCAGCCTGATGTGGCTGATAATTTGGCTGATAAATGCCCATGCATGCGTGCAACAACAACGCAGCACATAGGCAGCAAGAAGCGCAGCCTGGCAACTTGGAGAGCCATGTATAGCTGGTAAGTCTGTTGTGGTGGAAGGGGAGGGGGGAGGGAAGGGGCATGGGGGGACAGATCAGCGCCCCCCATGGTGGGGCTGGAGCAGGGCATGGCACAGGACAGAGACACAGCTCATCTGGGAAGCATGGGTGGGGGGGCAGCTCCTGCTGCTGTGCGCACCCCGGGAGGGCATAGGGGGCGATGTCCCCCCAGATCTGTGCGGGGTGTCAGTGGGATGGGCTGCAGCTGTGGGCTAGAGCTAGAACTGCACTGGGCTCTTCCTGGCGCCGGGGGGGGAGGCGGGAGGGACGGTTGGGTTGGGCTGCGGTTGCACTTGAGGCAAGCAGTGGTGGGATTGGGAGGGAGGCTATGGGGGGGGCTGTGGCAAATTTGGGGGGAGCTGCAGCCCCTCTGTAGCCCCCTCCCAGGGCCATCGTCGCCCACCCTGAGCACAGCCTGGTGCAGTCCCGGCCCCAGCCCGTAACTGCAGCTCACCCCGCCCGTGCCCTGCACAAATCTGGGGGCACAGGCTCCCTGCCATGCCCTCCCGGGGTGCGCACAGTAACAAGAGCCCCCTCCCCCCCACATCCCCCGGATGAGCCATGGCTCCATCCCGTGCCCCACCCTGAACTTGCCCCAGCCCCAGCCCCACTCCTCCCTCACCCCAGGAGCCTTGATCTGCCCTCTCACACCCCTTCCTTTTCCACTTCCCTTCCACCAGAGCAGACTTACCAGCTGCATGCTGCTCTCCATGCTGTATGAGAAATTGGATAGGTATCCGTCGATATACCTCCTTAAAAATCAGCTATTGGTATCGGCCCCAAAAATCTCTATTGGTACACCCCTAAATGTTATAATGCTAATATATTCAATCCAGTTTTCCTTTATCCCAGCACAGAAGAATCCATAGTTCCTCTTCTCCTACAATGCCTTCTGTGCTCTGTTAAAATACCTAGTTAGGGTTGCTTGTATATGTTCTAGAGGAACTATTATTCACTAAGGTACTAATATTAATAGGAATTACATGCAAACATCCCTTGGAGAACAGCCTCCTAAGTCAGAACTAGTGGATTTCTAAACCCCCACCAATATTAATTTTTTTTCACAATAAGCCTTGAGAAACACTCCTGATTTATTTGCATTGTTTGCAGAGACTGCAAATTTGGTAGACAAGAAACTTGAATAGAAGCTTTAAAAGTAATATGTTCAGGTTTTCGGATGGTGTTTGACTTAGCATTACATGACATTCTGATTCCAAAGTTAGTATTGGCGTTGGATGGATGCTGCAATAAATCCTTTGTAGTCTTGCTGTATACATTGTATAATATGTGGAAAGATATCCGGATTCATCTCTTGTAGGTGCTTGTAACATGAGTTGATTTCCTTCTTGAGGTGATTTCTTTTGGAATAGAGTATGTGAAGGAGATGGTTTGTAAGTTTTTCTGAAGTTCTGCTGCAAAGCTGTGAAGCATATTTGGAGTTGTGTGTGGTTAGAGGATTGTAGATGTTCACTCCTTTGGGAATGAGATTGTGTTTCTTGCATAGGCTTAGAAAGTATATGTCGCTGTTGAGGTTGGCTTATTTTTTCTTCATGTTGTGAAGTTTCCATTTCAAACGACAAAATTTTATATCTTCCATGCTGCTGGGTTGTTGGTTGTAGCTGTGTTGTTTTAAAGACATAGGCAGGCAAGGTTCTTTGAGTAGATGTGATATCTTTTATTAGAGTATTAACTGAGTAGTTTTATTAATTGAGAAGTTGGTCTAATAAAAGATGACATCTACTCAAAGAACCTTGCCTGCCTATGTCCTAAGACCAACACGGCTACAACCAAACACCCAGCAAACTTAGTATTGAGCATTATCAATAAAACTTTTATAAAATGGGTGAAGAACTAAATGGACTGAGAAGAGATCTCAAAAAGTAATTTAGATGGGAAATCATCATTGGTTGGGGTGTTTTTAGGGGGAATGGTGTTAGATTGAATGCCCTTCAACATTTTAATTAGCGATCAGGAAATAAAAATCATTGTTGATTCTATCTGTGGATGACACAGATTATGGTAAATAATGATGTGAGGATGCAGTAGTTATAAAAAGTGAACTGGATTCCTTGGTAAGCAAGTCCTACTACAATATATATTTATATTTTATTCAGCTTAATAGTTGTACATATTGGAATAAGGAACACAGGCCACACAGAACAGGGGATTGTATACTGGAACCTTGTGTTTCTGGAAAGGATTTAGGGATCATAGTGGACAAGTAATTGAGCATGAGCTCCCAGTGTGATACTGTGGTAAAAAGGCTAATATGACCTTTTCATGAAAAATCAGGAAAGTAGTAAGTAGGGGTAGTGTGGTAAATGTACCTTTTTATATAACATTGGTGAGATTGAGAAGGTTATAGTGAATAGAGTTCTAGTCAGATGTCTGAAGAGGGTACAGAAAAGACCTACAAAAATTAATCAAGGCGTGGAAAGTGTTTTGCTGTGAGAGACTTACAGAGCTCAATCTATTGGGCTTTATGTAAAAGATTAAGACATGATTTGATCATGCTGTAGTATGAGAACCTTTGTAGGAAGATAACTCTTTGTGCCAAAGGGCTTCTTAATCTAGTGGAAGCCTTCAGATCAAGATTTATGCCTTTCTGGGAGTTATGCTTAAATGAAACATAAGTCATTGAGCTCAATACAAAGATGTCAGGGTAAAAAACAATGGCATATGATGAACAGAAGTTCAGATGAGATTTTCTTATGGCTTTTTCTGGCCTTGAACTCTACGAATCTACAAGTTGTGTTATTGAAAGTGTTAAGCTATATAGCTGTATTGATGAAAGTGAGTATATTTTGGAAGGCTTGTTTTAGGAAGGTCACAGCACAAATGAAATAATATTGGACTATTAACTATCACACAGGTTTGCTGTTGATGAAAATGACTGTTATGACTGAAAATGACCTTCTCCTTGTTTTATGGATATATCAATAATTTGAAAACTGTCACTATGTAAGGTCTGGGTTGATATCCAGAGATATTTGCCTTTGTTTCCTTGAGATGAATGACATTTGAATTACCTCTACCAAACATGTTAATTGAAGAGACAGAAGGGAGTGGACGATTGAGGACACTAGTAGTAATAGTTGGAGCCTACCACAGTCTTGTCTTCCAAACAGTTTAATCCTACTGCTCAATACTTAGCTTTTTTCTGCAGCCCAGATATTTTAATGTATGTCAGCAATGTGGTCAGCAAAGTGTTCTAAGCATGTGTGGCAACTGGGAGGGAGTTCAACCACATCTGCGAATTAAACTTTAATTCATCAGTGCAATAAAAATAAGTCTTGTACATTATTTAAAAATTGCTTGGTATTTGAGTATCATGTTTTAGACACTTTAAGCCAACAAATATTTTGATATTAGTTGATTAAACCTTAAATATATGTAGAAACCATGGAAAATTATGGAAATAGATATATTTGATTAGTTATGCTTTACTTAAGTAAGCACAGTTATTAGTAAATATTACTTATAACTATCCTGTAACCATAGTCAGGGCCAGTGTGAAAGTTCAGGCTATTCTAAGGCAGTGTTGTTAATTTTACTTACTGAAACAAAATATTAGAATGAGTGAGAATGTATGAAAGTACCAACTCTTTTATACTCATTCGTTTGGCTCTACACACATGGATTTAAAACACCAGGCCTCATCCTCTGGCCGGATGCAGCATTTTATCGTTAGATTCCAGTGAGTATAATTGCCATAAAACCTTATATCAGTGCTTCAGATACAGATAAGTATCTGATCTGAAACAGATAAACCACAAAATAAACATAGATAACCAACAGATAAACTATAGGTAAGTATAGGTGAGCAATAAATAAGCTACAAATAAATACAAATAAACAACAGGTGAATAATAGCAAAAGGGGGCCCCAGTAGTGCCCTAGTCAAAGTTATAAATTTAAGACTCTACTCATCTACTAATTTTCAAACATGAGAGTTTGCAAAATATAAGGCATGACATCATACCACTTACAGCGCAAGAACCTCAGAGATAAACTTCATCCCAAGGGGAAACCGCAATACTCTTGGGCCTTTTCCCAAACCCTTCAAGTAAGCTGGTAACTTCAGGGGGGCCCTCCCAGTAGGGCCTCCACTTTCAGGAGCCCTTAACTAACCAAGGGGGACTCCCCCTCCCCTGTGGGAATCCTTTTTCCCTACAACTCATGGTCCCAGGCCTGGAGGGTGGCCCTTATCCTCTGCGCCAAGCAGCTCTCTCACCTGCAGTGGGCTTCGGGGCTTGCTGTCCCCTGGAACAGGGCTCCGCTATGCAGGGCTTCTGGGGCCTCTGTCTTGACCCTGCCCACTGGCTCAGTAGCTCAAACACTGTCTGGCTCCCTGGACTCAACCTTTTGCTATGGGTTGGAGGCCTGGGCCACCTTGTGCAGCACCGGGGCTCGGTCCACTCCCAGACTCTCCATGCAGCGCCTCCTGCACCGAGCTCCCAGCCTCATTCTGGGGGTTGTGGACCTGAGCCACCCAAGTGCTCCAAAGATCCTTCTCCATGCACTGGCCTGTGCACTGTGTCTCTGGTCGCACGCCAGAGTTTGCAGACCCAAGCCACCTCATGCAGCTTCCAGGGTCTGGACGCCATGTGCCATGCTGTGCACCGGAAGCCTAATCGCTGGAGCTCTCCGCCGTTCCCCGCCGATGCAAGTGTTCAAGGGCACTTCCAGGCCACTGCTTCACCCTGCTGACCAGCTCTCTTCAGCTCTTCCAAGCCCTGCTCTTCTCTCTTCTCTGTCCCGGATGGATCTCCCTTATGCTGGGCACGCAACTCCTTTTATACTCTCCAGAGTTCCGCCCCTGAAGTCTTCCGGACCTGACAGTGTTGCAGTGTACAATCAGGTCAGGGGGCAGCTCCTCTCCCCCTCCCCTCAGGAAAGGGGCGTGACTTCACTCCTCTTGCTGCTTCCTGATTGGTGGATGGGCTCCACCAATCAAAACAATCTCAAGCCTAGGACTCAACCCAAGCTCCAAAAGGTACGCCTGCTACACATGAATGGTATTTGCCTTGTGGAAAGTAGAACATCGTTGCATATTTATAAAATATTGAGCCTGTTTATCCTCTTTTTCCCATTCAGGCATTTTCTTTCCTTGATGATTTGGGAGATGCAGCAAACATCTGTGCAGATTACTTTACCCAGAATATGCTATGTAAGAGGGGACTGAATGAAAATAACAAAACAAAACAAAGCCAGGAGGCAGAGATGAAATAGCTATTTCCTGTCAAACTATTTTTTGATTATTGCTGTCCAGAAAATTCCAATCAACTGAATGTAGCTTAAATTACTTTTCTTGGTTTTTTTTGATTGAAAACAGTATAACGAAAGAAGCACAAACACACAGAGAAAGGATTCAGCTAAATAAATAAGTTGTTTCAAAGATACTATCAACTTCAACTATGGGAGAAATAACAGAAATTACAGCTCCCTTTCTCATAAACAGAAACAGGATTTTTTCATAAGACTCAAAGTGATTCTGTCACTTCGAAATAAATTTTGCTAAAAACAACAACATCCACCCAAATCTTTAAATGTTTATAACATATGGGCACACTTTCATCCCTAACCCCCCCTTCCCTGCCCTCCCCCCCATGCTTTATGTAGCCTTTTACCGAGCGGCACTAGAATGCTTTGAAAGGGTAGTGTTTGACACTCACATATGCAAACTAAGTGACAATTTCTTCCATTATGTAATTGACAGTATATTAAGTCATTAAGTGAAAATGTAAAAATACACTTTTGGTCAAGCTGAGGTTATTTTACAAAGGTAAATGTGTAACTAGACTAATTCAATTTCACTTTTGTCAATAATTAATTTTTAGAGGTTTCCAATTTCACACAGTCAGGTAGCATTAGTATTGCAAATTCCTAATGGTATGATAATTGATTTTTAAAAGATGGTGTACATTTCAGAGGCATAGAATTGTATTCACTTCATATTTAGGTTGTTTTTAAACCCAGTGCACATATCTTTCTCTTTCAGATATTACTGATAGTATGCACTCACTATATTATATTATGCAACATACTTTTTTACAGTTACACACTAGAATTCAAGTTCTTACATTTCCAGACCATCAAGTTCAGCAAGGTTCATTTGCTGCAGGAACCAAGTGGTAGAGAGGAAGAGTGGTTCTCTCTCACCTTTCTGTTCCCTTGATTTTAAGTGATTCTCTTCCTCCCTTTCCCACCCACAAAAAAAAATAAAAAAAATCATTGAATTAATATGATGTTTGCAGGTCATCATCAGGGATCTTAGTTTTCTTTGTTTAAAAATTCCAAATTCTCTGATTCATAGATTTTAAGTCCAGAAGGGACCTTGGACGATCATTGGGTCCAGGCCCCTGCACAAGCAGGAAAGATAACTGGGAGTCAAGTGACCCCAGCAAGGCAACTGTCCAGTCTGCTCTGAGAAAAAATCCCAAATTCTCTGATTTACAAACCCACTGTTCTTGTTTTTCCATAATTAAAATAAGATGCCACTATATCGGTATCAGTTGAGCACAATGTTTTACTGATATATTTACAATTTTAAAGGAATTTGGAGGCCTACCAGTGCCTCAATCATTATAATCAAATACATTCTAAATACCTATATATTTTGGCATTTGCTTTTGATTTTATGATCATGTAAAATCAAAGTGCCTCCTGCCCCCTTCGCTCACCAGTGACATGGAGCCAGCCATAGCTGCCCCCTTCCCTGACTGGCAGCAGCAGGGGCAGTAGCAGTGGTGTAGAGTTGTACCCCTCCATTGCTGCTGGGTAGGCAGGAGGTGCCTCACCTTGGCACTGTGGCTGGTGCAGGGCTCCCAGTGGCTGCAGCAGCACCAATCCTCCCTGCCCTGCTCCATCATCTCACACTGGGTCCTGTCCACTGAGCTGCAGAGGCCCCTGGGGGGAGGGCAGCAGGGTGGGGAGCCCTGAGCCCTGCAGCAGGCAGCCTGCCTCCTCCTCTACCCCATTCACAAATCTGGAGGGGCACAAGCCTCACATACACCCCGCCCTGGGGGGCAGCAGCAGGGAGCCAGCAATCAGCCCACCAGACAAGCCACCTGTAGCTCTGTCCTGCTCCCCCAGCCAGGCCCTGTAGCCATGCATCCCCACTCTGGCCCTGGGCCCCACCCTGGCTGGGCAGCACCCACAGCCTCAGCCACCAACCCTGCCCCACTCCCTCCCTCACTGTGGCCATCCCAATCTGCCCCCTAATGTGTCACCTATGCCTCCCTACTATAGGCAGGTGCTCTCCACTGCTTTCTGGCTGTATTGCTAGCTACATGCATGTGCGTGTGTGCACACATACACATTGGCGATGTGTAGGGGGTGCAGATGCACCTCCTGAGATTGCCGGTGCACCCCCTGTAAAAAGTGCCGCTGACACTGCCAGTGGTGCCTGTGGGTGGTCGCTGCTCACCAGCCCCCCCACCCCATTTCTCGAGTGACACTGCCGGTGGCATCTGTGGGCGGTCCTCTATAGCCACTGGCCTCTGCTGATGCTGCCAGGGTGTCAGCTCGCCACCTTGCCAGACAGCTTACCCCCACCCCTACTCCCGCTTGCCACCACCACGGTCCTGCTGCCAACAGCACTGCTGCCACCTGTGGGAGTTTGCCATGGTCCCCCAGTCTCCAGGGGCACACAGCATTCATGCATATACATGTAGGGCCCCCTGTGTCCCTGGAACTCTGACAGTCTACAAGGGGATGGTTTCCTGTCCATGGTTTCCTGAGTTTTTCTCCTTTAAAGGAGAAAATCAGTGTTTTTCTACAGCAAACAGAAAACCCAGATCTCTGGCCATCATACTGTTCACTCTGCTTGCATGTAATAGACCTTTCCCCTACCCTAATTCTATTGTCTAATTATATTGTAAGTTCTTTAGGGCAGGGACTCCGTGTTTTTAGAGTGATTAAATGCAGTCCCATTATTGGTTAATGAGTAGGACAAAGGCAGTTGTGTTTGAAATGTGCTGGTTGATTCATAGATTCATAGACACTAGGGCTTGCCAGGATTAATCCTAATGTGGTGGCTGGGGCCAATCCCAGGGGTCAGAGGCACTGGGACAGACCCCAACATTCCCAAAGGCAGGCCCAGGGACCTCAGCACCACAGAAAACTTACCCAGGAGGGAGCCAGAGACAAGGCTGGAGCTTAGTGAGCCAGCATTGTGCCGGCTTTTCAAATGTCTGTCAATCAGACTGGATAGTGGCCGGCTGCTGATGTTAGCTGTGACCACCGCCACTGGAGATTTAAAAACCTCACCAGAAGCTGGGTGGAAGGGGAATGAATGAGGCAATATGTCGAGCTCGCCGGGATGCAACTCAGCCAGCACGGATTCCCCCGCAACACTGTCCCACCGGAGGTGAGTGGGAGCAGTGTAAGGGAGCCAGAAGCGACTCCCCAACACAAAGCTCCCCAACAAGGGTTTTGGCTCTGTCACTGCCCAGGGAGCTCTTAATTGGTACAGCCATCCTCGATTCCACAGAGGGTACGGCAGTTACAGGCCCAGTGAAGGGATGGAGCAGGACCAAGAATTAGGGACTAGTGCCAGGCTGCAACTATGCACTGCCCTTCACACTGAGGCCAATGGGGTCGAGGCCCAACAGGAGACCATAAGGGACTGGAGCCAGTAATTGGGAATGGCGGCACGACAGCCCTCACCGTTGGCGAGTGGACTGGGGTATAGGGGAGGTAAGCCCCAGGACCAGCCACACCAATTCAGTGAGTTTTACTGTTTCTGGGGCAAAGCAGGAACACCACTGAACCCCTCCTTCAATTATGTTTCCATCAAGCTGTGGCAGACAAGTCAGGGTGCCTGACCCAGGGAGCAGGGAGATAACTCACAACACCAATTGAGGGTGTCACACTTGCATAACAACTGTCTGTGTACACTAGGTGCTAAGGTTGTTTAAAAATGGTGCCATGTTTTCATATACCAGGATATTTCCAGTATATGAGAAATGTATGAGAAGACAATAGAAAGGGAAGAGAAGGTAAACAAAGGAGCATGACTGTAAAACAGTTACATACAACAGGCAACATTGAAAAGATGTAGTTGAAATGCCCTTCGCTGTGTTTTTGCAAAGGACCATGCTAAAGCATTCCCATCACACTAAATCAGTGGTTCCCAACCTTTTTAGACTCAAGGTATACCTTGTTAGACTCAAGGTGCCCCTCAGAAAATGCCAGCTCTTAGTTTTCACTTATTTTTTGAATACAGAAAAATAATAGAATATTATAGAAAAAATAATAGAAATTACTATTATTATTAAATTATAATAAAAATAATAGAAATTACTTCTGTTGCAACGAATTCAGAAAGACCACAACCGGTCAGAATGCTTTGGTGCTATGGGTTCCTATTTGAAATATCTGGATTTATTTTATGAATCATGTTTTCATACCTACCAGTGCTAACATTATGTGACACCCTGCAGCACCCTTGAAAGGATCTGAAGGCATCCCAGGTTATCACAGCATTCTGGTTGAGGATCAGTGCATAAAAAGTGGATCTGTTTCTGGTCAGAAATTATTTATTGAGTAGCAATAGTCTGCTCAGTTTTTTATGGAAGGTGGAAAGAGGTGATCCTTTCCCTAGAAGTCAGGCAGTCAAAGGGCCTCAACCTGCAACCCTTAGTCACCACGAGTATCACTGATTCACAGAGAGATCCATTTATGCCAATAAAATTATTGTGTGATGAAATGAATGAAATTCTAAGTAGACAGCACATCTCTGAGACAGAAAGTACCGTGCCAATAGAAAATGGATTAATCATAGGTTGATATAGCAGTGTTTTTAAATACATATTTAATTTCCTACTCATATAGCTTGCTTCTGCTTCATGGAAAAATGAGTTTTAAAGGAGCCAGACAGAGGAGCTTTTATATATCACCAGTATTTGAAAGCAAGTGAAGCTGAAGCATAAAGAAAGAGCATGGGAAAATCATAGAATGAGAATGAGGAGGACAAAGAGCAGTGGAAGAAAACTTGTAGGATTGTGCTTGCTGTGAAAAGGAGAGAATGGAAGAAACTGGAGGAGGAAGTGATGTAAGGATGTGCAAATCCTACATTGGTTAGGCTAGGGATTAATCATTTGACCTACAAGCAGGAAGCGCCGGTGACTCCTCCCTTGTACACTTGCTGGAACTGCTCCATCTTAAATCAGTGACCAAAAGCGAGTAAAGATATAAATAGAAGGGACAGGCCAGCCAGTGGGTAGCTTTATTTGGGAAGGAAGATGTTTGGAAAACAAAACTGGTTTAGAAGAAAGCATGATCAATGCACTCTCCCTAAGGGGAATGGACTCTGATTTTTGCTAGTGGTATATCAAGTATATAATTTGTTACATGGAAAGGGCTTCCAAGACCTTTCTGAGGCATAGGGAAGGTCTAGGGGTTGTTGTCCCTCTGAAATTGCTACCTAAACCTGTATCCAGCTTGAGTACCTAACTAGCCTCCTACTTGACCCAGAGGGTTTGCTTTATTGTCTGGAATCTCTGGCTAACCGCTCATCAGTAACGTACTGTGTGTACATTTATCAGCTTTAATTTATTGGCATTAATAATGGGAAATTACCCAGACCTTTTTTAGCCTATTAAGAAATTCCACCATTTGTTAATGATGGGTACTGACTTACCCTAAATATACATGAACTTAGTTTAAGATCTCTTTAAGGCATAGCACATATTAAAGGGGAGATGTAGGACTGAACTTTCAAGTGTGACTGTCACAACCCAAGGGTGTGATTTTGTTTGTGTGCGCTTCGGCACTGCTAAATTATTTCCCGCCTCGAGGAGCTTTCTTTGCAGGGTGCATTTCTTAGTTGCAAAGAGAAATGCACAGTGCAAAGGAGTTCCCGCCATTCGCATGCAAATTTGTGTCCCACTATTGGCCAGTTCTAAATTATTCCCACGTGGCGGCTAGTGATTGGCTTGCTAGCCGTATAAGAGGCTTGAGCGATTTCCGCCCAAGTTGGAGGACTCCACAACCATCAGGAGGAGGAGAACTTCACGTTTCGTGAAGAACTCTAAGCGCTGTGGAGCCTATCAGACCCAGCGTATACCTTGAGAAGGTTATAGGGGTCTGATCAACCTCTGGCCTCTCCCCGTCGCCGAACGATCCCTTGACGAACCCCTTCCCTGCGCGCGAGTTCCACGGAACCTAGCAAACTTCGTGTGAGTGTATCCAGAGCTCTTCTCCGAGTTGTTTTCTTCGGTTGACACGATGGGCTCGCGTGTTTAGAGCCTTCAACCGGATTGGGCTAGAGGTTCGCGTGGAAGGAACTCTTGTCCGCTTCTCTTCTTTTCTGTCTGTAACCGCAACTCAAGCAAGTTTTTCTGCCTGCACCGCAACCATCTTCGGTGTAAGTAAAATAATCTTAAATCAACCGCTAAGCGTCCGTGCCTAATTCTAGTCCGCCGGCCTGCATTCCCCGACCCGCGTGCCAGGGCTGCTGGCAACAGCCCGCCGCGAAAGCCCCCGAGGGCCTCGGACCGCTCCCGGCCCGCACAGTGACTAGTTATTTTGAGTGTCAGTTTTTCACTTTGAAGGGGCTACGTTCAAACTACCTCAAGTAGTAGGGTTACCATATTTCCAGTTTCAAAAAAAGAGGACATCTGTTGGGGGGACACCTCACTCCCAACTCACAGGCCCCGGTCCCTGCTGCTGCCCCTCATTACCGACCCACAGTCTCTTGCTCCCCCAGGCTATGCTAGTGACCCTCAGTCCCAAACTGCAGCCACCCAGTGCCCCTCACTCCCAACCTGCAGCTCCCCATCCCTGCTGGTTCCCCTCATTCCTGACCTGCAGCCCCCCCAGCCCTGCCAGTCACAACCCAGTCCCCTGTGCTCCAGTCCTGCTATTGGGGCCCCAGCTGCCCTGGTTCTGACCAGGCTGGACTGCGGCAACTCCAATTCATGCAGGCAGCAGTAGAGTGAATCCAGGCCCAATGCAGGCTGGAGGGAAAAGGAGAGGAGGCCTCTGGCACACACTACCCTGGGCTGGGTCTCTTGCACCATGCCAGGTGGTTTGGCCATGGTCCCCCTCCCCAGGCAGAATCTTCTGACCACCTTGTGAACAGGGGCACAAAGTGGATGTGCTGCCTGCCTGGCCACAGAGTTCCCTGCTGCCCCCAAAGGAGTTCTCCTGCTGGAGGGTCAGGCACTTTCCCTCTGCTCTCCCTGACCCGCCGCAGCCCCAGCCCCAGTCTTTCAACCACTACCCTCCACAGACTTACCTGGGATTCAGTTGCTGAGGTGCATGTAGACTAGGGCTGTGTGAAGCTTTGGTAGCCAATTTGATTCAGAGGAGATTCAGCCCAATCCGGTGGCTGAATCTCTGAATCTGAATCAAACTGGGAGACCAGTTAAAAGGTCTGAATTGAATCGGAAGCCTCCAAATCAATTCAGAAAAGATTTGGCCCAATTCGGAGATTTGGCCATAGACTAAGCATGCAGCAGTCTTTGAGGAGGGAAGAGGTGTGTGGGGAGGCAGATCAACACCCCCACAGCGAGGGAGAGATTGGGACTGGGGCTGGGACAAGCTGCCCAGCCAGGGCAGGAGGGTGCGGGACACAGGGAGGGGCGTGGGATGCAGGTGCAGCAGCGCTGGGAGTGGGGGCTATGTCATGCTGCTGCTTGTCCCCTTCTGCCCGGAGCAAGCCGTGCCTAGATCATGCCCCCCCCAGCTGGGCAAGCAGCAGTAGGGCATAGTCCCCGCTCCCAGGGCTGCCCCTCCACGACTCCCATGGCCCCCACCCTGGCTGGGCAGCTTGTCCCAGCCCCAGTCCCAGCCCCAATCCCTCCCTCGCTGTGGGGGCTTTGATCGCCCCCCCCTCCCCCACCCCTGTCATGCCCCTTCCCTCCCCCCCTCTGCCTACCACAACAGATTTACTAGCTGGAGGCAGCCAGCTGTGTCCAGTGTGGTGAGGACTGCTGCCTGTTTAGTCTCTTGATGAATCTCTGAAGCAGTGCCTAATCTTCAGATCTGATTCGGCCAGATCGAATCAGGACAGTGATATGAATCTCTGAATAGACTCACTGTCCCTCCTAATTGGCTGAATCCGAATCCAAAGCAAATACTTGCTGCTTCGCACAGGCCTAATGCAGACACACATGCTACTCCCTACCTCCAGTTCCTCCCCCTGCTCCCACCAGCAGAACAGAACAAAATCCCAGACACTGTTCAAAAAACCACCTGGACAGAGATTGGAGGATTCAAAATGAGGACATGTCTGGGAAAACCCAGGTATACAGTAACCTATCAAGCAGTTACTCAGCATCATTTACCCACCTCTAAAAATGTGGCTTCCAGATGGTGGTCCACACATATAAAAGTGCACATTAAACTTTCATCATTACACAATATCTGAAAAATTTTAATCTGCATATTTAAAAAAATCATGTACAGATAAAATTCTATGCAACTTACAGGTTTGTACAGGTAAAATTCTATGCAACTTAGAAGTCAGGTGTATTCTGCAATAATGCATTGAGAAAGCTCAACAAGTCAGCACAGGTGTGCACCCTTTTTGTCATAAAAACAGACTGTGAAACTTCACTGTCTTAACTGAAAGAACAAGTTGTGTTATTACAGCTTCCAAGCTTCATGCATTTGGATTCTATCACTGCAATATCTAAGCACTTTGTAATCATAATGTACCCATTCAATGTTTCTCAGCAATAGGGTGGTACTATTTATCCCATCACACATCTAGGATTAAGTTCCTGTTCAAAGTCTATGCAGGGAAAAGGAAGTTCATGGCATTGCAAGGAATTAAATATTAGTTTCACAGTTCCTATGTTACTACTGGGCCTCCTTCACAGTTTGTGTCAATTGCTCCCATTATGCTGGGTTTTTGGTTGTAGCCGTGTTGGTCTAAGGACATAGGCAGTCAAGGTTCTTTGGGTAGATGCAATATCTTTTATTAGACCAACTGAGTAGTTGGAAAAAAGTTCTTTGCAAGCTTTTGGGTGTAATCACCCACTTTTCTTCCCCAACCTTCCTCCCCTCCCCTCCCCTCCTTTTCTGCCCTTGGTCTTCCTAATTTCCAGACATTTACGTTTTCAATCAGCCTCTTTTTTACCTTGAATTATTATTACTGTAGAGCTTCCCTTACTTGCCTTTGTTCCCCCTCCCTTCCCTGCTCTACCATTTGTTTTCCTAATTTCCACATATTTACATTCTCACTGACATCCTGTCACACTTTTAGCTTCTCTCATTCCTTGGAGTCTCAGAACAGCAGACAATTCCTATGCCTGAAGAAGGGTGATTGCACCCGAAAGCTTGCTAAGAACTTTTTCCAACTACTCAGCTGGTGTAATAAAAGATATCTCATCTACCTAAAGAACCTTGCCTGCCTTGCTCCCATTCTGTGGGTTACTCTGCCTTTTCTTAATATTTCTGTAGAAACTCATTACTTCCTGCACTGGTGGTTTAAAGGCTTGATTCTGCAGGTCAACATCCTATTAATTTGTTAATAGGGAATCTGAATGTTCCTTCTGCCCTTCCTCCTCTCATGTATTGCCAAGCTAAAGTCTGAGAGCTGCTATACAAAAGATAGCATTGTTTTTTCAGCACTAGTGAATTGAAGCCCTTTTCAGGGGGTATAGAGGGTAATCCTTACTTTAGGGCAGTTAGATTAGGAGCAACACCTGGTGAAGTATCTAAACATAAGGGATTCTTGCTGTTTCTATAGTAGTCTCTGCAATTCCCTTTTGCTGTTCGTTCTCCACTCCTTGACCACAGCAAATGTGTATACGTGTTTGAAGAATGTTTGTTGCTTCTGTGGCTATATGGCTGAGGGCAGGTGAAACTTGGGGGCATGTGAACCCTAAGCTTCCGGGCTTGGGCCTGCACATAGGATGCCTGCCAAAAGACTTTGGAAATATCTGAATCCCCTGGTGGGGGTGGAAGATGTTTGCTGGTTGTTATGGTTATGGACTGACTTATGGTTCTGGCCTGACTCACGGATTTGGACTTGATTTGGCTGATTTGGCTTGGAACACGAAAAATATCTTTAAAAAAAAAAGTTTGAAGAATGTTTGTTACATTGCTGTCATGTTGAGAGTTAGTATGTCAAGGTGTAGAGACCCTTCACAGATCCAGAAAGGGCTGCTAGCTCTGCTGGGCAATGATGTGCAGCTGGACCTATCAGATCCCTGGGTGCATTCCCACCTGGGAGCATTAAAGAATCAGATCCCTGGGTGCATTCCCACCTGGGAGCATTAAAGAAGGGCCCCAATGGACTGCGAAGAGGAGGCTGAAGGAGGTGTTGTTAGTGCTATTAGGGCCTGAATCAAGATAAGGTCTTACTATTTTCTTTTGGTTTCCTGTGCTGAGAGTAGTGGGTAGAAAGGCTTAAATCTTTTGTGTTATGGAGTTTTAAAGGGTTTTTTTTTTAAAATCATTAAACTGGAATTTATAATTCTTGGAACAAAGTTCCAGAACTAATTTATCTGATCTGGTTATTTTATGACTTTTTTTACAATCCTTTTTGTATAATAATGTTAACCTGTGATAAACGAATGGGCATCATAGCTGGCTCGAAAATCCTCTCTGCCTCAAGTGGATTAAAGTAAGTGTTAATAATTTAGTTAAACATTAAAAAGTGGGGCTTTGAGAGACCGAGAGTGCCTTGTTGCATCATTCTTGGACATTCCTGTTTTGGTTGGGGGGGGAGTGAGGATTTTGAATTGCTTCTGTTGTAGATTCCATCTAGTCATACAAGAATATGACTTCTTGCAGTCTGATGCAATATATATCCCACTTTAGTCTCTTGTTCTCTCTTTAGTGGCTGGTTAAAATCTGTAACAGTACTTCTATGGAAAGCACACATACCTTTCTCTATGGCCAGGGGTAGGCAAGCCCTGGCACAGATGCCAGATCATAGTATGCAAAGGCATATAGTTTTTGACAGATGTGTCTTGGGGTGGAGAGTGGGGAAACAGTTGGGGTTGTGCTGCCACCACAAGGAACAGGTCACTCATGGCTCTCCCACAGTCGGCCCTTGGTATGTCAACATGTTACAAGTCAAGGCTGTGGGTGTTTTTGGCACTTTGCCCAAAAATGCTGCCGACCTCTGCTCTATGGTATACTTTGGTGTTGGTAATTGAAGCAGGAATTTGGGGTTTGTATCTAGAGTTGTGCATCATGTTTGCTAGTGCGATGTCTGAGGAGCCTCTGCTTGTCCTGATCAGAGAACATTGACTACCTGACCCTCTATCTCTTCCAAAATTAGTCGCAAGGCTGTATCTATGAACTTAAGGGGTCAAGAAACTCTGTGAAGGATTTATTAAGTCAAGGCCTTGGAAGTACTATTCACGGGAACACTAGCCAATTTTAGTTTTGAACTCTGGCCTAACCCTAAGTGATAATCAAATGCTTCTGCCTTGCTCCATCTGTACCCTTTTTTAGTGATTCTTAGACAAGAAAATATCATGGGGTACCAAGCAATTCCTAGTCCTTGTTTTATAAGGCCTGGCTTTACCATCCATTGCCCTTTTTGGCTTGGTTGAAGATAGTGAGATCTAAGAGTGCCTATAGACAGATGGGACCAAAGAACTTCTTGAAAAATTTAAGATGTGCTATTCTACTTGTAGAATTTGGGTTAACATATGTTCTTGCAAATTTGGCTTCAGTGGAACTGTTTTTTAAGTGATTTAAGGGTAAGCATATGCATAAGTGTGTGGCTTATAGTATCTGAGTGACTGAATCCCTTTTATTGTGTATGACCAACCTTTGTACTGTGTGATGCAGCATTAGGAACATTCTGTTCAAAATGCCTTCCAAAATGTAACTTGCGCTCTAGGGGAAATGGCTCTTGCATAACCCAGGGAATGCAAAGGAGTCTTTATTGTGTGTGTATGTGTGTGTATGTGTGTGTGTGGAAAGGGGAGCTTAAAGGAGATCAGGAAATAATTGTCTAATTGTAGCTTTAACATTAGTTATTCCTTACAATGTAGTAAACATGGGAATGGGTAAAACAAGTTTAGGTGGAGCTAGTAGAGTCCTGTCTATTAGTGCATTCTGAGTCAGCTGGAAGATGTGAATGTACCTGCATCAGTAGAATAAAAAAAATCGTATTTTCCCCCCCCACCCCCCGAATCTGTCTTAGAGAACTATACTGGCATTCATTGAAGTAGTTTGCTCCTAGGTAAAGTTTTCCTATCAATATAGGAAAGCAGCAGGCTGTTAGCTTGCTAGTTTACCTTTCACACCACTATATGGGCAGAAAGCACAAGGTGAGGTTTTATAGACACTGAAGTCAGGGGGTACCATTGCAGGCCTTGGGGGCCCACCTGAACTATGTTTATCCCATTGGACTCTGATGAGGCTGTATTGAAATAGCTGTATGGGCAAGCTGAGGATCCTGATCCTTGAGCAGTTTGTCACACTGTTGTGTGTCTCATTAGTTTAATGAAAGCTAATTTAAGAACAGTCACACATGCTGCATCTATTTGCAAAATAGATGTTCTGTGAATCTTTGTGCAGGGGGGAAAAACTCTCCTTTTTAATTAAACTTGTTTTTGAATTCTTAGCCCATCAGTTCTAATTATAACCTGAGAGCTAAATAATTGACAAGGCGAAGTTGGCAACTGTCATGGTGTACATGTAAGAGGTCTAATCAGGTGCCTGATGCACTTGCTTGTATGAAGACCTTTGACATATACATCTATGCAAGAGTATAGAGGAGTGGAGGCTGCCCTAGACGTACCATTCCCCCACTTTAGACCAGTGGTTTTCAACTTGTGGCCTGCAGACTGTCTTGGGTGCGGGAAGAGGTCTGCAAAAGATGACTACAGTGAATCAAAGTATGTGAATACCTATGCTTACAATCCAAAGTGGGCTGCAGCTCCATTCAACATTTTGTAGGGGGTCTGCAAATAAAAGGTTGCAAATTGCTCCTTTAGACCATTGAAACAGAATCCAAAGGCCAGACTGAGTATAGATGTTCAGTGCCTCAATGGCAGTAGCTACAACCAGCCAGAGAACAACAGGTAAGAACTTCTGTTGACTGTTTAATGCCTCAGTGAGGGTGCACTTCTGTTAGGGTGATGCCCACTATCCTTTCTCCAACCAAGGACTGACTACTCACAAAGCAGTGGGGGCTAGGGTTTTAAGATGCCCTATACTTGCCTTACTCTGGAGGCTGCAACATTGTGCTATTTTATAGGAACTACCCTACCACTTTGCCACCAGGCCCTCCAGTTAGATGTAGCTTACAGTTGTACCCAGGACCACATAAGGCAAAGTACTGAAGTTCTTACTGGGTGAGAGAGGCGAGTGGCTTTAGGGCTATACTTCTGTTTCGGCATATTTTTGATCTTGCTTTACCTAGGATTGTCCTGCTCCTAGCCCACAGAGAAGCTGGTCTTTTTTTTTCTACTTCTTATTGCCTAAGGACTGAGTTCACAGTGTGTTGAACCTTTTCTGCTCTCAGGGGGTATTGAGGGGAGATTAGATTAGTGCTCTGATTTAGTAAATCTGCACTTGGGTATAGAACATCTTGGGACAGGTATAGAATATGAGGGTGAAGAGGGCCCCAGGCCTTAAGTGGACCTATTTGTACTCTGACCTCCCATAGTGCCAGTCCCAAACATTCAAAACTATATTTGGATCACAAAAGCATTTAAGAAAACCCACTCTCTTGCCTTATTTGTCTCTTGCTAGTGGGGTGCACATCACAGTGGCTGCAGGTACAAATCAGGAGCTTGCTGGTTTTTAAGAAAAGGAACAGAGCTTCCCACATAATTGTCTGGCATGGAGAGACTTGACTTTGAGAGAATCTTGCAGTACTTGCTAGAGCTGGCAACTTTGCACTTGTGTGAGTCTCATTGAACTCATTGCAGCATTTGGAATTTGAACAAGGACTTTGGGATTTGCACTGCAGTGAGATGTGTCTGTAACTAGTAAACTGGACTATAACCCTTTTGCAGAACAAAAAACCCCTGAATCCTGCCTGTGTTGCAGTGTGGCAGAGCCTTGCTTAGGGTTGCTGTTCTCTCAGACACTGGAAAGCCAAACTTTCCTTGTTGTGGAGGAGAGAGGTGGACAGACAGGACAGGCTTTTACCCTCCAAGAGATTCTCTCTCTCTCTCATTTTAAGCAGACATTCCCACTAAAATAAAAAGCTCCAAAAGCAGGTGTCCTTGCTGCAACCTGACTAGTCATAGAATCAGAAGGCCAAGATGGATGTGAGGTGATGGAGGAGCGGAGTTGAGCTGTAAAGGGACCTCCAAGCTTATCTAGTCCAAGCCCCTGCCAGAGGCAGGATCATCCCTATCCAAACCTTCCTATATGACCTGTCATTTGAACTTTACATAAGACTACCTGCCCTGAGAAGCTGACCAGCCTAATGGTTGGCATCCTTCACAGGGAAATGCACACACAGCAAGCAGGCAGGACTTGAGCAGACTTTGTTTTTGGATTTTGTTTTTTGCTGTTAATTAGTGTAACTTTGTGGGCTCCAAGATGTGACCGCTTCTGTGTCCTTGCTTCTTCAGTCACTGCTGATTTCTTCACTGCTCTATGGGGAGGTGAAATGACTGACTGGTGGGTGGAGGGTGGGCAGAACCCAGAGATTACTGTGTGCTGCTGGGGAGGCCTCTCTACAAACCCACCGCAGGGCTTGGAGAATTACACTTCGCAGTGAATAAAACGATTAGTTCACTTTGCTCTTCTGCCACAAGCGCGGACTAGGGAATGAGCATGTCAGCTTCTGGCCCAGGGGGAAATGGGTCTTGTTCACAAACAATTACGAATCTTTTGGGCACTCCCTATGCAAGCCTGCCTACCAGGAGGGGTTGGATTTCCCCTCTCCCAGAATTGGAAGCACAGTTTGGTGGGGCTCGCTTCGTTAATTTTTATTTATCCCTCCGTGTCACTGCAGCGGGCCCCCCCAAGCGCTCTCCTGCCCTCAGCTGCTCTTTCGGGGTGCGCAGGGAGGATGTGGGTAGGGCGTGGCCTAACAGGAGCAGGCTGTTCTTCTCGAGACCGGCTCCTGCGCTCGTGGGCGGAGCCTGATAGGCAAATGTAGGTGGTCCTGTAAAGGCTGGGTTCACTGTCCCTCCCGGGCGGGGGGCGGAGCCTGCCATGCAAATGACGACTCAAAAGAAAGAAGCCGTCGCTCCGCTTTGCTGGGCCCAGCTCGCGTGTGGGGGAGGGGGCGTGGCTTATCCGAAGTGGGCGGGGCCGGCGCTCGCGGAGCTGGCGTCGGAAGTGTGCGGCGCGGGGCGGCCGGGAGCAGCTGCTGGCGGCGCGGGAACATGGCGAGCGGCGCGGGAGCTCCGGCGAGCGGCGCCGGCGAGGAGGTGAGCGGCGTCGGGGCCCCGCGGTAACCATGGCAGCTGCCTCCCCGGGGGGAGTTGGGGCGGGGTCCGGGCGGCGCAGGGAAAGTTTGTCGGTGGCGAAGGACCGGCCGCACCGGCTGTGTTCGGGACGCGGCGGCCGCAGGAGGAGCTGCGGGAGGAGCCGTCCTCGGGGTCGGAGCTGCCTCCCTCACGGGGAGGGAGGTGGCCCCGGCTCCCCAGGGCACGGAGCGGGTTGAGACCTGCCCGGCCGCCGGGGTCCCGCAGCGGCCGGGAGCAGATGCTGGAAGGGGAGCGGACTGGGTAGGGCGGGTTTCCCCGATTCTCCCCGCTCGTCTCGCTGGCAGCCTCCAGCGTCTGAGGTTTAGGAAGTGCTGAGGCCGAGCCCCTCTCTCCCCTACCCCTTTCCTCCAAGAATGTCCCTTTTCTCTCTGAAGCGGGCTGAGCTGTTCGCTTCCACCGCATGTCCTGCAACAGGTATCGGGCTTCAGTTGCACCCGGTGATAAGGGGGATTGCTGGAGAAAGTTTGAAGCCTTTCCAGCATCCGATTTGCAGGAGATGAATCGCAGCTGATGAACGGGTAGCAGGGAGGGGAATAACCCCTTCCAGAAAGGTAGGACCTGGCTCTTATGGGAGTCTTGGGATCTTAAGATTTTTATTTTTATTTTTATTTTTTTTTTTGAAAGCTGAGTCTGATGTTTTGAAAATAATTTTTTGTGGGTTCTTCTTTTTAAATAAGAAAAAAAATAAATAAAAAATCTAACTTTATATTTAAGCCATCTGTTTCCTGTGTTTTACAGTTCACCACAACTGCCTTGCAACATGCAAATTTTAAGCAGTTGTAAAATTTTGGATGTGAGCGATCCTTTTTTTGTTGTCTTTCAAGATCAGGAACGAATATTACCATAGCAACGGATACAAGGATCCCTAAAAGTTGAGGGAACTTTATGATGCTGCTTTAAAGATTTCATAGATTTCATAGACATTAGGGCTGGAAGGGACCTCGGAAGATCGAGTCCAGCCCCCCGACCAAAGGGCAGGACGTCAGCTGGGGTCATAGGATCCCAGCAAGATAAGCATCCAGTTTCATCTTGAAGGTGTTCAATGAAGGCGCTTGAACAACCTCCGGTGGCAGGCTGTTCCAGACCTTGGGGGCTCGGACAGTAAAGAAATTCTTCCTTATGTCCAGCCTGAAACGATCTTGTAGTAGTTTGTGACCATTCATCCTTGTCATCCCTTGGGGCGCTCTGGTGAACAAACGTTCCCCCAGATACTGGTGGTCACCCCTGATAAACTTGTAGGTGGCCATCAGATCACCCCTGAGCCTGCGCTTTTCCAGGCTAAAGAGCCCCAGGGCTCTCAGCCTGTCATTGTAGGGTCTGCTTCCCTGACCTCTGATCATGCGCGTGGCTCTTCTCTGGACTCTCTCAAGCTTCTTCACATCCTTTTTGAATTGTGGAGCCCAAAACTGGACGCAGTACTCCAGCTGCGGCCTCACTAAGGCCGAGTACAGGGGGAGAATGACGTCCCGGGATTTGCTTTAGAAGCATCTATGGATGCAAGCCAGCGTTCTGGTCGCTTTACTAGCCGCAGCATCGCATTGCAGGCTCATGTTCATCTTGTGGTCAATGATGACCCCTAAGTCTCTTTCTTCCTTAGTGCTAGCCAACATAGCACTGCCGAGCCTATAAGGATGCTGCGGGTTTTTCTTCCCAAGGTGGAGAACCTTGCATTTATCGGCATTGAACACCATCAGATTCTCGTCCACCCACTTGCTGAGCCTGTCCAGGTCAGCCTGGATCATCCGCCTGTCTTCTGGTGTAGATGCTTTGCCCCAAAGTTTGGTATCATCAGCAAACTTGGCCAGTCTGCTTCTGACTCCAGTGTCCACATCATTAATGAAGATGTTGAACAGTATGGGTCCAAGGACAGAGCCCTGGGGGACCCCACTGGTCACAGGACACCACGATGAGTGACTTCTATCAATTACTACCCTCTGGGTCCGACCCCGGAGCCAATTTTCCAGCCAGTGGATCATGGGGGACCCAAGGCAACAATTGGCCAGTTTCTCCAAGAGACGATCATGGGACACCAGATCGAAGGCTTTTTTGAAGTCAAGATATATGACATCAATCTCATCTCCCTTGTCCAGGTGATAGGTCACCTGGTCGTAGAAGGAAATGAGATTGGTCAAGCAAGACCTACCCGCAACAAACCCGTGTTGGCTATCCCTTAAGATGTTGGCGTCGGCCAGTCCATTAAGGATGGCCTCCTTAATAAACTTTTCTAAGATCTTCCCCGGGATAGAAGTCAGGCTGATGGGCCTATAGTTAGCTGGATCCACTTTCCTCCCTTTCTTGAAGATAGGCACCACATTGGCCTTCTTCCAGTCTTCGGGCACTACACCGGAGCGCCAAGAGTTTTCAAAGATCCGCGCTAGAGGCTGGGCTATGATGCTCGCCAGCTCCTTGAGTACCCTGGGGTGAAGATTGTCAGGGCCGGCTGACTTGAAGGTATCCAGCTTCTCAAGATGTTCCTTCACGAAGTCAGCATTAATGGAGGGCAGGGGATCACCCTCACCCGGACTTCCCGGCCCTGTAGCGGGCACGGGCGTCCCATGGGGCTGATGAAAGACCGACGCAAAGTACCTATTTAATAGGTTGGCTTTTTCCTGGGCGTCAGTTGTCAGTTGCCCCATCTGGTTCAGCAGGGGTCCAATGTTGCCCCTGCTTTTCCTCCGGCTCCCCACATATCTGAAAAAGGACTTTTTATTGTCCTTGATGCTCAAAGCTAGCTGGAGTTCAGTTGCAGCCTTGGCTTTCCTGGTCTGCTCCCTACAGGACTAGACCAATGCAGAATAATCCTCCTTGGAGGTGACTCCCATCCTTTGTAGGCCTTTCTTTTAAGCCTCAGGAGGTCTGCTAGGTCCTTGGAGAGCCAGGGGGGCTGCTGTGCCCTCTTGCTGCCTTTCCTCCAAGATGGAATAGACTTAGTTTGTGCATTGAAGATCGCTCCCTTGAGGAGCAACCACTCTTCTTGAACTCCCCTCTCCCTGTGGTCACAGTCCCTTAGGGCCTCACTGACAAGCCTCCTGAGCTTGTCAAAGTCGGCTTTCCTGAAGTCAAGGACTTGCGTGTTGCTGACTGACTTGCCAGCTTTTCGGCGGATGGTGAAGGTGATCAGCTCGTGGTCGCTGTCACCCAGCTTCCCATCGATCACTAGGTCGCCGACTAGGTCCTCCCCAGTAGCCAGCACCAGGTCGAGCAGCGCTTTGCCTCTCGTTGGCCCATAGACTTCTTGAGTCAGGTAGAGGTCATCCACGCACGAGAAGAAGCTCTGCGACCTCTCAGATTTTGCTGAGCGATCCTCCCACGAGATGTCTGGGTAATTGAAGTCACCCATGACAACCATGATCCTGGAGCAAGCTGCCTCAGCCAGTTCCTGGGCAAACTCCTGGTCTAGCTCAGGACTTTGGGTGGGAGGTCTGTAATAGACTCCCACCATTGTGTCCCCTGTGCCATGTTCCCCACGGATTATAACCCAGGGGGTCTCCAGCCGTCCACCCTGGTCGCCAATATCGGCTTGCAGGGACGCATAGCTTTCCTTAACATAGAGAGCTACACCCCCGCCCCTTTTCTCTACACGATCCCTCCTGTACAGGGTATAGCCATCTATCCCCGTGGTCCAGTCATGGGTGGAGTCCCACCAGGTCTCCGTGATCCCTATGACATCATAATTGCTTGCACTGAGCAGGAGGATGAGCTCCTCCTGCTTATTCCCCAAGCTCCTGGCATTTGTGTACAGGCAGGCAAGTGCCCCCTGGGGGGCTCCTTCCTTGCCCACAGATTTTACTAGGGCTGGGGCTGGGGTGGGCTCCCTTGAGTGCCGTGATCCGCTGGCTTTGCAAGGATTGTTCAGCGGGCCAGCAGTGGCGGTAGTCCCCCCCCGTCCCTCAGCGGGCTTAGTTTAAAGCCCGGTGGAGCAGGTCAGCCAGTCTGGCTGAGAAGAGCCTCCTCCCTAGGGGAGAGAGGTGGAGACCATCTCTTCCCAGCAGCTCGCTGCCTCTCTCACCAAAGAGCGGGCTGTGGTCATGAAAGCCAAAGCCTTCCTTACGACACCAGCGCCGCAGTCTTTGGTTGACCACATAGATCCTCCTGTCCCTTCTCAGCCCATAGCCTGAGACTGGGAGGATCGACGAGAACACCACCTGTGCCCCCAGACCGTTAAGCCCCGCTCCCAAATCCCTGTAGCGCCTCGTGACCTGGCTGGGAGTGCTCCGAGCCGTGTCATTGGTGCCCACATGAATAAGGAGCATGGGATAGTGGTCTGTGGGTTTGAGGAGCTTGGGGATCCTCTCTGCAATGTCCCGGATGCAGGCCCCTGGGAAGCAGCAGACTTGCTGGGCTAAGGGGTCAGGGTGGCAGATTGGCCCCTCCGTCCCCCTCAGGAGGGAGTCTCCCACAACAAACACCTTACGTTTTGTCTTGGGGAGAGCAGGGGCGGGAGTTGCAGTTAGGCCCATGTTGCCTGTGGGGGCCGGCAACTCAGCAGGCTCTGCTGGGGCAGCAAGAGGTGCGTACCTGTTGCTCAGTTCTGGTGGGGGAGGGGCCTTGGTGCGGCGGGCCTTAGGGCCCTTGACCACCTTGGTCCATGCCCCTGGCTGGACACAGCAGGAGGTCCCAGAGTCCTCCTCTGGCCTGGAGGGAGACTGTGATCTACCCTCTGCCTCCCGGGGGAGAAGGGCCTGGCAGTATCTCCTATCCATAGCCTTATAATAACAATAACAACAACAACAACAACAATAATAACAAAAAGAGGGGTTTTGGTTGCATATTGCACAGATATGCTTGCATTGCTGTACACAACTTAATTTTTTTTTTTTAAGTAGATTTGAGTAGTTTTTTGTTGCTTGTTTTGTCCCCCCTGCCCAATTGTGTGAATATCACTTGTTGCATTTTGCTTCTAGGAGCCTGAGAGCAATTTCTTGTACCTCTAAATGTGATGGCTCAGGATATAGTGGCTTAAATACAATGGGAAGGGGGAACTTGGATCAAAGTTCAATAGAACTTGACAGGAAATGTTTCCTCAAGGTCCAGGTGTAGAATTCAGCTGGATTTGTCTCTGTTCTAGTCTAGAGTAAATTAATGCAGAGTGTGTGTTCCTTTTTTCGGTCAGTGGTTGCCCACTAGTGGATCTCAATCCACCAGTAGATCTCAGTCTCCTGTAGTAGATCTTGGAGTTGATCTGAGGCTGAGGTGGGGGGACTGAGTGCCCATGTGCATGTATGTGCGTGCCCCAGCCCAGCAGGTCAGTCCATGGGGAAGGGAAGTGGCGGGGGGGCTAGATCAAGGCCCCTGCAGTGAGGGACAGTGCTGCAGGGGCAGGTTGAGTGGGGCCCTGGCTAGGTGGGATTTACCTGCTGGGGAGGTGTGCCCCCAAATTTTTCTCCCTCTGGCTCTATCTGGCTCACCTCCCCTTTCCTCTCCACAGACCTGCCGGCAAGGCAGGGGGGAGGGGCTGTGGTGCACAGTAGATCTTGGGTTGCTTTTAAATGTCAAAGGTGATCTCCTACTTAAAGGTTGGAGACCACTTCCTCAGGTGCTGTGTATGCAGAGAAAGTTTGGCAACCACTGATCCTTGCAATCATGGTGTATCCATGAGAGGTCACCCAAATTTTTGCATATGCCTAGGCAGGATTTTTTTTTTTTGGAGGAGTGGAGGCTTCCCAGACCTTCCATCCACTGAGACAGAATCCAAAGGCCAGACCGGGTTCAGATGTTTGGTGCATGACTGTGCATCCAGGAATTGAACCTGGGTCTCCTGTCCAGATAAGGATTCTACCACTGAACCATGGGGGGCTCTGCAGAGAGAGCCTCGTACTATCTTGTGCCTCCCTTGCTGTTTTGTCTTCCAGTTTCTTCTAATACGTTTTTACAGCTTCTGGTGCTGCTAAATGGTGACAAAATACTCAGCATTTTTTTTTCCAGCTAACTTGTAAGCTTAGTAGCCTTCTGTTCCTCCCATTGACATTTTGTGTTCTGAAGACCATATTCTCACCATGTAAATTCTTAAAACTGTTGTAAGTATGCTCCTTGAGGCGAATAATTAGCAGTCCTGAATTTGCATTTGAACCTCCTTTTTACACAGTATCTGGTGTTTGGAAGTCCAAGCATATTGTTTGGAATTCGGTCTAGTAAGTGGCAAATCGTCAGATGTAACACAACCCAGAGAAAGATCTTTAGAGAAACAGGCACCTATAAAATGGCTTTCTTTCACTAAAACACTGACATACTCCTGTATGGAAATTAGTTAACATTATATTGAAAGGATACTTTCATTTCAAACACTTCTGAATTTAGAGAGATTAGATAGCCTTACTCTTTTGGAAAGGATATCAATATTGGAACACAAGCCTTTAAAAACCTCTTATTCTTTCACAGTGAAAGAATCACACTTTTAAGTGTGTTTAACCATTCAGAAGCTTTAATAGGTCAGATTTGCCCCCAGTCAAGTGTTAGCCTGGCTTTGCAAGAACGTTAAAGACCGCTTAGTTAGTTGGAAATATTAATCCTTGTTTGGGGCAAGGGGGTAGAGGAGGATACTCCAGCAAAAGTGTGGTCAGGAAATGTCTGGCTTCTGTAATCTGTTAGCAGTCATAGGGACTTGAGTAGACTGCCATAAAGGTGGATTTGCAGCTGTACTTGTGGCTCCAAAGACCCCCCAGAGTACTACTTGGCAGTCTGGGGTTAGCTCTTAAAATGAGTGGTGCGATTTACCTCATCAAGGTGATCTGGGAAGGTATGTCCAAATGAAGCCGGGTATATCAATACAGATGTGCTACATGGACTAGTTGTTGAATAATGTTGTTTTGCTTTTCTATACATGTTGAAGTTGCCTCTGAAACAACAATGGGCTAAATGGGGAATGTTACCTAATATCCATTGTCTGGGTGCAGTAGCAGGTATTGTAAAGGTCCTGCTGATGTGGCTGCTTTCTTTAATTTAAAATGGAGTGGTGGAAGTAGTGAAACTCTTCTTTGTCCTTTTTTCTCTTCCTTGGGACATGAGGATTTGCAGCACATTCTTACCCAAAGGTAAGGGGGGAAAGAGCCTGTGCTAGCTTTTTCCTTTTGATAACTGATAGTAGTTTGCTTGTCTTTTAAACTTCTAGTAGGCTTTGTTACCCTCTGATAAGGGTAGTTGCTGCAGAGCAGCTGATGCTCTATAAAACACTTTCTGTCTTACCTTGCAGTAACTTATTTGTGTTTTCATAAGCTTATTGTTAAGGCCACTTGGTTGCTCAGGGTGAGAAATTGACTGTCACAGCTCACTTCTATTTTCTCAATCTCTGTAGGATTTCTCTTACCTGGGGGAAAAAGTGGGGTTGGATAGAGGGGCCACCTGAGCTTTCTTTCACCACAGGAGGTATGCTTACCAAAGCTGCTGATCTGATGGTTTTTGTATTGTTGCAGGTCCCCCTTAACTCTGGGGAGTGGGACTTCCTTTTTTGCAGTTCTGAATTCAAACCATTGGGGCTACTCTGAAGGGTCACGGCCTCATAGGAATGTAGGGGTAGAAGGGACCACATGAGGTGGTTTTTTGGTTGTTTTTTTTTTGGGGGGGGGGGGGGGAGGTTTGGTGTATGTGTTTTTAGTTCAGCTCCTGGCTTTAAAATAGTAACATCCTTGACTAAACCATCCCAGTCAAATGTTTATCTAGCCTGCTCTTGAAAGTTTCCAGGGATGGAGAAGCCACAGCTTCACTAGGTAGCCTGTTCCAATGCTTGACCGCCCTCCAAGTCAGTCCTTCCTAATCTCTGATTTCTTGTGCTGCAGCTCAAGGCCACTGCTCCTAGTCCTGTACATCTCCTAGGACCAGAGCAGATCCAGGGAAGGTGCATTTGCACCCCACCTTTTGATTCTTGATTTTTGGCCCCTCCCCTCTTCCACAGAGCCTTTTGCCTTACTTTTGAAGGCATGACTTGCTCTTGGTGAATCCCTGCTGACAGTTCCTGATCATCTTGTTTTGGTGCTTTTTAAAATGGATTCTTTGAGGAGCTACTCCATCACCTATGAAGGTTATACTTTGGTTTGTCTGTCCTGTTGGTGTAACCTTTAGATGGATGCACCTCTTTCCTGCTTTTGCAGCATTCGCTGGAGTGTTGCCGAGTAACATGGCTTTACTCGGCAGCTGTTCCTCCACTTGTGCCAAACCTGAGATGGGGAACCTGCCCCACAAATATCTCCTGCCACCATTCTTGGGTAGGCCAGAGAGAGATCTTGATGTAGCAAGGGTTGCCCCAAGAAGATATCACTGTCCTCTTTTTTTTTTTTTCCATATCTGCACTTATGGGTGTGCAGGACCATGCTTACCAGCAGTGCTCTCAAGAGACCTTAGTAGTGATAAGGCTGGCTCTTACTACAGAGCTGCAGCAGAGAACAGGCAAGAACCTACTGTGGGGGGGGGATGGGATGGGACAGGGAGGTGGGGAAGTGAACTGAAGGATGAGAGCAGGGAAATCCAGGCTTGTTCACGTGAGTTCCGGCAGTCCTCGACTTTTATGTTTTGCACGTACAATGTTTATAAATTGACACCGTGTTTCAATTTCCTGATGTCAGTTTCTACTTTACAACTTGATCCGATGTGATGCCACACCAGCAAACAACGTCACTCTGTTGCCCATCTCCCTGGAGCACATCTGTTCAAACTTCCTTGGACACTTTCTTTAAGAAAGCAGCCAAGATTCCTGAGAAGACTTCAGCCAAGAACCCTTCAAAATGTCCAGCAAAGTTGCCTCAAAAATTCTTCCAAGTCAATGATTGCTATTTACAATATGAATACATTAATGTAGCTATATTACTCGTCTATAATTGAGTACAAAATTCTGGGGTGTTTTTGGTGAGAATAGGATATTGGGCCTTAGTTCAGGAACAATCCCCCATTTATAACATTTTCTTATGAGAAAATTGGTTCTGAGTTACGTTTTGACTTAAGACGTAGTTTTCAGGAACCAGTTCTGTTGCAAGTTGGAGAACTGCCTGTAATTGCTTTTATGATATAGCCCCTTTGATCAGTTGTTCCTTCTCCTTTTCAAAGAGATTTTCTAGTCTTCCAAAAAAAGAAGCTGCTTCATGATGCACAGCTAGCAGGTGAACTGGTTTAGAGAAATGACTACCTCTCTGATTTCCAGCTGACTGCTGGCCAAGCTTTGAAGGCAGAAAATAAATTCTAACCAGTAAAGAGCATCCATTTCAGAAAGGAATACTTATTTACTTTAATGTGTTTTAATAATAAGAACTATGATAGTAAGATCCAGTGTAGGGATGCTCCATAAGGATTTTAGTCCCAATTGCATTTCATCCCGAAACAAAATTTGGAGACATTTGAGAGAGATTTGAACAACACCAAATACCCACTTCAGATGGGTTAAATTTACACTTTTTTTTTTTTTTTTTTCCTTTGCGGACACCTGGTGCACAGTGTCCCATTACAACTAGCAAGCAATCAACAGTAGGGAAATCTGTACAAGTTGCAGGGCAATAAAATAATATCAAGGAAGCTTAATGCGGAAGAAATACTCATAACTGAGGGGACTTATTTTGCCTTTTTCCCTATATTTGTTAACCTTTTTGAGATCTGTGTTGTTTATTGTGACAAAACAGCAGCAGAGCTGCAAAATAACTTAATGGAAGCTTCTTAAGTAAGCTGCTTGTCTTTAAAACAGAAGACTGTTTCAGGTATGACTTTTTTCTTGTTAAATTATAATCTGGCACAGCAGATCTATTACTTTACTTATTATCTCCTGTAAATGCTTAGGAGTGGCTTGGGATGAAGAGAGCTAGTGGCCTGAGTAGTCATTCTTGAAGCTCTTTGCTTGCATAGTAATGCTCTGCGAGCTTTAAAAGCTTGGAGTGGCTTTTATATTTATGCAGCAAAATGGTGAGTTTTTTTTTCTTTAATGCTCATATGTTAATGTATATTAATGTAGGATTAAAGTCTTTCAGATCCAGTTTTTGAACTGGCAAACTAGTCAACAGGCAACTAGATGTACAGCAAAGTTGCTGCAAAGGAAAAGAGAACAGGCCAGGCCAAAATAGTGCTCACTAAGGGAAACTGGATAGTGAAAAGCTTAATTGCACCCTACCTGCAGCTTGGCCAAGCAAGTTGGCCATGTGAGCTAGATTGTTTTGCTTTAATGGTAAAAATAACAAGCACTTGTCAACCTGGTAAACTAACTGGGTTAAGCTACAAGTAAGAAGACTTTCCATCTGCCACCTTTTCTGTACCAGAAGCCAAGAAAGAAGGGAGAAAGCAGTGGTAAAATGGAAAACTTGGTTCTGCTATATTTGGAATCATGGAAACTAGTACCAGCAGCAAAGATGTAAAATTTACGTAAATTTTGAAGCCATGGAAATAAACCACTCTCTTTTTGTTGGTGGGGGTGGGGGGGAACAAACTTTGGGAAAAATTGAAATGTATGTAATACTTACTTTCGTGGCACCCTTTACAGCTCTCAATTCACTTTGCTACTTTTAAGAACATACACAATGCAATTTATATCTTGGTTTGCTCATAAAATTATCATGTTTTAAAAGTGTAGTTTTATTCAGACCATAATTATGAATTTACTTTAAAATGTGTTAAATTTTTGTTACAAATGCAGCTACAAGCTGAACTCTAAGGAACCTAGCATCTCTAATTTTTGCCTTCTTCTCATAAACTGGCAAAAACTAAAAGTTGAAAATAAAAGAAACCATCAACATTACAGTAAAACAAAGAATGTTGTTATATATTCTGGACTTAGTCTCCTTCACGGTATCAAGGAGATGAAAAAAGCCAAGTGCCTTCTGGGGGTTTTTTTTTGTTTTGTTTTGAAAGGGGGGGGGGACACACACACATGGGACTAAGACTTGTTGAATACAAATTTTGCTACATGAAACTTTTGCCTATTAGTCTCGCTTTCTGAGCTATCACCATCAGCAGTTTCTGCTTCTAAGCCTTCACTTCTATCATTTTCATGGACTTCTAAAAACCTGAAGTTTTGCCTGGGTTGAGACAAACTTTTCTCTACTCTTACATGTATTAGTTTTTCTTTGGTGTGAGTATCAACCAGCTTCTTTCACGTGCTGCAGAAGATGGAGGAATCGGAAGCAGGCAAGAGGAGTCGGAGGCTGTTGTGCAAAGGCCTTGCCACCATGTTTCAGGAAGGATATGCTTGGTAGTAGTCCCAGACTGCATTCCTGGACCAAATACCTGAAGATGTTCTATATTCTGCAGCATTTGAAAATACCTCTCCAACATCAAATCTTTAAGTGTTGCTTGTTTTGTGATGCAGTGGTGGTGCTATCATCACTAACATTTCTGCCTTTGAATCTTGGATCCAAGAGAAACCAAATTTCTTCCCGTCTGTTAATAGTTTTTCACTTTTCTTTCTTTTTTACTTGTAAGTGGAGATGCACTTTAAATTCTGAAAAACAGTTGGTTTGTGGGTTTTTTTTGTTTGTTTTGGTGTTTTTTGTTTGTCTGTTTTTTACCTGGGCTATTTGGTAAAGAATGTCTAACAGAAGTGCACTGTCTGATTCAGAAGCAGTGATTGCTGAAAAAAATTGGCTTTAAAATCTTCAGGGAGTTCTGCAGCTGAACCCAGAAGATGGCCTCACCAAGTACAGTGTTCCTTGCACTTCTGGGTACTTCAAGATCTTCATTTGTTTTTTAGTAAACTTTTCAAAGAAACAATAGAGATCACCACTCCATCCCATCTAGTGATACTCAAACTTTGTAGTAAAACTATTTTATTCTTTGCATTCTTTTCTTCCTGCTGCTTCTTAAAGACAGCAGCTACAATATGAGTAGCTTTTACAAGTTTTATAACTTCTTTTGCTCTTCTGTATATCTTTTGCAGTGTGTCCAACTTCATGATGTCACTTAAGAAGCAAGTTTTAGCCTGTGGGATACATGTCTAATTCAGTAATATGTGGATATTTATCCACTATGAGCTCCCATGCTGCTTGTATGTTACTTGCATTGTCAGCGAAGCAAATACTTTATCACTCCCAATCTTCTGTAGGACTTCACATATTTTACTACTGATAGATTCTGCAGTATGCCTGTTCTCTCCTGTTTTTAATGCTTCTGTGAAAACACATCAATCAAGTTATCACAAAGCTTACAATTCCTTCCCCCTGCATATGTTGTCCATCCATCTGTAAGTACTGCAAGACACTACAGCACTGGTTGGGTTTTTTTTGTTTGTCTGTTTTGTTTTGTTCATTTTCCCCCCCCCCCCCCCCCCCCCCTTGCATGGACTGCATTACACATTCATATTTTGTGTCTAAAAAAAGCTTGCTCAAAGAATGTCTGCTGGGTAAACTATATGATGGTCTTGGTAATTTTAAAAGCTTTCTGCCTGTATGCATTTTCTGTTATTGACAATGAATATATTGCTCTTGCAAGAGCTTGGTCAACTCTTTCCTGATCTCTGGGTGTCCTCTTGTCTACAAATGGAGCTATTGAGAGTCTTCTGTATAAAGTTGGCTGCAATATTTGGTTACTTGAGGATGTTGATTTGGCAACCCTTTGTGATGCTGATCTTTATAGAAGAAGCAGCAGTAGGAAGACTTCTGGATCAAGAACATTGGAAAGAGCTACTTGCACTCTCATCATTGTGATCTATCTCCTCTGCGCTTATACCCATCAAGGATTTTTTTTTTTTTTTTTTAAATGTTTGCAGGACACTTCTTGCTTACAAAGATGTGTTTAGTCATCCTAGTAGCATTTGGAAATGCATATTTCAGTTGATAGGAAAAAAAAATAGTTTGCAAATACTCGGAATAACTTGCAGTGTGGAAATGCTTTCATATGCTAGAAGTTGATCACCATTTTGCTGAAGGAGAAAAATATAATTTAGTGGCTAGCTTGTGTATATAAACACTAAGCTACAGCATGTACAAATATAGTAATGGATGGAGAAGAGGCCTCCTCAAGGTTAACTGTGAACAACTTTCCTGCCCTGCAGGCCTGAACTCCCTGCTAAGGCTGGGTGATGTCACAAAACATCAGATTAGTTGGTAGGAATTTCAATTATGAATTACATAGGTTATGAAAATATACTAATGCAGCTAAAATATAGCTTAATATACTGAATTCAGAGAAACTTAAACTCTTACCTTTCAATAAAAAAGAATATACTTTCAGCTCCTTTTGTGCTGCTTTTGTACTTTTGTGGCTCAAGGCCACAGGGCCAGGAGGAGGCAGGTTCCTTCCAACTCCAAAACCTTTAGACTTTTTCTGTCTCCTCTCCCTGAGGCTTTGGAGCTTATTGCCCTGCTTACTCAATGTTTCTAATCTCTAAAGGAACAAATAGATGCTGCTGCCAGTGTCCACTCCCACTCCTTTGAGGCCTAGTCAGGAGGACAGGATCAAATCCACCAACCTCTAGATCAAAAGTCAACAATAGAGGAAGTCTACAAGCAAAGAAGGCACTGAATCCTTCCTTCTCTTGTGAAAAATGGCAGTGTCCCCTTGGGGCAGAAATGCATCTTGCTCTTGCATTTGAGAGTTGTACTGTACCACTTGTCCTCTGTGTACAAGAATTATAATGCTCTGATACTGTAGGTAATTTTCCTGTTACACAGTTATTAGAAAACATTTTTGGGGGGTAAAGGGTAGCAATCTATAAACACCTTGTCTTTTTTTTTAAACATTTTATTCATCATTCTAAAAGAAAATATTTCATAAGTGTTTTTATTTTAATTTTTTTCCAAAAGCTTTCAATTGTTCTAATTTCAGAAAAACCAAAGTCCCAGAAAAATGGGGGAGAAGGCAGGGAAACGTTTTCCCCCAAAATTTTTGTGTGGTTTGTTTGGTTTTTTTGTTCCCTCGGGCCTTCACATCTCTAACCAGCAGGTTGATGGTATGGATCTCATGGCTTTCCTGATTGACTGAGCACAAGGAAAAGAATGGAAAGGTGGCAGCTTATGTCATGCTGGCAGTATATTTGTGAAGCTAAGGAAGGTGGATGTAAAAGAGTTCTTAAAGCTTGGAAGATGAGGAGGAATTAACCTAGTTCTAACTGATTGGAGTATTGGGTAGCCACAAAAAAAGAAAAAGGGAATTACTTTGACAAGGTGTCCACTGGGGGCAGGTGGGGTAATAATTTAATAGTTTTATAAGTTAAAGTTACACTTGCTAATGGTAAACTGTAAGGAGCACTTCAAGTTTCTACTTTGCGGAGACTAGGGGGAGCAGGGTCTGGGACATGTTAGTCATATTAGTTAGTATGTACAAGGTAGGTCTAGAGTGCACGCTAGTTAGTCACCCTGATGTGCTGCTTTTGTAAAGAACGGTGTTTTAAGCTGTGACTACTGTAAATAAAGCTGTTACACAAAACATTCTCAAGAAGACTGAGAGAACTTCTTGGGTCTTTGTCAAGTAATTGTCAAGTAACTCATTCAAAAATGAAGTACATAGTATTGTCAAACAACTCCATTCAAATACCAACACTTTTAAGTTACATTACAATTATATTACGAGTCATGACCGTCTCACGGGGAAAACTGTCAGAAGTAAGGCACTATTGGAATTATGATCTCTGGTAGTGTTGGGTTTACCAGGCACGGGGCATCCTTACAGGTTGAAAGAGTGCTATTTACAAACATACAGGTTCTTTGAGAACTGCTTCATATCGGGAATTCCAAAGATGCAACAAACTGAAACCTTAAAGTATGCTGGAAAATTTTGGCCAAAATTACATTATTTCTTTTTAAAGAGGGAAGGTATGGTGTTGGTATTCCCTTTCGTATTAAAGCTGGCGTGAAATGAACAGTTAATCCCTGTGTCAGACTGAGGTTTAGCACGTGTGCTGCAGAAATCTAGATCTTCTGTTGTTTTGGCTAGTTTTAATTGTTGCTCAGGAAGTCTTTATTGATTATAATGATTAAGCTCCTTTATACATTCCAGTTATGGTGTAGAAATCTTCCATCATGTGGTGCTGGTTCCTGCCTGCTAAAAGGAGAAAAGACAGGTTTTCTCCAATTTAATATTCCAATTGAATATTAAAACACTTTTGAAATAAGAAATGGTCTCTTAAGGTTACAGAACCCAAAATCAACTGTTGAATCCACAAAGACAGTGATGTTCAAACTTCTGGCCCCATGGGCCAGATTAGCAGGGCAGGGCCAGTCTGCGGGCCAGATTTGAGCCCCATATACCAGGATTGTGACCTGGTGCTCTGCACTACCCTTTCTTGCCCCTCTGCCTGGAATTGGTCCCTAGAGGCTTGGCACTACCACTTCCCCTGTGATTGGGCACTAGGGCCCAGCACCACTCCTGGTCAGCCTTGTGCACTGGGAGCAGGAGCCTGCTTAAGTGCATAGGGCTTGGGGCTCCCCATGGTCTGGAAACTTAGCAGTGGGGGACTATTGGCACTATTCCCCCACTGCCAAACTTCTGAACCCAAGGGTTGAGCACCCCTGCACAAGAAGGTTGACCTGTTGTAGAACAGACTATAGTCCAGTGTCTGGTTCCCTACCCCCATGAGGAGAGAATGTATTTAAATAATTATATTATGTTCAGTAAAAAAATAAGCCCCAGAAATCATTCTTTATCAGATTTGCTTAAAGAAGTTTAGAAACTGCATTAAAAGCCTTAGAAGCAAAACAGGCCCTATGAGAAGCTAAGCAAATGTTTACATGTCTTAAAGCATTGTTATAGTAAGTCGAGACCAACTCTCCAGCAAAAAAAACACATGCAACTTTGAAAATTTTTTATTTAGAACACACTAGCAATCGCTTATAGTTGACACTTAACACTGAAGTAATTGGAACTATCACACTCTGTTCTGCTGAGCTTAAACTGTGGGAAAGAGGTTCAGTAGAAGCCCAGTGTCCATTTCTTTTAGTGTAATTATACTGTATAGACTGATAGGTAGCTGCAGAAAACATTTGTTATAAAAATGTCAGATAGAAAATAACTCTGCCCCTGCCTTGTCCTAACATTAAAGTGATGATGTAGCCGTGATGGTCCAGGAGAAATGGTGAGAGGCAAGGATTTTTTGTGGGTGATTTCTTAATAAATGAAATACAGTAAAATCTCTACTATCCAGCATTTAAATAACCGGAAGTCTTTACTAACTGGAATTTCCGGCTGGACTCTGGGATGGGACAGGACAAAGCTTGCCATAGCAGCTGTGTTGCCACTGCTCTGCCACTGCATGCAATGCCTTGCACTGCTGCTGCTCTGCCACCACTCTGTGCTGCACCCTGCAGCTACTGCTGCTGTGTGTGCAGCTGTTGCCACCCCCCACAGCTCTGCATTACCTGAAAACCCTGTTGGGTTATTTCAGATAAGCAGAGTTTTTATATAACCAGCAATCCCCCTACCCTGGGGATGCTGGATAACAGAGATTTTACTGTATATAATTAGGAGGGACATTGACAGGCTTTTAGGTACCATTCCATCCTTCCTCAGATCTCTGCTGAGGAAGGTAGAGTGGTACCTGAGGGCTTGGCTATGTGCCTCCTAGCTATGCACTTCCCCTTTGTGTGCTGCCGCACTGCGTGCACGCACCCCCCCCCCCCCCCCGGGATAAAAGGCATCATCCACAAAAACCCTTACCCTGCTTGTTATCCCTACTTTAGAGTTCAGTCAATTATTGTCTCAAGTTTTTCACATGGGACCAGTGTTAGGGTTGACAAGCTGGTCAGTTGACTTCCTATTTGCCCATATTAAAAACTTGTCAAATATTCCAGGATGCCAAGAATACCCATGTGCAGGTGACAGCCTTCCTATTTTATTGTATCTTAGTTAACAAGTTAACTGTTAACTTGTGCAGGAGGACTTCATGCCTTGCTCCTCAGTCCTGCAGGAGTCTGGATACACAAATGCATGTGCACACACCATTTTTGGAGCAAGCATGCCCTGTTCTGCCCCTCTCTCCTGAGCTTTTCCAGTCTCCTTCCATCCCCATTAAGCCAGGAGGGTCTTCAGGAGGAAGAACTGCAACCAGTAGCATAGCTGGTCCTGCTGGTTGCTGTCACTGCAGGCATCTCCAAATGTAGATAGCAGACCAACTCTTTGCTCACTTTGCTACCTACTGGGCATAACTGCATATGAAAAAATGAGCTTTGTCTTTTTATAATTGCTGTGTGTGTCTTTATATCTATTGGATTTTTTATTTTTTTTTTGTAACTGGGTTGATCCTGGGGTTTGGGATGCAAGCCAAAGAGAAGAACTGTTCAGTCTTGAGTATCGCTTATACTTACACTTATGTAATATTGATAGTTATAAAAATTCGTTGCAGTTTTTTAAAACTTCATTTCATTGTTTCACAATAACGGTTAAGTTGCTTGTTGTTTGTAATTTGAACAAGTACCTAACCCACTGCAGATGAAAGTGACTCTCTTCACTATTGTAATAAATCACTGCTTAAAATATTTGACTGTTAGTCAGTTGACCAGTCAAATAAGGTGTGTTTGTTTTGTTTTGTTTTGTGTTTTTTTTGTTTGACTGGTCAAATACCCAACCCTACTTCATATTGTAAAATATTTTAAGGTTCTACTTCCTTTGCACTTGGTTAAAACTGAAGATTTTATTTTAGCTCTGAAATCCTTACTTCCTTTGATTTGTAAAGATGGAATAGATCCAGTTGATATGTCTTAACTTATGTGCTGGCTTCTATTAAACTGAAAACAAAAAGATCAGTCACTTAGGTATTTAACTTTATTGGCTGTGTCTCCACCCTCAGGCTTGTGCAGTTTGTGGTGTCACAAACTGCATGTATGGAATATTAAAATGTGCCCTTGTGTTGCAACTTAGCAGCGGAGGAGCAAATTTTGCTACCAGGATTTCCCATTAGTAAAAATAAAAAGTACTGAGGGAAAGTGGCATACAGCATGTGAAAATAGCATGCACCAGAACAAGTAAAGCCTTGGTCCTCCAGTATCTCACTGGCTGCCAGCCAGAGGGTACTATTCCATTTGAGCCCTGGCTGCTCCAGCATGCCTGGAGGAGCTGGGCAAGGACAGTTTGCCCGAAGTGGGACAATGTGTCCTATAACAAGCATACATGCAGGGGTGTGCACTGAGGCACGAAGTAGTGGCATAAACATGTGACCCTGAAAGTGCACACGCTTGCTCATCTGGATGCAGTCATCTGGTCACAACATCCAGAGGATTTCTCAACCTTTCCCTGTCTTTTCTAATGTTTGGTGACAAAGTGCCATCTGCTGTTCTCTGCATCAAGTTCACTGCCAATTAAATGCAGGAATTTAGCAGAAATTAAAATAAATCTCCTATCACTTACCTATGCCTTGGCTTATCATGGGCTTGTATATTTGGAAATGGGTTATTAACAAGATCCATAACTGCCCCAATCACTTAAGACACTTATCTCAATAGTTTTATTTTGTACCAGTCATCACAGATATGAAGGATCCTCTGAATCTCTCATTTTTTGTGGTAGCTTTGTTCAGGTTTTTCTTGATGGTTTTTTTTTTTAAGTTTCAGTTCATTTTAGTATTTTTGACTTCTCTGAACAAAAGGAAAATATAAAGATGATATTCTGAAATGAACTTAATAAAATCCCTCCCCTACCAGCTTGAGTAGTTATTGAAAAGAACATTAGTTATCTAAGACCCAGTTTAAATGACACCAATAGTACATTTAAAAAAGTTAATTTCTCAGCTATTTTTGCATTAAAAGATGGGGTGGATTTGATTTTTAAATCAAAGATTTAAATCACTGGTCAGGAAGCCTTGATTTAATCGTTGCTTTCTATAAAAAGTGCATTCTTGTTGTGTGCTATAACCTTAATATGTGTTATTCACAACTCAGAGATAAATGTAGATTTAATTTTTTAGAAGGTACACCCTATACATTTTAAAGCAGTGATTGTATTTTGATATTTTTTCAGATTAATTTTGAAGCTATATCAGAGAACTGAATTATAACATTTGTTTCATTTAATTAAAACAACTAATTACATATTTTGAATATTTTTCTTCAACAACAAACATGTATAGTTCTTTTAATAAAACTATTTTTTGAATGTTAACTGTTTTAGTTGTCTAAAATGGTGTTTTAACCAAAATTAAATAGATTATTTCAGCCAGGTCAGCATGAGAAACTTGAAATACTGGGTTATGCAGCAAAATCAGTCTTCCAGTTAAAAGCTACATTATTACTTCATTAGTCCCTGATTGGATCCAGGTGCTTAAATGACTTCCACCAGTTCACTGGTGTGTGACTCTTTTTCTTTCAAAACTCATCAGCAAACATATATTTCTTGAATGGCTCACCCTTAGCCCTGAAATGTATTGTAGTTGGTATTATGGAGGTGTGATTGCTGGATGCCCATGTCATAGCCACCTTCTCTTCAGCAGTTTAAGGACTGACTCTGGTACTGACTAGAATATTGACAAGAAAATGAGTTGGAGATATAGTACAGTCGCATCATACACGGATTTAACTTGCGCAAATTCAACTATATGCGGGGTGGGAGGGGGGCGGGGCTTGAGTTTGCGGCAGCGGCAGGAGGTTTTGGCAGTGGTGGTGGTGGACGGGCGGCACGCAGCCATTCCCACCACCACCCTGTGCTGTGCTGCTGCCGCCGGCCGCACAACTCTAAGCATAGCTCGGCGGCAGCAGCGGGAGGTTTTGGAGGCAGAGGCAGTCACTGCTGGTCAAATCGTGGTGATTTGACTCTACGCAATTTTCGCCTTATGCACTGACCTCAGAACCTAACCCTCGCATAAGATGCGACATGCCTGTAGTCCTTGATCCACTTGTGGTTTGTATTTTTTTTTAAATGGTTGTAATTTAACTCTGTCACTGCATATTTCTCTTTTCCAAGTTTCACTCAGTTCCTTCCAATCTTCAACAGCTTCAGCAATAAAATAGCGTTTTCCCTGCACTTTGTTCAAGGCTATAGAAATAGGCTTTGGGATAGTCAGCATACATTCTACGTTTCTCTTTAGCTCAATTCTGAGAACTTTGGCTATGCCAGTTCCATTTATTTTATCACGATTTTGTTCATAAATTGTCATCAGATTAGGCCAGTTCTTAATATCACTCAAAACAGTCCACTACTGAGTTCCATCACGCGTCTTCTGACATGGAGTTAATCTGGTTCCTCCTGCTTTCTTCAGAGCAGCTGCTGCATAGTGGTTGTTATAGAAGTATTTTGCAATGTCAACAATATTAGCTTTTATTTTTGGAGTACTGAAGTCTTTGGCTAAGAGGTGTATCAAATGAGCACTGCGGCCATACGTTATTAACATGGGGCTTTCCTCGCTTCTAGATTTCTTCTCATCTCTGATATATTTGCAGCATTGTCTGTGACAGCTGCAAACTAGACATTTGAATTTTTTCAGTTTGTTATACCTTTTACTGTTACTTTCTGTAAGTATTCTGCTGTGTGCATTTCCAGATGTATCAATTGTTTCTGTAAGGTAGACAGTTCCTTCTTCTGTTGTCACAAGCACATATAACTGGATCATTATAGACATTGTACCACCTACCAGGACTCAGGCTAACAATTTTCCCCTCTAGACTTCTTGCACACTGCTCTGTTTCTTTCTCATACACTTTATCCAGCAATATTGTCTCAAATAGTAAGTCATTAGAAGTTATAATCCCTATTCCATGATGATATCTTTGAGCTTTAACATACCTTAAATTAAAACTATCTTTATATAGCTTTTTTTTTTTTTAAAAAGCATCTTGACAAAACAACGATTCCAATTTTTTTTTTTTTTAAATCGTTGATTTTTCTTTTTCTTCCTTTTTTTTAATCCACCCTGTTAATAGAACAGTTGCAAAGTTGTCAAAACCCCAAAGTAATTAATCACATTTATAGGGGTGAGGGGGAGTGAGAACCAAGTTATTTGCCTAGCCGGGACTTATACAAAAAGCTGCAGCAGCTTTGCCACCTGCTACAACAGGTCTACAAAATCTTTAATTGTTCAGCTACCTGTGCTTAGATGTTTTTACATTATGCACATTAGACACGGTTATGATGGGAATAAGCACTTGGTCTCTTCCTTTCCACTCTTTCTCTAATCCAATCATTTAAAATTTGTGTAAAGCTTTCACTTCTGACCCTCCAGTAACAGCGGTGAGGAACCCTCAGGGGACAGTAAGTGGCAGAGCTAAGTGGCCACAAGAGACTGCACAGAACAGCCTGCAGGGAAGTAGGCGACAGAGCAGTAAGCCTGCTGATGAGGCCAATGAGAGACCCCTGCTTTGGGCTCGGAGAATTGGAGGTCAGGTAACCAGAAGGAGCTCAGGGCAATCTGAGCTTGGCTTCTGGGCGGGAGAAGACATTCTGGCCCAGATCTTGAAGGAAAGGAGCTCAGCAGAGGGTTCCACAGAGAAGTAAGTGGTTGGTGTTGCATGTTTGATTGTGTTGATCTGCAAGGTATGTGAGTGGCTGAAGGAGAGTATAGGTGCCCAAGGTGCAGTGCAAGTAGTTTAGCTGACCTGAGACTATTATGGGCTTCTGGTCCCTGAAAGCACTGGTTATGGGTGGAGGCTGCAGGCCCTGAGGAGAAAAAATGGGGGCTGGAAAGTAGGGCTAGAGAAAGAGAACTCTGCTCAGGATCAGTACTAAGGGATTGGGCTGCACTGGCTGACCACTGAGCAGGGCAGAGCAAAACATCTCAAGGCTTGCCTCCCAAATTTGTATTATTTTTCATCAAGGCATGTTAGGCAGAGTGGTACCTTGGGAGGTAGAGTGAGAGATGGGATTTGTGTGGTAGTGAGGGAATGCCACAGCCTTCATCAGAAGTAAGGTCCCGTTACATTTTGTTTCTGTTTCAAATACTGTGCTTATTTGCAAATATTCTAGTCTTTTTTCCCTTTGTTATATGGGGGTTGGATAGGGAAGGGAGGCTTGTTTTCCCTAGTCTGTCAGATTCTGATTACTTTGAAAAGAGCCAGATAAGCTCCCTTTCCATCTCTTCTTGTCATCATGGGGCCCAGCTGGCCAAGTGACTAACCTCTTTAGTTCCTTAGCTGCAACCCTCCTACCCATTGCTGCGAAGGTCTTTAATGAGGTTCTCTACTAGCTCTCATGGCTCAGATAAATGCCCCTGCTTAAAGGATAGAGATAATCAAGGCTATTGGTCATTGTCACTCTTAATCAGTTTAGCTTTGGTATCCAAATAGCTTTTTCAAAATTTTGCTAATTGCTTCTTGTTGCCTGTAATGTGCAAGAGCTTTCTTTTTAATAAAACGGGGTGGGCCTGTATGGGGGCTTGTACATCTCATGAAAATTGGCCATTTGTGTAGCTTGACTGTGTCACGCTGTGCACGTGAAGGTTTTTAAAATTATTTAAATGAGTTTATGTTGCAAACTAAACCACATCCATATGTAGTTTAGTTTGCAATGTAACTATTTGTAACATTGCAGCCTTTTTATGGGTCACCCCCTCCCTCTGCGGAGCCTTGCCATGTCTCCCATGGCCAGGGGGTGAGCTGTCAGTGGGTCAAGTGGCCTCATAGCTGCTGGGGGCCCTGGTCCTTCCTTCTGTAGTGGTGGCGCCCTCCCAGGATGCTCAGGTGGGTTCTGCCTTAGCTTGGGTAACACCCACCTGCCAGCCGCCTGCCCAGGTAGCCCTGGGGGTTGCTGCAGAGGGAAGGTCCGAGGCTCCCCACAGCTCAGGGCCTGCCGACAGCTTTTTCAGCAGACCCTGCCTGCGTGAGCTACTGCCAGGCCGTGCAGCCCTTGAGCTGTTGGGGAGCCTGGTCCTTCCCTCCATGGGGGTGGCACCCCCAGAGCTGTGCTAGCTGTGTGGGTGCTGCCTCAGTTTGCAGGCAGCACCTGCTGGATCCAACTCTTCCCTGAGCCTGTGTGGGGAGCAGTAAGTACTCAGCAGGCTTCCAGTGTGCAGGCTCAGGGTTCTGCAGGCTCAGGGAAGAGTTGGATTTAATGGGTGCTGCCTGTGAACTGGGGCAGCACCCATGCAGCTAGCGCTGCCCAGGTGACCCCAGGGGGTGTCACTGCAGCAGGATGAAGGACTGCCCCCCCCCCAGCTCAGGGGCTATATGGTCCAGCAGCAGGCTCCTCAGGGCTGGGGTGGGGGTGAGAGTGGTGAGGGGCATATGCCAATCCAAGAGCATTGGCATATGCCAGTCAAAGTTCCCAGCCTTGGCTGTAGCCAACACCCATGTGGGTGTGGCAGCGCTGGGAGCAGGGGCTATGCCCTGCTGCCACTTGCCTAGCTGGGGTGGGGATGGGGCGATGCAGGTGCGGCTCGTTCCGGGTGGAAGGGGGCAAGAAGCATTAGGGCATAGGCCTGGCATAGTCCAGGTTATGCCTTGCTGCTGCTTGCCTAGCCAGGGTGTGGGGAGGGATGCAGGCGTGGCAGCGCTAGGAGTGGGGGCTATGCCCTGCTGTTACTTGTCCCCTTCTACCCAGAGGGAGCCATGCCCTGGGCAAGTGACAGCAGGACACAGCCCCCGTTTCCAGTGCTTCTGCACCTGCATCCCATGCCCCCTGCCCTGGCCGGGCAGCTTGTCCCAGCCCCAGTCCCTCCCTCCCTCTGCCCACCACAACAGATTTATCGGCTGGAGTCATAGATTTATAGATGTTAGGGTTGGAAGCGACCTCAATAGATCATCGAGTCCGATCCCCTGCATAAGCAGGAAAGAGTGCTGGGTCTAGATGACCCCAGGTAGATACTCATCTAACCTCCTCTTGAACACCCCCAGGGTAGGGGAGAGCACCACCTCCCTTGGGAGCCCGTTCCAGACCTTGGCCACTCGAACTGTGAAGAAGTTCTTCCTAATGTCCAATCTAAATCTGCTCTCTGCTAGCTTGTGGCCATTGTTTCTTGTAACCCCCGGGGGCGCCTTGGTGAATAAATACTCACCAATTCCCTTCTGTGCCCCCGTGATGAACTTAAAGGCAGCCACAAGGTTGCCTCTCAACCTTCTCTTGCGGAGGCTGAAAAGGTCCAGTTTCTCTAGTCTCTCCTCGTAGGGCTTGGTCTGCAGGCCCTTGACCATACGAGTTGCCCTTCTCTGGACCCTCTCCAGGTTATCCGCATCCTTCTTGAAGTGTGGCGCCCAGAATTGCACGCAGTACTCCAACTGCGATCTGACCAGCGCCCGATAGAGGGGAAGTATCACCTCCTTGGACCTATTCGTCATGCATCTGCTGATGCACAATAAAGTGCCATTGGCTTTTCTGATGGCTTCGTCACACTGCTGACTCATGTTCATCTTGGAGTCCACTAGGACTCCAAGATCCCTTTCCACCTCTGTGCCACCCAGCAGGTCATTCCCTAGGCTGTAGGTGTGCTGGACATTTTTCCTCCCTAGGTGCAGCACTTTGCATTTCTCCTTGTTGAACTGCATCCTGTTGTTTTCTGCCCACTTGTCCAACCTATCCAGGTCTGCCTGCAGCTGTTCCCTGCCCTCCGGCGTGTCCACTTCTCCCCATAGCTTTGTGTCATCTGCAAACTTGGACAGAGTACATTTGACTCCCTTGTCCAAGTCGCTGATGAAGACATTAAAGAGTATCGGTCCAAGGACCGAGCCCTGCGGGACCCCACTGCCCACACCCTTCCAGGTCGAGACCGACCCATCCACCATGACTCTTTGGGTGCGACCCTCTAGCCAATTCACCACCCACCGGACTGTGCAGTCATCCACATCACAGCCTCTTAGCTTGTTCACCAGTATGGGGTGGGATACCGTATCGAAGGCCTTCTTGAAGTCTAAGTATACGACATCCACCCCTCCTCCTGTGTCCAGGCGTTTCGTAACCTGGTCATAGAAAGAGACTAGATTGGTCAGGCACGATCTGCCCGCCACAAACCCATGCTGGTTTCCCCTCAGCATAATTTGCCCTGCCAGGCTCTCACAAATGTGAGCCTTGATAATTTTTTCAAATACTTTACCAAGGATGGAGGTGAGACTGACCGGCCTATAGTTGCCCGGGTCCTCCTTCCTCCCCTTTTTGAAAATGGGGACCACGTTAGCCCTTTTCCAGTCCTCCGGGACTTGGCCCGTGCGCCATGAGCGTCCGAATATTCCTGCCAGTGGCTCTGCAATGATGTCGGCCAGTGCCTTCAGCACCCTTGGATGGAGCTCATTCGGGCCTGCTGACTTAAAGGCATCCAGTTCTTCCAAATGACTCTGCACCACCTCAGGATCTACGTATGGAAGTCTGGCGCCTTGCTGCTGCCTCTCTTCAACCCCAGTGAGAGACTTGTCGTGCCCCTCACTTAGGAACACTGAGGCAAAGAACTCGTTGAGGAGTTCAGCCTTGTCCCCCCTGTCTGTCAGCAATTGCTTCTGCCCATTTAGCAGGGGTCCTATTCCTCCCTGGGCCTTCCTTTTACTCCCAATATATCTAAAAAACAATTTCTTGTTGTCTTTTACTTGGGTTGCCATCCTCAGCTCCATGGTAGCTTTGGCCTGCCTAACTGCCTCCCTACAAGCACGAGCAGAGGAGATATATTCATCTTTAGTGATCTCACCCTGTTTCCACTTTTTATGTGCTCCCCTTTTGGCCCTTAGGCTGCCCTGGATTTCTCTGGTCAGCCATGGAAGCCCCCTGGCCCCTTTCCCTTTTTTGCCTCGCTCGGGGATCGTCTTGCTTTGTGCCCGAAGGATCGTTTCCTTTAGGCACAGCCACCCTTCTTGGGCTCCCATCCCTTCAAAACTCCTACTCTGCAGTGTTTCCTTGACTAATCGCCTGAGTGCATTGAGATCAGCTTTCCTAAAGTCTAGCACTTTCACCCTACTAGTTACCTTACCCACTCGCCGTCTTATGTTGAATTCTATTATTAGGTGATCACTGTCTCCCAAATGGCTACCGATCTGGAGGTCCCCTATCATGTCATCCCCTGTTGCCAATACCAGATCCAGTATGGCATTCCCCCTTGTGGGACCATGCACCTCCTGTGTCAGGTGGAGGTCCTGTATACAGGTTAGAAACCTGCGTGAGCGATGTGACCTTGCTGTCTGCGTCTCCCAGCAGATGTCCGGGTAGTTTAGGTCCCCCATGACTACCGCCTCTTTAGCTTTTATGGTCTCAGAGTTGCCTCAGGAGCCCCGCATCTATTTCTTCCCCTTGGTGTGGGGGTCTGTAGCAGACCCCTACCACCAAATCCCTTTCTCCTTGCCCCCCATGTAGCCTAACCCACAATCCTTCTACTTCCTCAACCTTGGATTCTGTCTTGAATGAGGGTTGATGTATATTGCTCACTGACATAAAGTGCAACCCCCCCCCTTTCTTCCCCAACCTGTCCTTTCTATACAATCTGTAGCCCTCAATATGTACCGCCCAGTCGTGGGATGAATCCCACCAGGTCTCTGTTAGCCCCACTAAGTCATAGGTGTTTAGTGCAAGCAGGAGTGCTAGTTCATCCTGCTTGTTCCCCATGCTCCTAGCATTAGTATATAGGCACTTGAGCCCTGCGACTGGTGCCTTTGCTGCCCCCCCGCTCCGAGTCCCAAGGGGCCCATTGTTTCTTACCTTCTTGTTTCTTACCTGTTCTGTAGTGCTGGCCTCCCCATGGCTTTCAGGTTCCCAATGTTCTCCTTCTTCAGGCTGGGCTGTCCTTGTGGGTGCCACATGGTTTGGTGGTCCACAGCTTCCCCTGCCCTCGTACTCCCCTCCCCCCGACGAGCCTAGTTTAAAGCCCGCCGGAGGAGATCCGCCAACCTAGTAGAAAACACACGCTTACCTTTGGGGGACAGGTGAAGCCCATCCCAGCTGAGCATGTCCCTCGTCGTGATGTGCGGGTCATTGTCCAGGAATCCGAAGCCTGCTTCGAGACACCACTGCCGAAGCCGCCAGTTGGTCTCTCTGATGCAGTTCTCCTGCCGTCTTCCTCGTCCGGCCACTGGTAGGATGGAAGAGAAAACCACCTGTGCACCGAACTCCTTCAGCACGCCACCCAGAGCACTGTAGTCCGCCATCAGGTGATCGGGGGTTCTCCTGGCCGCATCATTAGTACCCACATGGACTAGGACCATGGGGTAGTAATCGGTGGGCTTGATCCTGGCCTGGATTACCTCCGTCACATCCCGAATCTTTGCTCCAGGGAGGCAGCATACCTCTCATGCCGAGGGGTCCTGGCGACAGATGGGTCCTTCCGTACCTCTGAGGTTGGAGTCGCCTATGAATCAGCTGTGTCCAACGTGGTAAGGATTGCTGCCTGTTTAGTCTATGGCCAAATCTTGTCTGAATTGAATCAGAAGCCTCCAAATAGATTCAGATCTTTTATTTGGTCTTCCAATTTGATTCGGATTTGAAGATTTGGCTGCTGAATCTCCTTTCAATTGAATTGGCTACTAAAGCTTCACACAGTCCTGGAGGTCCTGTGGAATCGTGTCAGAAGCCTTGCTGAAGTCTAGCTACACTATATCCACAGCTTTCCCTACATCCATGCAAATAGGTACTTTGTCAAAGAAGGAGATCAGGTTTGACACAATTTTTTTTTCATAAATCCATGCTGGCTGCTTGTGATCAGCCTTTCCTGTTCTTGGGATATGTTCCAGTAATTTCCCAGGTATTCAGGTAAGGCTAACCAGTCTGTAGTGGGGGGTGGGGTTTTTTGTTGTTGTTTTTGTTTTTTACGAGGGACACTATGTTGCCCCTTGTCCAGTCCTTTGGTACTTGGCCTGTCTCCCATGATTTCATGAAGCTTGATATCAAGGGCGCTGAGTTCTCGTCTGCCGGTTCCTTCTAGACCCTGGAAGACAAAGCTTGTCTGGCCCTCCTAACTTGAATTAATTCAGACCCAACGAAAGCTGTCTCCCCTCTGAGCTTGCCCCCTTCCTTATCCAGATAATCCTTATTTGGTGTCTGGCTGCAGCTTAATTTTTTTTGCAAAGACTGAAGTGAAGTAGCCGGTGGGTAGTTCTGCCTTCTCTGGATCTTCAGTTAAAAGTTTCCCCTGGCTTGTTAACGGAGGACCCACAGCTTCCTTGGTCTTTCTTTTCTGGCTAACTTACAGGACCTCTTCTTGCTGTTTTTAACCTCCTTTACCAGGTGCAGCTCATTCCTTATCTTTGCCTTCCTGATTTCTGCCCCTGCAGGTTCTTGTTATTTCCTGGGATACTTCCTTGGAGACCTGTCCCTTCTTCCATTGCCTATATGCTTCCTTTTGCATTTGAGGCATTTTAGAATTACCTTGTGCAGCTACATTGGTCTCTTAATTTTTATCTTTTTGTGCTTCCATTGTGTTGGAACAGTTAAGCTTTGGGCTTCTAATACTGTGTGCCCCTTAGGAGCTCCGAGCCCTCTTGGGTGTCTTTCTCCTTCAGTCTATCCTCCCATGACACCATGGTCAGATGAAATCTGCCTTATTTTGAAAGCTAATATCCTAATTTTGCTGACCTCATGTTTTCCCTGTCTCAGGGTCTGGAATTTTACCATAGTGTGATTGCTTCCTCCCATGTTACCCATCACCTTCACATTCTTCACTAGTTTTTCCCTGTTGGTCAGGATAAGATCCAAGATAGATGGTCCCCTAGTTGTATCTTCCACTTCCTGAAACAGAAAGCTGTCCTCCATAAAAGTTAGGAACTGGCTTGACATTTTGTTTGGCTGCATTGTTCTTCCAGCAGATGTCTGGAAAATTCAAGTCTCTTCATCAGTACCATCCCGTAGCTTTTGGATAGGTTTGTTACCTGCTTGAAGACTGCCTTATTCACCACCTCTTCCTGATTAGGTGCCTATAATAAATCCCAACCATTATATTTGGTGCTGCATCTTTTACATTTCATCTTCACCCAAATGCATTCTTCTTTGCCATTGTCTTCTGAACCAGGGAACAAGTGTATATGTTTGACTTACAAGGCAACTCCACCACCTTTTCTCCTAACCCTGTTTTTCTGAAACAGTGTGTAACCCTCGGTGTTGACATTTCAGTCATAAGGGCTATCCCACCAGGTCTCAGTTCTGCCAATCAAATCATAGCTCTTCTTGCAAGCTGCAGCTTCCAGCTCACCTTTGTTTATTTCCCCATACTTCTTGCATTTATATACATGCACTGGATTTATTTGCATTTTGACCTCTCTGCTTCCCTTTTGTAACACTTCGTTGCAGTCCTGTAGCTCTCTTGTTTCTTTCCCAGAGTTGAATTGCTTATTTTGAGTCCTTTCCCCTCTGGCCTGTGTGCTCTGTGGCTTGAGCCCCCGTAGAACCTAGCTTAAAGTTCTCCTTACTAGATCAGTCAGACAACACCCAAGATGCTCTTCCCCATTCTAGTCAGATGGATCCTATCCCTTGCTAGCAGTCCACCTCCCAAGAGTATCTGCCCATTGTCAAAGTTGAAGCCTTCACGTCAACATTATCATATCAGCCATGTGTTCAGTTTCAGGACATGATACTCTCTGCCTGGATTTCTGTGAAAGGCATTGGGGACATCACACAAGTGGTGTTCTCAAAACGCCTTACTCCTGCTAAGAGCCTCATAGTCGCCTCTACTATGCTCAGTGCCATTCCTGGCAGTATTGTTAGTGCCTATATAGACAAGCAGGAAGGTGTATTAGGAAATGTATAAAATTATAAATGCAAGAGATGTTAGCAAGCAAAATAACTTAAAAATAACTTTAAAAATTGGAGTTAACTGAAATAACGATTAAAATTTAAATAACTTGGAAATTGCCCTGTAGTAAAATCTCATTAAGATGCATCAAAAACTTGGAAATTTACAGTGTATGGGACCAAAACACTACTGTTCTATACGTGGCAAATTGATCCTTTGTTTATTTTTTGATGATTAAACAAAAAATATGAATTCCATGATTTCTTGACCCTTTGTATTTAATAATGTATTTTCAGTGATAACTTGATTGAGAGCACAGAGGAAGTGTATTAATGGTGGATAATATTTCATATAAATTGCATAAATAGATTGTTTTTAATATTGCTTTCTTCTTTAGTCTGTAATGGCTTTTGTCCTAAGTTCCTAAGAAATTCATTGGAGTCATAATAATGTATAGATGCATTATTCCACTTTCGTCATTTTAAACACAAGAATGAATCCCAACCTGGATTTGATTTTTTTTAATTTAGTACCATATATTTCTCACATACCACATGCATTCCCTCCCTCCCCCCTTGGGGGATGTGTTTTTAGGCAAGAAAAGCTGTCTTGGTATAGAATCCTAGTAGGCAGTCTGAGTGAGGCAGCTGCTTCCAGGAAGTTCCTGGTGCCGCATTTCCTGGACACTCTGTGTACCCAGGAGGCTTTACTCTGCCAGTCAGCTGTGACTCTGGAAAAGAACCTAGCCCCCCCCCTCCTCCCCCCTCCAGCCTTTCAAAAAGGTGTGGTTTTTTTGGGGGGCATGTTGCATAGAAGAAAATACAGTATTTCTTGACCAAGCAGCATTAAACCTAAACATTCCTAGCTTTGGACACTAAACCACACACTCATTGCCTTGGTTTTCTGTCATTTTCTCTTTTTAACTGAAGAATAATTAGTGAACATCAGTGTTTTAAAGCAGCAGGGTATAAGTAATTATTAGGTGTAAAATTCATTCTTGCATCCTGCCTTCCATCAGTGAAACTGATAAATAAATTGTCCTGGGCATCTCAAGTTCTGTTCTTCTACAAGTTGTTCAAAGGATATCAATAATTCTGCTACACAGAAAGGAAGTAATTTCTAGTAGAACACTCAGCTTCCTTGTAAGACTTTAAGCACATAGGGCACCTAGAACAGACATCCAGCATGTGTATGACATGTGCTAATTAGCACATGGAGCAGACTCAATTAATTAACACACTGCTGGAGCATGCTGATTAGCATGCTCCAGCAGCCTTTTCATCACATGTATTCAGCATCCCTGCACTTCAAAATGGCAGTGGGGGTGTTTTTAAAGCTCACTGAATGAGCTTTAGTTAAAGTGCCCCCACCACCATTTTGAAGCGTGGGATGCTGAATGCAAGCGGTGATGTCCCCAACCCCGGGATATGTAAAGACGCCCTGAGTATACTAACATTGAATTTTTGCACAATAATTTGATATGTTGTGGAGGAGTAAGCACAGCAGTGAGAGGACCTGGAGAATGCCACTTCTGTAGCTGAAACCATATAAGACTAGAAGCTCCAAGATCGGAGCATGGCAGCGACAGTGAAAAATGGAGCCTCAACGAGAGAAAAGGAGAGAGTAAAGAGGGGAGAAAGAGAGAGGAAAAAAGATCCCCAGGGGATCAGTAACTTACCCGAGTATCTCTCACAGCATCAGCGGGAGGAACGAAGCTCTGGGAGAGAGGGGCAGATCCAGAAGTAGATAAACATCACGGGACGCATATTGCACTGCTGACCTGGAAAGAAAGCAAAGGAAAAGAAGAGAGTGAAATAGACCCATGATTATTCAGCTGTGGAAACAGTGTCTGAATGCCCATCGAAAGGACCCGAGGCATCAGATGCACGCAAAAACAAAGAGGAATAGACTTATCAGCCAATTAAGTAAAAAGAGAGTATATAGTGGGGTTTGAAGATAGATAAAAACCCATGAAAAGGATAGAAATGCAATATGGACAAATAAGAAAGAGACTTTGTTTATGAATACTAGGTTCTGTTCAGTCAAATTGACAGTAATAGCATAAGAACAGTATATAAATAGAACCACCAAGTTGACATAAATAAATAAATACAAGTTTTGATCTGAATCAGACTACGATTATCTATACTGTCGAGTGGGTGTGAATATACAGAAGAGTGAATGAGATAACTTACTGATAGTACCCGTGGAACCCTAATAGAGACCAAAAAAACAAACAAACAAAAAAAACTTTCTTTTTAAACAACCCTCCTGACTAGTGACATCAAAAAATTCGAGCATAGAATAATAACATCCAAGATGTGGCAGGCGGGAAAGTCGTGGTACCAACGGTTCATTGGGTGACTAGACAGTGGTAAAAGGAGACATCCTAAGTGCAACCACCACATATGTGTTCACACTTTTCTATAATCCTTATTGGGGTGAAGTGAGAGGTTGTTAATTATTTAGCACTTTGATACAAACTATTTGAAGAAACTCCATTTAGCTATTTTTTTAAAATACCAAAATAAGCTATTTGCGGGGGGTGGGGAGAGGGTTGTTTGGTTTGTTTTTTAAGGGCTAACTCCATAGAGTTCTCCTACAGCTTCAATTTTGGCATATTACAAAATTGATGTTGAAATAAGTGTGAATCAAATATGCAAGAATGTACTGCAGTACACAAAAGAAACCTTTGTGAAACGTGGATTTTCAACACAATGTGTGATTAAAACTCTCAAATGTGGGAATGAAAAGTGAAGCAACTTGATAAGAGAACAGAGTATATTTCCCTTTCTTTCAGCATACACATACTTTAATATTACTGCTAATGTTTTGTGCCAAAGACCCTGTATCTGCTTCCTCAGGGGTCCTTTCTCTGCTTGCTTCCTGAATTATGTAAAATGGTGGTTTTCAACCTTTTTTTGTTTGGGGACCCCTAAAAAATTTTAAATGAAGGTGCAGACCCATTTGAATTGTAAGTGTAGGTATTCACATACTTTCGATCATAGTCATCTTTTGCAGACCCCTTAGACATAGGATTGTATTCTGTTCTTTCTCTTCTTCCAGTGCTATGGCAGCCAGCAAATTCAAGTAGATTGCAAATAATTCATCAGTAAACTTCTTCACGGTATATTTTCTCTGTTCCTTCCCAGAGTTTGGATGATGTTTGCAACATTTTTGTAGTTTAAAAACTGATAGAGCAGCAGATTTGAACAATAGAGTGATAAAATTAGTTTCTTTACCTCAAATTTTGCCTTCCACAAGCCACAGATAATTTCCTATAAGTAAAAAAATGTATCGTATGAGCCTGTGTTTATAATGCTGTAGGACATTAACATAACCTATTTTTCAAAGTTAAATTAGTTGTCACATGGTAATTGAAGACTACTAATAATTTATTATAATATTTGAAGGTATTTATCAGTTACACCTCTGGTAAGTTTACAGAGAAATCAAAAGTCCATGCTGTTAGACCCATGATTTCCTTCATTTTTAGTATTCCATAATTTCCATTAGTGATGGCAGGTCTAGACAGTAGTATGAATCTAAAATACTACTCATTTCCTTGCAGTTCATTCTAAGAAGATATAAGTTTGTACATTACTTCAATAATCAAGTGGGGTATTGTTGAAGTTGCTTTCATAATTTTAGTAAGGTGTTCAAGTTTCCTTCTTACCTGTATTGCTATTTTCTTGCTCAGGTTGACCTTCAGATAGCTGTTGCCTCTCAAACACTGTGATAACTGTATGACAGTGGTCGTGTTGCTTCTGAATTATTTTACAAAGCTGGGTAGTAGTCCTTTCCTCTCACTTTTCCTCTCTGACCTTCCCTTAATACCTTAGCAATGAATATGTTTAGAAAAGACTTGGAGAAGCATGTACTTGGTTCATTAGTATCAGAGTTATGATCTAGCCCAACTGCTGGTTCTGGTAGTGTCTCAAAACCTGCAATGGAAGAAGACTTTGCCTGCCTGCTTGCTTGCTGCTTTAAATTGTTTCCTAACAGTAGTAGGCTGTGGGGTATAATGTCTGGACTGGAGATGGGGACTTGGCTTGATTTAATAGGCTGGGGTGGAGAAGAGGGAAGAGGCAGCAGGAAAAATGGAGTGAAAGAGGAATGATTGGGAGGCTGAAAGTTTTTAAATTGCTTCTTCACTAGCTAATGGATCTGGCTTCTACTTGCAGCTCTAACTATTATTATAAAAACTGCATAAGGGCTATTTACCTTGGATATCCATCTACTGTATAGCTTTCCAAGAAAGAGATGTGCATTGAAATGGCAGCTTTAGTCCTGGGTAGCTGATGATGTAACCAAACACTGATAGCCTACAAATTAATACATGTGAATTATTTCTAGAAGTTATTTTTAAAAAAGGGCAAGCAAACCAATCTAGTTCTGTAATTGTGCAATTCTGTCACCATTTAAGAAAAATAAAGCAAAACATGAACAACAACAAAAAAAAAACCCCATATCCTGACTATTTTGTGTTTATTAAACTGATTTTGGCTTGTTTTGCAGGAGAATTTTGAAGATGCCTTCGAAAACATCCCAGTGTAAGTAAAATTTATTTATTTTTTCTTTTCGTATAAATTTTGTTTTCCATTTGGTGAACATAAATTCATATAAAGCAATAAATAAATGATACATTCCACACAAATGTATAGATAGAGTCATAGATTGTTAGGGATGGAAGGGACCTTGCAGATCATCAGGTCCAGCCCCCCCACTCTAGGCAGGAAGACAACTGAGGTCAAGTGACCCCAGCGAGGTGATTGTCCATTCTCCTCTTGAAACCTGCCAGGGTAGGTGACTGCATCACCAACTCCCACCTCTGGATAGAGTTTATTCCACAGTCTGGACACCCTGACTGTGAAGGAGTTTTTCCTGGTATTAAGCCTGAAGTGGCCTTCCAAGAGTTTGTATCCATTGGTTCTGGTCTTCCCCAGGGGTGCCCTAGTGAACAATTGTTCACTAAGCTCCTGATGCACTCCTCCAATATAGCGGCAAGTCACTATCAAGCCTTCTCTCAACCTTCTCTTTTTTAGGCTAAAGAGGCCCAGGTCCCTCAGCCTTTCCTCATATGGCTTGCCTTGCAAGTCCCTGATCATATGCGTGGCGCTTTTCTGGACCCTCTTAAGTTCTTCCATGTCCTTATTGAAGCGTGGCACCCAGAACTGGACGCAATACTTCAGCTGTGGTCTCACCAGTGCTGAGTACACCGGGAGTATCACTTACTTAGTTTTACATGAGATTCATAGGTTGATGCATGCCAGCATGTTGTTTGCCCTGTTGGCCACCGCATCGTACTCATGGCTCATATTCATGCAATGGTCGATCACTACCCCTAGGTCCCTTTCAGCCGTGGTGCAAGTCAAGCTGTCACCACTGAGCCTGTATGTATGTTGAGGGTTTTTTGCCCCCAGATGGAGCACCCCACACTTGGAAGTGTTAAACTTTATCTGGTTCTGGTCTGCCCAACTCTCTAGCCTGTCCAGGTCCGCCTGTATCTGCAACCTATCTTCTGACGTGACCACACTGCCCCATAACTTGGTGTTGTCTGTGAACTTGGTCAGCGAGCTTTTCACTCCCCCATCCAAATCATTGATAAAGATGTTGAAATGTTTTGGTAAAATCAAATACTTCACTTTTCTGCACAAACATGCATGGGGAGATCTCTTCCATATGCAGATATGGAAGTGCTTGGGAGTGGAGTCACTTACCTCACTGGTACTAAGTTTCGTTCTAAGTTTCCATAATATCATATAAGGAAAGGCAGTTGTCTTCCTACCAAAACCATAGGAATTACAGTAAAATAATTACAATTTTCATCTGTATTAACTCTTATGTAGGTAACTTTTGTGCAATGACACCCTATTAAATGTAGTGTTTTTATGAATGTCTGCGGATAGTCAAAGCCAGTGCAGAAACACAGGGGCTTTATTTGGATGGTCTTGCACTACAGTGGTTTACAAAGATCTTCATAGATCTTGAAAGTTTGAATCTGCAAGGGGGTGTGTTTAGGGTGAGTCCTATCACTGACTCTTGAGTGTTAACCCTTGAGTGGGTCCCACTGTATTGTGTACATATAAAACAAAGTTAAGGAGAAAGACTCAACTGCTAAATCATTAAAAGGAGACTCCTTGAGAATTAAGTGGTGGAATTTTTCTTGCTGCTTTTCCTCTGTATGAGGAAGCCCTTTTCTCCCTTTGTTCTGTAGTAAATAAGGGCTGTTAATCATTTTAGTATTTTTCTCTATTGTCCATTATTTCATGAAAATCTTTTGCTCACTTCTTATTTTCCATTAAATAAATTATGACTTGTATATATTTTTTTCTTCTTGTTGCTAGTAGTGTTGGAAGTGAACACACATAGCACTTATCTGTACAGTTATAGGAATGGGGTTGGCATTGCCAGCAGACAACCAGAGAAGCATAATTATGTAAGAGTCATGCTATTTATTTTTGAGTCTTGGGTGTCTCTCCTTTCCTCCTTGCCCTAGCTCTCACATAGGGGCACTTTTTAAATAAATGTAAGAGCATAGTTTCATGCTAATGGAATTTCCTGCAGGAGAAACAAAGAACAAACGTGTAGTTTTCCCATGAGATAATGAAAAGAATGGAAAAAACAATGTTCTCACTAATATTTGTTCTAGGTGCTGAATAAATAATGTTTGACAGTAGCTTTTTGGTAATTTTTAGTACTGTGCAGTTGCACTGTCAACCAGTTCTACCACAGTCACCATCCCAAAGCCAACTTTTTCAGGGGGATACACAAAAGTCTGAGAAGTCATAGCTTGAGCCTTTGACTCATCCTTAATAGATCAGAGAAGATGATACCTTTTGAGAGTCCAGATGGGGCAAAGCTGTGCTACTTTGAACCAAGAAAGAACTGCTACCACCATTAAGTCATGAGAAATGCAACATGAATAATTTGTCTTACTAAACTCATTGACAGTACCAGAGTGAAATAAGTATTTAAAATGTCTGGTTCCACTGCCTGTCTCCTGATGGAACAGACATCTGGAATGAGGCAGTTATCTCCATCATCAAGTTCTTAACTTTAGTTTACTTGTGAACTACCATTCACCCCCCCCCCCCCCCCCCCCCCCCCAAATTGCAAAGCAGCAGCACTGATTTTTCTCTAGTATTCTGGGCAGAGGATCTTGGCTTTTGATTCAAGGTTATGGACACTCCCCAGGCTGTGGTGTTTAGGTCTTGCCTCAGCCGGCTTGTATATTAAGGTTACTTTGGTCTGCACAGGGTCTAGCACTATTTTGCCTCTTTGGCTATGGACACATTAACAATAATCATGGGTGTGGGCTTTGTTTGTTAGTTGGTCTACAGTATACATCTTGCCCCATGATAAATGGAAGCTAAACTGCAGTAACTTTGCCCTCAGTAAGAGGTGTGTTACTGGTTTTTTAGACTCTGCTTACCTTTGGGTAAGCGTGTGTACTGTTAAGAAGATTTATTTCACTTTTCTTGACTTCTTCCTTTCTTCTCTGTGAGCAGTAGGTTTCTTTCTCATAGCTAATAGCAGCACAAAGTAATTCAGGGGATTTTTCAACAGAAGTTCATTTTAAGATGCCAGGAAATCTAGGGCTCTGGAGGTGGAACCTAGGCTAGTCCTGATGCAGGAAGTCGCAGGATATTGGCTGTGATCTGTCTCAGTGTAGTTTTAGTGTCATTGGAAACAAAAGGGGGTAATGTAGTGTATAATGTAATCAAACATTACAGCAAATGGGAAAAAAACATTTCCATAGGGCCTGCTCTAAATCTTTGTCCTTTATAACGGGGACTGTGCTGAAGAAAAAATCTGTGTAGCTCAGGTCCTCTCTACATGTTACAGGTATTACACAGTTTACAGGTACTACACAGTTTGCACAGATACCTTATTGCACAGTTACCTCAAGACCAGCTACATGTGCAAACTGCTTACTGCATGGGGAAAAAAGCTCCAACCAGCTAAGAAGTTAGACCTTGAAAATGTATACTAACTTTATAGCTAGTTGCTATCGAGCTTTAATTTGAACTTGTAGCATGGTCTCCCCTGTGGCTGGGAGCTCTGTTGACTGATGCCCCGTGCCCAGTGTGAAACCCTGGGTCCTTGGAATCAAAGGTAGCTGCAATCCTCTGGGCCTGGGGTTTTTGCGTACCCTCTCAGGCCTAAGGATTGTGGCTGCCATGATCCTCCAGCCACGATGGTGTGTGGGGTGCTCAGCTGAGGGGGCTCTCGGTTGTAGGAGCTTGCTTTTTGTCAGTGTAAGGGATCAGACTCCCTCTGCTTTGGCAGTAAGGTATGATGAGATCTAATGCAGAATTGCATGGATTGCACATTAGATCCCATTGCACCTTTTAAGTGCACGTGTAGAAGGGGCCACAGAGTCATCTGATATCCTTATATCAAGATATCTGGAAAGTAGGTTGGAAATATGGAAGACCAGCTTTCAATTAAAAAATAAAAAAGTTTCTGTGTGTCTGTCTCATAGATTATAGTAAAGGTCCCCTGCTCAAGGCAGGAAAATCCCTGACTAAATCATTCCAGCCAAGTGTGTGCTCTTCAAAATTTCCAGAGATGGAGATTCCACAGCTTTTCTTTGGTTGAGCTGGTTAAAGCATGTGTGCGCATGCTTTTTCTATCAAATGTTGTTTTGATAAGAACAAAAGAGAACCCACTCTGCAGAAATCAAAACTCATTACATCTAATTTTTGTTTCAGTAATATCAAAGCATTACATTTTGACTTTATCATTCAGTTAATTTCATTTGGACTTTTCAGATACTTTTATATTAGTTTAATATTCTTTGAAACTGTTAAGTGGGGTATATTTTCATTCCAAAAATTACATCCCCCCCCCATTTCTGTTTTTTAAAGTTATTGTCAGTGTCTATATATGTGTTGCTCTGCAGTGGGATCATACTTGTACTTACAAGTACTACCCTGTTGTGGAGGTTTTTAGTTTCCTGCGGCTTAATAGGGCTGCATGTATAGACACTGATGTTTTATTGTGGAGCTAATTAGTCTACTCTGCAGTAAATGTCTCGGGTATATATGCCCACTGTTTTGATTTGCTTCCAACTTGGAACAAAAACATTTCAAAAGTGTCTAGGAGCTGAGTGGAGACAGCAACGGGGAAAAGCCCCTTGCCTGTTTCTCACTCTGGGAACTCTAGAGAGAGAGAGAAGCAGGTTGGGAGCAGCTGCCAGTTGCTCCACCTATCCACTCCCCTCCTCTCCTGGTCTATGGGAAGTGCAGAAGCAACTGTCCTCCTCTTCCTCCTTCCTTCCCTTCCTTTCTTCTCCCCCAAGCCAGAGTGACCCTAGTCTGTAGTAAGTACAGGAGCCTTTCTGCAGCTTTACTCCTCCTGTTAGGCCAAAGGAAAGTGTGCAGGCATTTGGTCTCCTGGGACAAACTGTCCTTGGAGAAATTTGTACCTTGTAGTCTGGGTGTTTTTTTTCAAAGCAGCCATTTTTGCTCTGTGAGAAAAATGCAGACGTTCCAAGTTCTTTTGTGGTTTTTACTGGGAGGGAGTGGCTGTTCTACTAGTAGAAACTGAACACCTGTATTAGGCCTTAATCTTCTGACCAGCTCCTGGTCTAGTTGCTAGCCTTAGAAGCAGGAACCAAATACAACTGAAATGTTAACTTCTGTCTGCGTTTGTGGAATCTGAAACAATAATGTATGAAATATTCATTCTGTTTGTGTCAGTAGACAGTAGTTCAGTTACCCAATGATATTTAATTTGATGTTTCACATATTGACTACTCCTTTGCTCATCAAAACATGTAAGAGAACAGGAGGAGGATCATGTTCATAAAGGCTTGCCTAATCTACTACAGGTGACAGTTCATTTAGTTACCATAAGTAAGTGTGCTGGGGGCAGTGCTTCCTTGCTTGCTTCTCAGGGCTTCTCTACCAGTCTTGTACTGTTTGTTGAGATGGCCTCTTCCAGCTGGATGGGCTGACTTAAACCTTTTCTTACAACCCATCTCCAAGTCTGAAATAGTGACATCTGGTTCAAAGACTGAAGTGACAAAAGTGCCTAAATCCAAAGTGGCTTAGAACCCAAGCTCACAGAGGCAGAACACTTTAATATTATTAGACCAAACCTATGCCAGTTACATTCCTGTAAATTACATTGGTCCAGGGTATCTAGATGACTAAGGTTACAGACAGATGTTGCATTTGTCCCATGAGAAACCATCTTTTTTTCTGGGACAAAGTGCAGTTGTTCATATATCTTTGTCCTTTATTCCTGGGTCAAATCCCAGAAGGGTTTAACAGGATAAGAGGCACTAACAGTTTGTTCCAGGACATCATAAAGTGTATCTGAACAGATGTCCTGGGATTGCATCATTGAAACAATGGCAAAGAAGTGGCAGTGCATTTAGCTACTCCCGAAACCCCTGTTTGGAAGGGTGGTGTGTGTATGTGCTAGTCCTGGACTTTTCTGTTCTGCCTGCCCGTTCTGTCCAACGCCCCTGGCGCTGGGTACAGGGCATATGGGCTGAGGTGCCTGAGCAGCTGGGGCCGGGGCCAGGTCCAGTGGTGGCAGTGGAGACCCTGGCAGTGGCAGCCGAAGTGCAAGGGCAAGAGTGATCTGCTGCCGTGGGGGCTGCTGGGAAGCCGAATCCAGTTGCTGTACCACCCAGCCCCATAGACTATAGCTCCTGGGCTAGGTACCGGCAGTAAAAAAGCCTGAGGCTGAATCACTTCAGTCTTTGCAGGTTAGTTTAAGCTGCACAGGTTACATTGAAACAGAAGTGAACAGGTATTTTGCCTTTGATTCAGGAAATGCAGCCACATGCTTGCAGTTGTTCAAGCCAGAAGCTGAGGGGTGCTAGTGTACAGCTCTCTGGTGGCTGTGTTGACTTCCTCTTCCTGCTGCCCCCGAGGTCTCTGGGATTTGTAGTCTAGACTTACAACAGCAGCACTCTGCCATTGCTCATCACCAAGGATCTTGGTTTTCCCAGATAAAAAAAAAAACACCACAAAATTCTCTACTAAAAACTACAAAATCTGTGATTAAAGTTAAAGGCCCGCCCCCCCCCTCCCAGCTGCCCCTGCTCCCCCAGCCCTGCCAGAGGAGGCCCCTAGCTACCAGGGGTATGGATCCCCAGGGGCAGGTGCAGGCTGAGGCTGCTGCCCAGCTGGTTGGGGCTTGAGGGCCCAGGCCACAATGTGCAGCTGCAGGGCCCCAGAGGGGAGCAGGACAGGGCCACAGGTGGTTTGGGAGGGAGAGGGCCAGGGCCAGTTCCCCACTGCCACACACACTCCCTGCGGGGCAGGGGAGACCCGTGCCCTGCCGATGCCGATCTGTACCCTGGGCAGGTGCAGGCTCAAGCTCCCTTCCTGCTTCCCTTCTCTAGGGCCTCTGGAGCTAGTGGGTGTGACCTGGCATGGCTGGGGACAGTGGGGCCACACAAGGATTCCTTGCCAATGCAAGCTCCCATGACACTGCCCTGGAGATGAACCTCTAGTGCTTGCTGCTGCTTTGGGGGGGGTGCAGCCCCACACACAGGAGGTGCACTGATGGGGCAGTGGGGGGTGGGGTGGAGCAAGAAACAGCGAGGAGATTTTCTGCATGGCTTCTCTGCTCGCTGTTGAGTTGGGGGTGGGGGCGGGGGAGCAGGGAACAGCAGGCCCCTTGCTTGCCACTGTTTCCTGCCACACTGCTTCCCTCCCCCGTGACCCAGCGCAGCAGGAAGTGGAGGAGCTGCACGGAAATCCTCCACGCTGCTTCTCGCCACCCCCGCTGCCCTGATGACGTGCCTCCTGCGTGTGGGGCTGCAGTGAGGGCAGTGGTGCGGAGCTGCACCCCTTAAAGCAGAGGATACATACCTTTAGGATGTGTACATTCTGGCCCCGGGGCCCAAGCCCCACCTGGCTGGGCAGCAACCCCAGCCCTGCCCAGCTCTCTCCCTACAGGGGCCTCAGTCCTGCTCCCCCACCCCACTTACCTGCTGGAGCTGCTCTGCAGGCTGCCTGGGCCCAGGTAAATGTCTATGCATGTGGTGCCCCCCGTCTTTCTGCCTTCTTCCTGCTCCTTCCCAGCTCCCTGCAGGCTGGCACTCTGCCAGATCATTGAAAAATGGCAAAACCGACAAGTTTCTCTGGTAAAATGAGAAATCCATGTTTGCCTCTGGTAAAAGGCAGTTTACTCTGTGGGAAATGGAAAACCTGGATCGCTGCTCATCACTTCTTCCTGCTTTCAGGTACCTCTGGGATTTGTAGTCCACAGTTACAGCCTGCAGTAAGTTTGAGCAGGGGTAGGGGTGTTTAACCCCTTTCCCTTGCACCAAACCTCAGCTGGGGTTTCCCTGGGGGGGCAGCCTTCCCCCCTTGCACACTGGGCTGCATCCTCAGCTCAGCATGCCCCTTCCCCTTCCCTTCCCCTCTGTCAGCCAGCCCTCACTGCTCTAGCTAGGAAGCAGATGTGCAGGTCCAACCCTGCTCTGCTCAAGCAGACAGCCCAGCCCAGAGCTGCAAAATTCTGGGATGCTGGATGACTCTGATTTAACTTGGACCAGGAAGGGGTCTGGAACAGAAGTTTCATAAACCGGGTTGACCCAAATCAGTTAAGTCTGATGCTACATTCAACAACATTTACCTTAAACCAGTTTCAGCCATTTTGAAGCTGGTTTATGTGCACTGAGCTTCTGCTCTGTTACAGGTTTAAACCAGTTTCTACTCGCTTAAACCAGTTTATGTGTAACTTCTGTCCCTAGTCCAGTTGTGCCCAAGAGCTGTGCATGGGTATGGGGCAGGCTGCGTTCCATGCCAGGCAGCACCCTTGCATCCAGGGGCGGTGGGACTGGCTACACGCAGCATGGCCCAGGCTGCCCCCTGTGTTTGGGCTGCATGGGGCTGAGGGACATGCCTAGGCTGAATAAGATGACTTAGTGGGCTGTATTTTGCCCACCCCTGTAATAGCCTGTTTGCACAGTGCAAATAGCTGCCCTGGGATAGAAGTAGACACATTACATGTGTTAAAATACTTTAAAATACAAACTGTCTTAGTGCAGTGTTTGTCAACCTTTTTTCATTTGCAGACCCCTTTGAATTGTAAGTGTGGGTATTCACATAATTTTGATTGATTGTATTAATCTTTTGTAGACCCCTTCTTAGACATGGTCTGTGGACCCCAGGTTGAAAACCACTAGCCTAATGTAAATGCTTATATTAAACCTTAGTAAAGGATGGTAAGAATCAGGTCTGTAGAAAGAGAACTGTTTTTTGTGCTGCAGATGTTATTTAGCAAGGTGAAAAAATGGATCAAAATAAATTATTGTCTCTTTTAAAGGTGGGGTGGAGGTTGGCAGAAAGGAGATGTCCCTACACAGTTCTCTTTCTGGGTAAATTGCTTTTGGTGTAGCAAAACAGAAAAATACTAGTGATCTCCTTCCTGTAACATGAGAGAGAAGATGGAAAGCAATATATATTGGAAGTAAACTGTTGGCTAGGTATTGAGGTACAATGTTTTGGCTTTGTGTAACTTGGGGAATTCTCTCCCTTGCTCTTTCTCTCCGTCTTGTGGGTAGATGGTTTGCACTGCCCAAGTTTTGTTAGAAGGAGAATCTGTCTGCTGTGTAGCAGACATGTCGGCTTTCAACCACCATCTAAAGGGAATGGTGCTAAGAGGAGGTATTAAACATAAATATAGGACTCGAGGAGAGCATGCATGTAAAGCATCAAGGGATGGAAAGTAAATTGTTTGGTTTCCTGTTTATGAAAGCTAGATGTCTGAGTAATAAAGGAAAGGACTTGAAGATACTACTTTATGCAAACCAAGCTGATATGACTGGCCTTAACTGAAAGCTGAAGGGATAATTGATAAGGTGGCATTTTAATCATTGTATTATACCCCACTTGGGAATGATAGGTGGGGTGGTTCTCTACTGTAAAGATGCCATTACCTGCTTTAATGTTACTGGTAATTCATAAGGGAAGACCTTGGAATGTTTACAGATAAGTGGACTAAAGTATATATTGTAGGTCGTGATATAACTGGGTGTCTGCAAGAAACCAACACGGATAAGTGAATAGGATGAGAATAAAACTTTAAAAAGTAAGAGAAAAATCCAAATGATAATATTCTTTTCTACTAATCATTATTTGAAGAGATAATTTCACAATTAACTTCTACAGTGAAATATATGATGATATATTTATTAACAAGCTACTATATCTGCAGGCTGAGAGTAGCTCTTTGGTTATCTCTGTTAAAATAAATATAGAGGAAAAAACAAGGGCAGATCTTAAGGCAGTGTGTGGGCTGTAGTTGCACCCCCCCTTTTGGCTGATGTGGCTGAGGTTTAGGGCCAGCCAGATGACCCTAAACCTGCCCCCTCAATCAGTCAGGGGGCATGTATGTGGCGGGGGGGGATGCCATGATCTGGGTGTGAAAATGGTGGTCCCTGCCACGAATAGGCCATAAGATTTGTGAGCTGGACCCATGATTTTAAACCAGGCCCTACTTTTGGAGCAACTGACAACAGTGTTTGGCTGCATTGGGTAGTCCAGTTAATCATATCAGCAGCAGCCTACAGCAGATCTGTCTGCAAAGTAGCCCACAGCTGCTCTTTGATTCCAGCCAGTGTTACCACCACATTGCAGAACCTGTTATTCAGAGATATTATGGAATGGCCTATTTTGGGTTTGGAGTCTGTGAAAATGGCACAGAACATAATACCACTGTGTCTGCTATGTTGTTATAACTGTTTGTCCTGATTCTACAGTCCTCACTCCTAGCAAATTCTTGTTACGTTAAGTGGGAACATTGCCTAAATAAGGAGTCTAGGGACAGTTGTTAACTTTGACAGCAAGACTAAAAATGTTACAAAAGAACTTTATTCTTAATAGTCTCTGTATAACAGTTTTTCCAAAACTTTTAAAAAACTTGAATCCCTTTAAAAAAATGACACCAGTTTTGTGATACTGCCCCCTTTATATCTGTCCTGTGCCGATAAAGGCCTCAATACATTAATTTGAATACTTATTACACACTGCCCAACCAGCCCGACGCTAGTTTAGTTCTTTGCTTCCTCCTCTATTTGTGTAAACCTGCATAAGATACTAGTTTTTCTTACATATTTTGAGCAGCAAATGCAAGTACCTTCACATTTAGTGTATCATCATTATCACTGAAATGAATGAGATACAGGTGTTCAGGGGCAGTGTAGCTACATCTTCATTTAACTGTGTTGCACATGAGCTTTTGATGTGAGGTCTGCCAGGAGGCCCTGCTTTTGTGTGGCTCATGGAGCCCAAGGGGTATGTGCTGCCCTTGCTACTGTTCCCTTTCTTTTCCCTGGGGCTAAATTGAGTGGGGAGGGAATGGAAGAGTGAACAGCAGCAACATTCACATCCTGGGCTGTGGAGCAGTGGGAAAGCAGAGGCATTGGCCACACCTGCTATGATCAGCTGGTGAGCTCGGAGCTCACTGCTCACACAGGGCTCTGGCTGGAGTCCATGATTACTAGGCACAAAGTTCACAGCTCACTTAGGTACAGAGCAGCCAAAGTAGAGGGCCATACCCCCTTTGCCCTCTTCCTGGATCTGCTACAGGAACTGTTGTAGGTGGGCTCTGCAAATTGCAGCCTATATCTCTGCTTTGGTGACTCCTTCATGCTTTGAACATTTTCTTTTAATTCTGTTCTTTTGTCTTTTCCTCCCACCATGTGGGTACTCCTTACAGTTTTGGAAATATTTTTCTCCCTAAAACTAAGAGAACACTGATTTCTTTTTCTTTTTTTTTTTTTTTCCTTTTGATTTGCTAGTCTCCTTAAAACCAGTTGCTAGGAGTGATGTTTAATGTGTTTTAGAATTCTTGTGTTCATCACCAAAATCATTACTACTTGAAGGGAAATATCTTAAGTCACTGTCTTTCTGAAAAAGATAATCTTTGCAGGAAATAGGAGTCTCACCCTTCCAAAAGGAGTTGTTTTTTTGATTGGAGGAGGCTCCAATGCCCCCTACCATGCCCATTCTTGTGAAGAAAGCTCTGGATCTCTTTGTCTGTTAAAACAGAAGTCTTCTGACTAGCTATGCTCCCTGCTAGGGAGGTTTTAGAGGACATGGAAAACCATTGGGGATTTTTTTTTTTTTTTTAAGTCTTCCCCCACCCCCATATGGAATAAGCACTGAAGCTGACCACCCAAATAACTGGAATTAATTTATTGTTCCAGCTTTCTTACAGCTGACTCCTGCCTTCTATGGATACTAGGACATACCCAACATAGTATATTTATATGCTTTCTTGGCTTGTGACTTGTTATTAACAAATAAGATTCTTAGAAAAGTGTTTTTATTAACCCCTTGCAATCTACCATGTATTTTAATTAACAGTTGATATTTTATAGTGATTTTTTTTCCCCTTTTTTTAGGACTATATGGAATGGGAAAGATGAAATATATAGCCTATCTGTTAATCCAGTTATTGCCATTAACTCTTGTGTTGTGTTCTGTTCCATTTTACTAAAAGCTATTGCAACTACAATCTGCAACTACATTTGTGCACTTCCTTTTGGTTTGATTTTTTTTAAAGTAATTATAGTCCAATTATTTAGATGTGAAACAGTGAAGTAATTCTTTTGTCCTTAAATATAAATAAATTTGTATTTCTCTTGTCTCCGTTTTCCTTTTGCAGTTAGGCATTGATGGATTAGAATTAGGCTGCAGCATGGATTGGGAAAATCTCCCAGCATCCTCTTCCTGCAGAGGCATCAGCAGCCAGCATTGACTGTAGCTGCTGCCACTAATTGTCGTTTCTTTTAAATTCTGATATGGAGAGCTCCTGTAATGCCAGCTGCTGCCTTGTGAACTTTTATCTCTTTTTTTTTTTTTTTTTTTGCTTGATAACTAATTAATAAGAACCCCATGGGTAATGAGAAATAAAACAGACTATTCATTTTTCTCTATATGCTCTTTGCTGGCATTTTTGTGTCTAGTGGAAAAGAAGTGAGAGAGAGAGAGACACTTTATTTTTTTAAAAGAGGAACTGCATTTATTCATCTAAACTTAACTGCTGACTTCATCCTGTAAGTATATTGTGTCTGCTTTGTTGTCCCTGAAATCATGGTTGCAGTAGTCATATTAAATTTATGAATGCTTATGTTGGAAAAATCTGCTTTTGTAGAAATGTACAAAGGAAAAGCTGTGGTTTATATGCAGTTCATTCTGTACGCTTTGTTTAAAGGGAGAAAAATTATGTATTCAGGGTGCTTTATGAAGTAATTGTTTTTCCTATGTACTTTGCAGTGGTGAACGTTGCTCCTAGCAAGCAGCAGTTTCTGTGCTGATGTCAGTAATTAATCAGTTAGGATGTTGTTAGTTGTAGCAATACTGCAGGTAGATATTTTGTGAAGCTTCTTTCAAAAATGTGGCAATACAAAGGACAGCATCAACGTTATGGTGACTTACTGCATTTACTGAGTTTCTCCCTCTGTGGCAGCAGAGTGATCATGAAAGCATTTATGTAGTTATGTTCAGCTTAATTATAATAATTTGCTTTAAAGGACCTGTTAGGATACTTAGATTTTTTGAGAGGATGATTGATAATTTTAAGATCTGCAGCATTAGCTACATGAACTCACACTGTAAATTGTGAAGTTGGTAAGAAGGGTCTTGGCAATAGGACCACTCTGTCCTAATTGTGATCTTGGATCTGGGCCAGCATGTGTGACGCAGTCATAGTCCCGCAAACATTTGGCCTGATTTAGTTTTATATGCTGAAGGATCTGTATATTTTTCCTAAAGACATTTTTAAATGTGCTGCTTTTTGTTAAAAATGTTAGCTCAAGAAGTGTCGTATCAATATCTGTGCACGTTAGTGTAATTTTATTTTCTGTTTTCATTGTTTCTGTTTTTCAGTACCTGTCCTATTTTTTACGTACGTATATAAAAATAGTAAAAAAAATATTTCCATGATTCTGAAGGTAAAAAGCCAGATTTTTTTTGTTTGCCCCATCCTTCAGAGTATTATCTTATTCCACAAAACAATGTAATTGCACAATACAGTATTGGGTGCTCTTGAAGAAAATCTTTTTGGCCAGATTCTGATACAGTGTTAAACTTACTATGTGCCTTATCCACATCTTCACACAGAGTAAGTAACAAAACAAATTTGTGTACTAGCAAGTAAACATGCATGTATGTATGTATCTGCATGTATACAGTATATGTGAAGATTTCCCTTCAGGATCATGGAAATGTTTCCTGTAAATTTCCTGTTCAATTATAAAAATGAACCATTAGAATATAACTATAAAGTTAAATTTATTGAGCTTGTTTATTCCTAAACAAATCTAATTAAAACACTAGGCTTCTATTTTTTATATTGGTTTATTATGTATCCTGACAGGTTCTTTAACTGTCAAATATTTCTTCCCCTTCCCCCCCCTCCCCCCCAACCCTGCAGACCAATGCCAGTCATTTTTTTCCCCTCTTTAATGTTTGGTTGTTCTAAATAGTGCTGATCTGAACGTAGCTACTGTGTTTGGAAACTACAGTGCTGATGGTAAATATAAATTACTAAATTACAGATGTTACATTAAAGTCATGTCTTATGTAAATCAACTTTTGCTTTGGTATTACTATTCCCCAACTAAAATTACTTCAGTGGCCTTAAATCAGGGGTGGGCAAAATGTGGCCCGGGGCCTGGATGCGGCCTGTCAGGCCATTCTATCCAACCCACAGGGCCCCTAAAAAATTTAGAAAATTAATATTAATCTGCCCTGGGCTGCCTGTCATGCGGCCCTCGATGGCTTGCCGAAACTCAGTAAGCAGTCCTCTGCCCAAAATAATTGCCCGCCCCTGACTTAAACCATGGATGGATGATGCATATGGCATTTTTACATAACGTGATTGTGATCTATGCACTCAGCATGTCTTGATCCTCCCGCCCCCCCCCCCCCCCCCCCACTATATGTTTGGTTCATTTAGAAAACATTTGGGTCCTGTTCACTGTGCATTTATAGTACTGCTGTTCCTAGATGTGGCAAAGTAATCCTTTAACTCTGAAAATGCAGAATTCTCCTTTAAAGTTGTTCAAACATCTGACTCATAGAATGACTTCGTTGTTGGCTCCTTGAGATCCTCACAAGCTAATTGACACCCTAAGTGCTACAGCACTTCTGTTCTGCTAAGAGACCTGACTTCTACAGCTTCCAGAATGCTAGGGTGGATTCTGATAGGTTGGCGAGATAAATTTATCTCCTGGAAGAAAAACTTGTTGTTAAGGTATTTTGAGAAATTCAGGCTCAGATTTCACTTCTGTCACAGACTTCTCTGACATATTGCTTGCTTTTTGCTGTATTTTCATTCACATCAGATTAAATAAGGATAATAACATCTTTCCATTTCCCAAGGATAAATTCACTTTACCTGGTACTCAGATAAGGTGTCACATAAGTATCTAGGTAAACAGATTATTTTAGGATGTTGTCTTTTTATAAGCAAAAGAAATCTCTAAATAAAGTTTTTTGTTTGTTTTTTTTTTAAATAAATTTGAGACAATAGCAACTTTAATTGCTCTACTTGGTGGAGGGAGTAACATGGGATGGTATTTCTAGTATAGTAACATCTAATTTTTTATGTTGTTTTCTTATGACAGTGGTAAATAATACAATTTGCCATTGTTCCAATTCCTTGTCACTGTCTCTCCCCCAGTATAAAATTCTGATAACTTGTCACTAAAGAGCAGGATAATTTGCTGTTGTTTGCATTCCCCTTGGAATAGCAGATTAACCAGAGTTTCTTTTTATTCCATTATTTGTCTGTAGCTACTCTTGTTTTATGCTGTTTAGGGTGGGGACCGTATTTATTCGGGGGTTGTACAGTACCTAGTACAAGGGTCCTGCTCCACAACTAGATAGAGTTTGTTAGGTAATAACATAATACAAAGACACAATGAAACAGTAAAGGTCAGAGTGCCAGCTAAGGTTTTTAAAGGTATCATAACAAAAGAGAGCTTTTAAGGAAAAAGATCTTACACCCATAGCATTTATGAGAGAGTATTGGGACATCAAAAAAAAAAAAAAATACCTTGTTGCTACATCCCAACAAATAATGTCTTAAAATGAAGATGTTGACGTATCTGTGGCTGACTAAGTAGAAATTATCAATCTAGAAGAAGTATCATGTTCTTCCTCCTCCCCCCCCCAAAATGGAGATGTTAGCCACAGGGCATACAACACCAAACTTTTTTTTAATCTGAGAACCAAACACTTTATTTAAAAAAATAAAATAAAGGGCTACAGTCAGGTTTTTTGTTTTTGTTTGTTTTTGTTTTTTTGAGCAAGCTTCTCTATCCTGTGCTTTCCTGGACACTTGGATAGAAAGCAAGCAGATGCAGGGAGGGCAAGAGCAACATCCAAGACGCTTTTAAAAGAGAAGAATCATCTTTACTAGTTGTTATCACAGGCATAAACAGAATTAGTCAAGCTCCTGGCTTGTCCCTCTATTGTTGAGTCCAAAAGGAAAGTAGATGTCCGAAAGGAAGCTGCTGAGCCCTGAAATATATATATATATATATATATATATATATATATATATATATATATAAAAAAATAGAAGGGACAGAATTTTAAACCAGAGTTTAAAATGAAAGCTAGTAATGGTATGGGATAAAAAATCCCTGTTGAGTAAAACATTTTCCACTAGAAAGCACCTGGGACTGGGTCCTGGCAAGCAAGAAAAATTTAAGAATGCCTTGCATATTTTAGCTTTTTATTGCAAGGGAATATGCAAGAGGGAATGTGGTACTGTGATGGGAACTGCCATCTATGCTGTGGCAGTGTTCATGTCAGCTTTCGTTGGTGCTTCTTGGGACTACCGGAGTTGGATACTTTTACAAGAAATTTTGGGCAGAACTTCCTGATTCTACCTTCTTTCCAAGCAGTCATATGCTCACATGTTAAACAGCGAATTTGTTGTTATATTAATATGTTAAAAATAAAGTGTTTGAGGAAAAAAAACTTCTAGGCATCTTACCTGCATATGCACAAATTAATTTAAATAAATGTGCACAACATAGTACTATTAAGTGCAAACTGTAAACTTAGCATAGCAAAACTGGGTGTCAGAAGCATATCTGTCCTTTTTATGTTTGGATGTGTGAAGTGGTAGAATAGTATCTCCTTATTACATTTTGTGTTATGGTTTGTAGCCCAGTTCAGGAGATCAGTCTAGGGAAAAGGTATCAAGGGCACAGCTTGTGCAGCAGTGGCATCTGGCCTGTGGGGTTCACCATAGGGACAGAAATTGGTAGGAGGTGGAGCTGTGGCAACATGAATTGCAATGGCTCCTGAAGCTGTGGCAGTTAATATTGCTGCCACTCCTGCTAGAAATTGGGTGGTGGGAGGAATGGTGGCTCTCACAGCTCTAGGAGCTGGGACAATTAACACGGCTTCTGCCAAAGTTGCAGCTCCAGGGACAGCCTTGCGGGCCATATGATAGCTCCATGCTCTGGCTTCACCCTGTAGGACTGGCCCTACACGGTCCCAAGTTTGATGTACCTGGTCTAGGGCACTGGTGATGCTGTTAGAGCTGAGAGCGGTAGTCAAGTTGTCATTGGAGTGGGCAGTTGCTCACACAGCTTTTCCATATTCAGTTCTGGTGCTTGAGGTACCATGTTTATCAAACCTTCCTCCCTCTGAGCTTTCTTCTTCTCCTCCCTATGTCCCTGTTCCTCCTTCTCTCTCAGGTAGTCCAACTGGTTGTCTGACAATTTTTTTGTGTATGAGCGCATACAAAGTCACTATGAATTTCACGTAACAAAACATTCTTCTTTTGTTTACTTTCTGGCTTAGTGTCCTCTCTTCAAGATGCTATATTGTGAAGTTGAGGCCAGGTGCTGCCATCCCAGACTTGTCACTTTATACAGCCACTAAGACTTGTATTCCATGTTGTCTGAGGAAATATTTAATGCTATTAATGATACAACTCTAGATCAGTGTGAGTTGGATAGAGAATAAGTGGAAAAAGACATTCAAGCTCACTGACCTGTTGTTATTGTTGACTCTTAAATCAGTGCAAACTTAATTATAGAGAAGTAAAGTTGGAAGGGACTTCCCTAGATTACTTAGTCCAACTCCCTGACTGAGGCAGGATCATCCCTATCCAAATTATCCTATACAAATCCTGTCAAAACTCTTAGTAAAACTTCCATCAACCCTGACACAATACCAGACATAACTTCCCACAGGTAGAGCAGGGGCACCATGGCAGCCAAAGTCCTGCTTTGTTAATATATGGTCAAGAGATTCCAGGTAGAGGGCCATGCCCTTTGCTTCAGAGGAAGGCAAAGCTCCCTGCACTCCATACCAATTTGAACGTGGGATAGAATTCCTTTCTGACCCCAAATGTGGCAGTTGGTCTGACCCTGAATGGAGGTTCAAGATGCTTTAGCCAGGAACCTCTGGGTTTAAGTCCCAGCAGGAGCATTGGCATGTCTGAGTAAAAATCCTGACTTGGCTGCAGTCAACACCCAGTGCTTCTGAGGAAGGCCAAACAACCAAACAAACCCTGACACTTGTAGCAGAAAAGAGTTGGCAGGAGAGAAGGATTCCTTCCCAGCCCTGTGTGTCAGTCGGCAAAGCCCAGAAGTATGGGCAATACCCATAGTAGAATGTAAGCGTAGCTACGCCTGTATCATCCTCAACCAATGGCTGTCCAGCTTCTTGAACACCTCCAGTGATGGAGAGTCAACAAGTTCCCTAGGCAGTCTGTTCTACTGCTTGCTTGTTTTAACAGCAAAGTATTTTTTCCCTAATATCCAGTCTAAATCTGCTTTGCTGTGACTTTGGCCTATGACATAAAAGCAGGCTTCAGATAAGGGCTGCCATTGTTAGCGCTGCTGTCTCCCAGATAGTGCTAAGGGATCATTAAAGCATAATTAACCCTTAAATGGAACATGAAATATGAATGCAGACAACTCAGTGTCTTAAAATCAAAGTCTAACTTTATAAATACAACAAATGTTATCTTAGCAGTTTCTATATACAGAGAGAGAAAAACATTCAGTACAAAGATCACACCCAATCCCAGATGTTACTTTGCTCAACAGAAAACATGGCGCCTCAGTTCCTGGAAGCAAAGGGTATGTTGTTGGCTGGAACAGTCCAGAGGGGTGGTGAGGTGTCATCATTTATGATGATGACACCTAACTTTCTTGTTGCCTCCTTTTCTGGTTTTCTTCAACATCACTCCTTCAATGACCCTTTGCTTTTGGATTATTCTCTCTGTGGTCAGCATACTGTCCATATTTTGTCCTGTCAGCATATTCCTTTGTTCAACAGACACATTACAAGCACACCTCTTAATTTGGCTTTTGTCTGATGTCTTACTTTGGGCATTGTCTATTGTTCTCACTTCTCATCTTTCATTAACATATCCAATCATTTCATTCCTCTGATTCAGCTGGTTAGTGCCAAATTCAGTTAATTTGAGTTGGTAACAAGGCCGTTGCTATGTTATGTTAGAACAACTCACAGTGATTAAAAAAGAAAATATAATGAGCATTATGAGCTCTACAAAAACAATTCAAGGCCAGGTAATAAACGAAATAAAAAGCTAATGAGGTTATACAAATCTTAAGCAATTATTAAATAAGGCTTAAATATAAACAATACTATAATTCACCACTCTATAAGCCAGTGCATATTTAAAGCATAAAATGTGACAAGCTACCCTAATACCATAACTGGTGGATGGAGTGCTGCCATGGGACAGTGGATTCCCCTCTTCCATGTCCCCCTGCTTCTGCCTTTCTGCCTCCCTGACCATGTTCACCAGCAGTCTGTCCAGTGATCCAGGGTTTTGCTGCATACATGCTCCCCTTACCCTTGGGTTGCACATACCCACCAGCATGTGGACTATACTGGACCACAACAGATTCAGACATTTTTTGATGCCCTCCTTCAGCTGTCTGAACCTCTGGCCCCAGCCAGGAACATCAGTCCCCTGGAACTTCTCTATTTGGTTCTAAAGCTCCCTCACTATGGGAATCACCTGGCTAAGGGGGGGCATCACCGAGGTTCTTGGTGGCCTTGAGGAATGGCTTGAGGACCATCAATATCTGGGAGATGGTATTACACTTAGCTCTTTTAAGGGGGCTGCTGATCCCAATCTTCCCGAGCAAGGCCATCTCATGGATGGACTTCTGTTGCTCAAGCAGCCTTTTGAGCATCAGGTATGTGGAGTTTCCACCAAGTCTCTACATCCTGCATGACTTTGTGCTGTGGGATGCTCAGCTCTGCCTGCTTGTCCCACAGCATCTTGCCCCCCTTGATGCTCCAGTGGAAGTAACCCACCACCTTCTGGAATTTAAAATTAGTGGCTGGTTGTAATGGCACCCTCACTGGCAGCCCTGTCCCCTTCCATGGCATCCCTGACTATAAGGTGGAACTTGTGTGCCACACAGCAGATGTCAACTAAGTTGGCATCACGGACCACCTTGACCATATTGGCCCTGTTGTTGGTGACCATGAACCTGCAGGTGAGCTCGCCCTGCCTATGCACAATGCAGGTCATGGCCCCCATGATCTCTGTTGCTATGTGGGACTCATCTATCACCTCTGCTTGAAGGAGAGCCCACCAATGATCTGACTGATTGCACCAGTGCCCTGTGGGGGGGAGGTAGGCATGATCTCCACCCTGGCTGCTCCAGATGTCCAAGGTGAAGTGTAAGGCCACCTGCAGATCTGCCCTGTGCAGCTCTTCCCTCAAGTACTCCCAGCATGCCTCATACAGGGGAGGTCACCACCATCCTCTGCTGAAGGTGGTGCGTACAGGCATGCAGTGTGATAGGGCCACGAGTACCATGAGCTGCCTGAACCCTGGCCGCTCAACTACAGAGAAGGGCTGGCCATCCAGAGCAAACATCTCCCTAGTGTTCTGAGTGACCTCACTCACCTTGGGAAGGTGCCCCCCTTTCCCTCTGCTTTTCCCTCACTGGTCCAGGGTAGCCTGCCTCTGCTTCTGGGAGATGGGGGCTTTGGAGCGAGAGGAGGGACTTCCCTTTGGGCATGCTCCTACTGGTGCCAGGCTGAAGAGGAGCAAAGGCAAGGGGATGGTGCCTTCTGATATGCATCAGCATCCCTGTGGTGCTGAAGTGTTCCTTATCCTTGCCCCGGCTGGTCTTGCATCAGCAGTGCATGCAGATGGCATACCTGGGATCATCTGCCACCTCAAAATGATCTCGCACTACACTACCTTCTCGCTTCTGGGATGCGGGTGGGGATATTGCCTTATCCCTCTCCACAGCAGGCAGAGGCACAACAACAGGAAGAGCTACTTCAGCTGAGCCACTTGCCTTCACAACCGCAACCTCCTCCGAGGTGCCTTCTGGAGAAGATGACCTGGCTCTCGGAAGTTTGAGGGGCGTGGAGCAGAAACTCAGGTTCCTATTCCTTCCCCAGAACTTCTCTGGCTATGACACTGAGCTCCCCTGGTTCCAGATCCAGCTCCTCCTCTGGCACTGGAAGCTCAGGTTGGAAACTGAAATTGGGGTGGAGGAGACTGCCATGGTGGTGCTTGTCATAATGGTGGTGCTGTGGGTTATTATTATTGCTTCTGTTAGTGGAGGTGGGATAGGTGCAGACACTGCTCCCATCTCCTTGCTGCCGCTAGCAGTAGAAGTCTAATGGCTGATAGGAAAGAGGATGCATATAAGGTTGGGGTGGGGGTGCCAGAAGACCTGGCAGCTGCATTCTCAGCATGCTTCATAATGTTTGCTGTGCTGGAAAGTGTGTGTGTAATACAGTGTGTGTGTGTGTGTGTGTGTGTGTGTGTAAAATACAGTGTGTGTGTGTGTGTGTGTGTGTGTAAAATACAGTGTGTGTAATACAGTGTGTGCGTGTAATACAGTGTGCGTGTGTGTAATACAGTGTGCGTGTGTGTAATACAGTGTGTGTGTGTAATACGGTGGGGGGTGTAATACAGTGTGTGTGTAAAACTGTAATACAGTGTGTGTAATACAGTGTGCGTGTGTGTGTAATACAGTGTGCGTGTGTGTGCGTGTGTGTGTAATACAGTGTGCGTGTGTGTGCGTGTGTGTGTAATACAGTGTGCGTGTGTGTGTAATACAGTGTGTGTGTAATAGTGTGTGTGTAATACAGTGTGCGTGTGTGTAATACAGTGTGTGGAATACAGTGTGTGTGTGTGTGTGGAATACAGTGTGTGGAATACAGTGTGTGTGTGTGTAATACGGTGGGGGTGTGTGTGTAATACGGTGTGTGTAATATAGTGTGTAATAGTGTGTGTGTTTGTGTAATACAGTGTGTGTGTAATACAGTGTGTAATAGTGTGTGTGTTTGTGTAATACAGTGCGTAATAGTGTGTGTGTGTGTAATACAGTGTGTGTGTAATACAGTGTGCGTGTGTGTGTAATACAGTGTGCGTGTGTGTGTGTATAATACGGTGGGGGTGTGTGTGTAATATGGTGGGGGTGTGTAATACAGTGTGTAATAGTGTGTGTGTAATATAGTGTGTAATAGTGTGTGTGTAATACAGTGTGTGTGTAATATAGTGTGTAATACAGTGTGTGTGTGTAATATAGTGTGTAATAGTGTGTGTGTGTAATAGTGTGTAATACAGTGTGTGTGTAATACAGTGTGTGTTTGTTTAATACGGTGTAATACAGTGTGTGTGTGTAATAGTGTGTAATACAGTGTGTGTAATACAGTGTGTGTGTAATAGTGTGTAATACAGTGTGTGTGTGTAATACAGTGTGTGTGTGTTTAATACGGTGTAATACAGTGTGTGTGTGTGTAATACAGTGTGTGTGTGTTTAATACGGTGTAATACAGTGTGTGTGTGTAATTCAGTGTGTAATAGTGTGTGTTTAATACAGTGTGTGTGTTTAATACAGTGTTTAATACAGTGTGTGTTTAATACAGTGTGTAATAGTGTGTGTGTAATACAGTGTGTGTGTGTAATATGGTGTGTGTAATACGGTGTGTGTGTGTGTGTGTAATATGGCGTGTGTAATACGGTGTGTATGTGTAATAGTGTGTGTGTAATATGGTGTGTGTGTAATAGTGTGTGTGTTTGTGTAATATGGTGTGTGTGTAATAGTGTGTGTGTTTGTGTAATACGGTGTGTGTAATAGTGTGTGTTTATGTATTACGGTGTGTGTGTGTAATACAGTGTGTGTGTAAGACTGTGTGTGTAATACATTGTGTGTGTGTAAGACTAAGACATCGTGTGTGTGACTGTGTAAGATTGTGTGTAAGACATCGTGCGTGTGTAAGACTGTGTGTAAGACATCGCGTGTGTGTGTAAGACTGTGTGTGTAATACTCTGTGTAAGACTAATACATCGTGTGTAATACTGTGTGTAAGACAGTGTGTGTAATACATCGTGTGTGTGTGATACTGTGTGTAAGACAGTGTGTGTAATACATCGTGTGTGTGTGATACTGTGTGTAAGACAGTGTGTGTAATACATCGTGTGTGTGATACTGTGTGTGTGTAAGACAGTGTGTGTGTGTAATACTGTGTGTGTGTAAGACTGTGTAATACTGTGTGTGTGTAAGACTGTGTGTAATACATAGTGTGTGTAATACATCGTGTGCGTGTGTGCAAGACAGTGTGTAAGACAGTGTGTGTAATACATTGAGTGTGTGTGTAAGACAGTGTGTGTGTGTAACACATCGAGTGTGTGTGTAAGACAGTGTGTGTAATACATTGAGTGTGTGTGTAAGACAGTGTGTGTGTAACACATCGAGTGTGTGTATGTGTGTAAGACATCGAGTGTGTGTGTAAGACAGTGTGTGTGTAACACATCGAGTGTGTGTGTAAGAGTGTGTGTGTAAGACAGTGTGTGTAATACATCGAGTGTGTGTGTAAGGCAGTGTGTGTAAGGCAGTGTGTGTGTAAGACAGTGTGTGCAATACATCGTGTGTGTAAGACTGTGTGTAAGACATCGTGTGTGTGTGTAGGACAGTGTGTGTAAGACTAATAGTGTGTGTGTAAGACAGTGTGTAATACATCGTGTGTGTAATAGTGTGTGTGTAGGACAGTGTGTGTAATACATCGTGTGTGTAAGACTGTAATAGTGTGTGTGTGTAAGACAGTGTGTAATACATCGTGTGTGTAATAGTGTGTGTGTAAGACTGTGTAATACATTGTGTGTGTGTAATTGTGTGTAAGACAGTGTGTGTAATACATTGTGTGTGTGTAATAGTGCGTGCGTAAGACAGTGTGGGTAATACATCGTGTGTGTGTAAGACTGTGTGTAATACTGTGTGTGTGTAAGACAGTGTGGGTAATACATCGTGTGTGTGTAAGACTGTGTGTAATACTGTGTGTGTGTAAGACAGTGTGGGTAATACATTGTGTGTGTGTAAGACTGTGTAAGGCAGTGTGTAATACATTGTGTGTGTGTGTAAGACTGTGTGTGTAAGACAGTGTGTGTAATACATCGTGTGTGTGTGTAGGACAGTGTGTGTAATACATTGTGTGTGTAAGACTAATACTGTGTGTGTAAGACAGTGTGTAATACATTGTGTGTGTAATAGTGTGTGTGTAAGACTGTGTGTAATACATCGTGTGTGTGTAGGACAGTGTGTGTAATACATTGTGTGTGTAAGACTGTAATAGTGTGTGTGTAAGACAGTGTGTGTAATACATCGTGTGTGTAATAGTGTGTGTGTAAGACAGTGTGTGTAATACATTGTGTAATAGTGTGTGTAATACATCGTGTGTGTAATCCTGTGTGTAAGACAGTGTGTAATACATCGTGTGTGTGTAAGACAGTGTGTGTAATACATTGTGTGTGTGTAATAGTTTGTGTAATACATTGTGTGTGTGTAATCCTGTGTGTAAGACAGTGTGTAATACATCGTGTGTGTGTAAGACAGTGTGTGTAATACATCGTGTGTGTGTAAGACTGTGTAAGACAGTGTGTAATACATTGTGTGTGTGTAAGACAGGGTGTGTAATACAGTGTGTGTAATACATTGTGTGTGTGTAAGACAGGGTGTGTAATACATCGTGTGTGTGTGTAGGACAGTGTGTGTAATACATCGTGTGTGTGTAAGACTGTAATAGTGTGTGTGTAAGACAGTGTGTAATACATCGTGTGTGTAATAGTGTGTGTAATACATTGTGTGTGTGTGTAATACTGTGTGTAATAGTGTGTGTGTAAGACAGTGTGTGTAATACATCGAGTGTGTGTGTAAGACAGTGTGTGTAATACATCGAGTGTGTGTGTAAGGCAGTGTGTGTAAGGCAGTGTGTGTGTGTAAGACAGTGTGTGCAATACATCCTGTGTGTAAGACAGTGTGTGTGTAAGACATCGTGTGTGTGTGTAGGACAGTGTGTGTAATACATCGTGTGTGTAAGACTATAATAGTGTGTGTGTAAGACAGTGTGTAATACATCGTGTGTGTAATAGTGTGTGTGTAGGACAGTGTGTGTAATACATCGTGTGTGTAAGACTGTAATAGTGTGTGTGTAAGACAGTGTGTAATACATCGTGTGTGTAATAGTGTGTGTGTAAGACAGTGTGTGTAATAAATTGTGTGTGTGTAATAGTGTGTGTGTAAGACAGTGTGTGTAATACATCGTGTGTGTGTGTAATACTGTGTGTAAGAGAGTGTGTAATACATCGTGTGTGTGTAAGACAGTGTGTGTAATACATTGTGTGTGTAATACTCTGTGTGTAAGACAGTGTGTGTAATACATCGTGTGTGTGTGTAGGACAGTGTGTGTAATAAATCGTGTGTGTAAGACTGTGTAATAGTGTGTGTGTAAGACTGTGTAATACATCGTGTGTGTAATAGTGTGTGTGTAAGGCAGTGTGTGTAATACATTGTGTGTGTAAGACTGTGTGTAATAGTGTGTGTGTAAGACAGTGTGTGTGTAGGACAGTGTGTGTAATACATCGTGTGTGTAAGACTGTAATAGTGTGTGTGTAAGACAGTGTGTAATACATCGTGTGTGTAATAGTGTGTGTGTAAGACAGTGTGTGTAATACATTGTGTGTGTGTAATTGTGTGTAAGACTGTGTAATACATTGTGTGTGTGTAATAGTGTGTGTGTAAGACAGTGTGTGTAATACATCGTGTGTGTGTGTAATACTGTGTGTAAGAGAGTGTGTAATACATCGTGTGTGTGTAATACATTGTGTGTGTAATACTCTGTGTGTAAGACAGTGTGTGTAATACATCGTGTGTGTGTGTAGGACAGTGTGTGTAATAAATCGTGTGTGTAAGACTGTGTAATAGTGTGTGTGTAAGACTGTGTAATACATCGTGTGTGTAATAGTGTGTGTGTAAGGCAGTGTGTGTAATACATTGTGTGTGTAAGACTGTGTAATACATCGTGTGTAATAGTGTGTGTGTAAGGCAGTGTGTGTAATACATTGTGTGTGTAATACTGTGTGTAATAGTGTGTGTGTAAGACAGTGTGTAATACATCGTGTGTGTAATAGTGTGTGTGTAGGACAGTGTGTGTAATACATCGTGTGTGTAAGACAGTGTGTAATACATCGTGTGTGTAATAGTGTGTGTGTAAGACAGTGTGTGTAATACATTGTGTGTGTGTAATTGTGTGTAAGACAGTGTGTGTAATACATTGTGTGTGTAATAGTGTGTGTAAGACAGTGTGTGTAATACATCGTGTGTGTGTGTAATACTGTGTGTAAGAGAGTGTGTAATACATCGTGTGTGTGTAAGACTGTGTAATACATTGTGTGTGTGTAATACTCTGTGTGTAAGACAGTGTGTGTAATACATCGTGTGTGTGTAAGACAGTGTGTGTAATACATCGTGTGTGTGTGTAGGACAGTGTGTGTAATAAATCGTGTGTGTAAGACTGTAATAGTGTGTGTGTAAGACTGTAATACATCGTGTGTGTAATAGTGTGTGTGTAAGGCAGTGTGTGTAATACATTGTGTGTGTAATACTGTGTGTAATAGTGTGTGTGTAAGACAGTGTGTAATACATTGTGTGTGTGTGTAATACTGTGTGTAATACATTGTGTGTAAGACAGTGTGTAATACATCGTGTGTGTGTGTAATACTGTGTGTGTAATACATCGTGTGTGTGTGTAATAGTGCGTGTGTAAGACTGGGTAATACATCGTGTGTGTGTAAGACTGTGTAATACTGTGTGTGTGTAAGACAGTGTGGGTAATACATCGTGTGTGTGTAAGAATGTGTGTAATACTGTGTGTGTGTAAGACAGTGTGTGTAAGACATCGTGTGTGTGTAAGACAGTGTGTAAGACAGTGTGGGTAATACATTGTGTGTGTGTAAGACTGTAAGGCAGTGTGTAATACATCGTGTGTGTGTGTAAGACTGTGTAAGACTGTGTAATACATCGTGTGTGTGTGTAGGACAGTGTGTGTAATACATTGTGTGTGTAAGACTAATTGTGTGTAAGACAGTGTGTAATACATTGTGTGTGTAATAGTGTGTGTGTAAGACTGTGTGTAATACATCGTGTGTGTGTAGGACAGTGTGTGTAATACATTGTGTGTGTAATAGTGTGTGTGTAAGACTGTGTGTAATACATTGTGTGTGTGTAGGACAGTGTGTGTAATACATTGTGTGTGTAAGACTGTAATAGTGTGTGTGTAAGACAGTGTGTGTAATACATCGTGTGTGTAATAGTGTGTGTGTAATAGTGTGTGTAATACATCGTGTGTGTAATAGTGTGTGTGTAATAGTGTGTGTAATACATTGTGTGTGTGTAATAGTGTGTGTAAGACAGTGTGTAATACATCGTGTGTGTGTAAGACAGTGTGTGTAATACATTGTGTGTGTGTAATAGTGTGTGTAATACATCGTGTGTGTGTAATCCTGTGTGTAAGACAGTGTGTTATACATCGTGTGTGTGTAAGACAGTGTGTGTAATACATCGTGTGTGTGTAATCCTGTGTGTAAGACAGTGTGTAATACATTGTGTGTGTGTAAGACAGTGTGTGTAAGACAGTGTGTGTAATACATCGTGTGTGTGTGTAGGACAGTGTGTGTAATACATCGTGTGTATGTAAGACTGTAATAGTGTGTGTGTAAGACAGTGTGTAATACATCGTGTGTGTAATAGTGTGTGTAATACATTGTGTGTGTGTGTAATACTGTGTGTAATAGTGTGTGTGTAAGACAGTGTGTGTAATACATCTTGTGTGTGTGTAATACTGTGTGTAAGACAGTGTGTGTAATACATCGTGTGTGTGTGTAATACTGTGTAAGACAGTGTGTGTAATACATCGTGTGTGTGTAAGACAGTGTGTGTGTAAGACTGTGTGTAATACATCGTGTGTATGTAATACTGTGTGTAAGACAGTGTGTGTAATACTGTGTGTAAGACATCGTGTGTGTAAGACAGTGTGTAAGACATCGTGTGTGTGTGTAGGACTGTGTAAGAGTGTGTGTAATACATCGTGTGTGTAAGACAGTGTGTAAGTGTGTGTAATACATCGTGTGTGTGTAATAGTGTGTGTATTAGTGTGTGTAATAGTGTGTGTGTGTGTAATACAGTATGTGTGTATTACAGTGTGTGTAATAGTGTGTGTATTAGTGTGTGTAATAGTGTGTGTGTGTAATAGTGTGTAATGCACTGTGTGTAATGCAGTGTGTGTGTAATAATGTGTGTAAAACAGTGTGTGTGTAATGTATCTTCTATCTGTTTAACAATGTGTGTGTGCGTGTCCCGGGGGGACGTTGGTGGAGGGCCCGGAGGCCCGTTCCGCAGAGGGACCCAGGGCGGAGCCGACCCACCGGGACAAGAAAGAAAAAAGCCCTAATGACAGGGCGAGCTTACCTTTTTTAGGGAGAGATGAGCCGGATGAACCGCGCTAGGATGGAACACCCACATAGTTCGTCAGCTGCTTTTATTTTTGGCTGGGAGCGGCTTGGATGGATGACATCATCAGAAAACACTGTCTGGGTGAAATCAAAGCCAGTGGTGGGAAATGGCAGGGGGAGCATTGTGGGAGGCAAATGGCAGGACTGATCCCCAAGTTGAACATGGGGTGCACTGGCAGCCAGAAGACAGCCTGAGGCAGAACCCATCAGAGGGGTCCAGGGCCAGTTAAAGGGGCCACTATGTCGGCCGGCAGCGAAGCCAGATGAGGGAGGACAGCATTGAGGGAAGTTGGAGCCACAGATTCTTGTGAGTGGGACAGGCTGAAGCCTCATTCCCCCTTTTTTTTTTCTTTGGTATGCTAATTTGTTTTGTTATCCCGGGGCTTTAGCATAGGGATAGGGATTACGAGCAACCCTCATAGACCTGTAGGAGCTGGGACAGCACAGTGGGTAGCAGTGCAGCAGGGGAGACCCAGCGTATTACTAGGGATGGCCCAATGTCCCAGAATCATCTTGGCTCCCTTCAGTCTTCCCCTATACAAGTAGGTGAAGAGAGCGTGGGTGATGACATCGGAGGGCAAGCTGACTGCCCATCATTTGGCCGTCCTAGAGGCTGCTGCATGGCTGGCGCGTGGAGGAGGTGGAGCCTCAAGAGTACCTGCTAGGGGTAGTGCCCGACCCGCAAGGAGCCACTAGAAGTAGCCCCACCACTGAAAGGAAAGACCAAGTCATGGCAGGCGAGTATCGGGGTCTTCCTTGGGGTGAATGCGACCCAGCGTCAAGGCCACAGGAACAACCTCCACGGCTGACACTAGGTGCACGCTCCAAGGCAGCAAGGGATCGCCTACACGAGGCCAAGCGGGTACAAGGTGTAATATATCTCGGTGCAATATATCTTCTATCTATAATGTATCCGAAAGGTGTGTCCAGTCCTTTCCAAGAATAGAGACTAGGAAGAGACTGACTACTAGGAAGCCAGTCATTGCAGCCAGCCAGTACCTTTCACATGCTGTTGCTTCCAGGCAGAAAGCTCACAGAAGGCAGAGAGGCTTCACACAGAGCCTCTTGGATGGTTTCGTTTAGTTTCAGACTTGGTGTTTCAGGTGCCTGAAATAGGCCAAAACACCTCTGAAACGAAACGACTGTCAAAATTTTGCACATTCCTAAATGTCATGTTTATTGTATGGTAGTATTAAGGGCTTGTTGACATTACAAGCCTTCCCTCTGCAGGCAGCTATTCTTGAGTGTGCTGCCACTGTCTCAGCTTCTGGCAGTTCAAGGTGACCACACTTATACTAGGTGTGCCATCAGGACACATGGTGCACCCTGGGAGGCACCATCTCTTAAAAGGGCTGTGGCTGCCTACAGAAAGGACTGACTGGTAGTCTACACCTATTTCTGGCAGCTTCCCTACGACAGCAAAAGCTTTCTGCCATTTGCAAACCGTGCTATGTTGCTCTGCTGAAAGCATGAAGGAGTTCTACTACTGATGGGAAACTGTGGGCGTGATGGCTCTAATTTTTGTGGCGGAACCAGTTCTTCATGGAACGGTATAAGTAGGCCTAAGGTCATGTAGGTGCCTTAAATATAATTTTCTAAGCTTTATTGTAGTTAGATTACTTAAATATAAACTTAAATCCAAGACATTTGTTGCTTTTTTAGGGCTTAATTTTGGGGTAGCCACAACATTTAGGATAATCTGTAAATTATTGGTACACGTTCTCAAACTAATGCTAGTTTAATCTCTTTTCCGGGAACTCACATAATACAGTTAGAAAGTATATACATTATAGTATATTAAGTAGATTAAACAAAAGGGCAAGCTATGTTCTCTGTTAACTTGGAGGAAGTCTTGTAAAGTTATTTGAGATTTGTATCAGGGAAATCAGTATTTGTTGTAAACCTTCAATTAGCTTATTCTATGCGTATCTTCTTCTGCTCTTCTTAAAAGTAAGTTTGTTATAAATGATTAGGAAATGGGTTTTCATAAATTGTATTGCCCTAAGTGAAAGCTAAATACTTTAAACACTTTACAACCTTTTCTTTTCTGTTTTTAAAATGTCCCTCTAATGACATGATGAAAAGGGAAAAGCTTAGAATGTAACGTTGTGTTACTCAGTGTAAATGATTTTATTGATCGTTTAATTTTTTTCAGTTGCAAATTCTTTATTAACACTAATAAACTTTGCAATTAAAGTAATCTCAGCTGAAAATCTGATCATTAAATAGCAACTGTAACTCTGCCCCTGTTTTTGTGCATGTGTATTGCAATATGGCACTTCATTACTTCATTCCATTGTATGTAGTACTTGACATTGCTGGTCTCATACATCTTATAGGACACTGAACCCAAATCTTTGCAACTGTTCTCTGTTCATGGAGCTTATTGATGAATATGGCAACAGGAAGGAGTTCCGTGCACTGATGATAAATTTCAAAACACAATTTCTTAATTTAAACATTGTAATGAATAATACAATTATATTTTGAGACAGGTTTCTAACAATTGATTTTTACATTGATGAGACACTGAATAAAACAGTGCTGAGTATAAGTCTCGTTATTTCTTATCTGGTGTGTCCCCATTTTCCAGGTTCAATAAACATCTGCACTTTAAAGGATTTTTGTTTTTTCTTACGACTTGGATGTGCGAAAACTACCAGATCTCAGAAACCTTTTTTTGTTCTCTCCTAAATTAAGGATAGAGCATTTTAGCACAGGGAACTTAATTCTGATTAGGATGCTTTCTATGAATTGCCATGTAGTAGAGTCTTACGTTTCTAAGAAAAGAAGAATTATCTGTGGAATTCAGGGAATGATGAAAAACAGCACCATGGAGGGTATTCAGCCCTGCTTTACCTATCATTTACATGGGGTGGACTCTTTGATTGCTTCCCATAAAACTTGTTTTGTCTAATCATGACGCTGAATTGGAGTTAGAGCTGTGAATCTTTGGACAGTTTCAGAATGTAATGTCTTGCATTTTAGATGATTATAAGGTATGTTTAACAAGGGTTTAAATAAATATAACAGTCTAACTTGCATTGTCTTAATAAACATGGTTTTTTTCCCAATAAAGATTTATGGAAAAAGCAAAAATCTCACTGCATTTTATCTTTATATAAGCACTTTTTTAGAGTTGAATTTGAACTGGACTTGAAAAGCACTTTCCAGAATGAAGCCCTTCTTGGTGGTTAATTAGTCACCTAAGAGTGCCCATCATACTTCCATTGAAGTCCCTGTTAAAATTCTCCTTTATTGTAATGAGAACAGCAGTTTTTTGACTGAGGACAAGCTGCTTGATGCTTACCTCAATTACTTCCTGCAGCCTTCAGTCATGCAAAACTTGGGTTTAATTGTGTGCATATGCAACAGGACTAGACCCCAAGGGAGTCTATTATATTATATTCCAAATGCTCCATGGCTGCCACCCTTTCCTGTTACCTTAAATACAAATCAATACATACTTTGCGTGCAGACAAAGAACATTAAATTTTGGAATTACTACATATGTACCAAATCACAGCACATGGTTTCTTTGATCCCCCATACTTCCTAAATGTCTAAAAGACCTTACTATCCAGAATTGGGGTCTGATTTTTTTCAGAGTGCTCATCTCCCTTTTTAAAGCACCATAATAAGTGGCAGTCAGAGTTGCTGTTTGCTGTGCATAGTTTTCCTTTATTGGCCCTAATTATGGATGCACATCCTTTTAAACATCTCACTTAATCTTATTTTAGAGCCTAATTTTGCCATCTTTTTTCATGTGTACCCTTTATTCGCACAAGTAACTTCTGTAAATTCTGCATGGGTGACACAGTTTACAGAGTTGAGCTCTTACACTTTAAGCTCCTGTACGTTGCTAACTTGCTGTCTTTTGTTTCAAAAGATGCAAACTGTGAGCTCAGCCCTTCTGGGCATCAGCAAGACCTTTTTATAGCATCACAATTGCTTTGGTGTTCCTAGAGCTGGGCTTAGTGCAGCTCTCCAGGCCTATAAACATGACTACCAGCTCCCTCTGCTGAAAGATAAGCTGTCCCTATGCTCTTTCTTTTCTTCATGGAGAGTAAATGGGAAGGTGTAAAAGTGCCTTCCTTTTTGAGGAATGGGAAAAGACTAATCTGATAAAGATTCAGTGTGGTGGTAGAGGCTGATATGCCATAGATACAGACGTTAAGGAACATGTTTAGAGGATTACACATTTGTAGAACAGGAGGATGAAATTAATTCTGATATCTGAATTTTTTTAAGTGTCTAGCTTCTATGATTTTATTGTGAGTCTATCTTTTTTAAAGGTTTTGCTTCAAGATCTAACTGCACAAATCCCAATATTAAATGAGAATCCCAGCTTTTGTTATTTTAAAAATATGTTTCTAGGCCTATCTTATTTCACAGACTAACTTTAAAAATATGAAGCAAGAACATCCTGAAGGCCCAGGCAAGAAGGCCTAAAAGAACCTAATATGAGATGAAATATCCAGTGCTCAGGACATGAATCCTGCAGTTTAAAAGACTAGGGGTTCAGTTCTTTGCTTTACCACAGACTGCTGTGACCTTGCACAAAAGATGCGTCGTACCTGTACCTCTGTTCCTTATTTGTAAGAGAGGGAGAGTAGTACTGCTGTGCTACATAAAAAATTGTGAGAAGCATAGGTGTTATGGTAATTAGAGCACATAATACCTGAGGTACATGGCACATGAGGCTGAGCTTCTAGTCGATGGAGTTAGTCCAAACTGATCATCATCATGACAAATGTAGCAGGACAGTGGAAAGAACTATTTGTACCAGTCTGTATATTTTTCAGCTTTTCCACTCTTTCTTCAAACTTTACCCACATGCTGGTGATAACAAATGTACAGGGACAAATTCTTTCTTATATCAGAGCAATTATATGTACTTGCATAATACAGAGGAAGATTTGAATTTCTTAGGGGAGTGGCTGTGGAGGAGGGGATGTAGTAGTTCATGAAGTTGTGTGAAAATTTTCATCTTAATCAAAATAAGGCCCCACAAGAAAATAAAAAATCGTGAAAAAGAGGATATGTAATACAGGGGTTTTACCTGGCTCCCAGAGCTGCTGGTGTGTGGGGGCATGGTGTTGCCTACTGCTAAGTTTCTTGCTACAGAGCCAGCAATAGGGGCAGCAACAGTTGCATTAAGGCGTGCGCCGCTGCCAGGTCCAGATCCAGCCTCTGAAGGTACCTTGTGGGCAAAACCTGGGCCATGAGAAGCCCTGCAGTTTGGATTTGGCCCATAGGTGTAGGTGATCTTGACACCCCTAACGTAATGCATTAAAATGATGTGCACAATATTAGTAGCTGACAATGAAGAAGCAAAAGCAGTTGGATGTTACAAGCTTATGACAAATATCTTTGGAAAATATTTCTAACTTTTTCATCATACACAAATACTATAGTAGACATTGCAAGTTTTATCGTGTGAACTGTAATTTCTAGGTATGTTGGAGCAACACTGTTACATAAAAAATTGTGTTGTATCTTGTCAATAATCTACCACATTGTCAAAAGGCTTGATAGGTAGTTCACTGAGAGTCTTTAGGCCTGAAGCAAAATCCACTGAAGGCAACATTCTTAAACAGTGATATTAGAAAAAGTACTTATGTTTAAGGTCAAAATAGGCAAGATGTTTGTGCAGTGGTTTTTTTCAGTTTCACTTTGCAAATAAAGACCACTATGGAGTCTAATCCCCAATACTAACTTTTTCTCTTTTATATTTTTCTGTTTTTACTAGGGCATCTAAAATGGATCTCAAGTGTTCTCTGGAAGAATGTGCAATGGCACTGAACTTATTTCTAAATAATAAATTCTCTGAAGCCCTGGAATTGCTTCGACCATGGTGAGGTCATATGTATTGTTGTTTCTGCTGTTAGAATTAATGGAGATACTATAAAGTATGCCATCCAGTTGCTGAAGATCAAATTACTGTTTTAGAGGCCTTCACTTTCATTTATTGCATTTATTCTCTTTTGTTCAAAAGGCAGTTTGACCCATTGCCCTTAACAGTGCATACACTTACTCTTTGAATGCATTTATCACAAGTGCCATCAGTTGATCCATGGGCTGTTTTATTTCAGTCTTCTAAAATCAAGGTGAAGTCTTTGCAGGTACAATGAGGAGATGGGCAGAGAGTAGACAGTCTGTCTAGTAAGTCATTCACAAAACCCCCAAATTTTGACCAGACATACTGGAAGAAAGATGTGGGCTGTGCTCAGATCTGTACCTGTACCTAGCTGACTGGCAAGTTGGAGGTTTTTCTCTCATCTGCCTCTATGAGCAGTGGGTAGATTTAGCTTGAAGTCTAATGAGATAAATTTTAGGGGTGCACCGATAAAGATTTTTTTTGGCTGATACCGATGGCCAATTATTAACCAGCCATATCAGCTAATACCGATCCAATAGCTGATATGCAGTCTGGCAGTGTGGAGAGCAGCGTCTGGCTGGTAAGTTGTGTGGGAGGCAGATCGAGGCCCCTGTGGTGAGGGAATGGGGCTGGGGCAGGGGCTGGCACTGCTCGGGCAGGGCAGGGTGCGGGACAGAGTTGTGGGCATATTCCTGGGGGAAGCATGGGGGGCATGTGCCCCACTGAATCTGTGCACGGGGCAAGGGTGGGCTGCCTGCTTTGGGCTCAGGGCCTGGGGCTGTACTAGCCTCTTCTCAGTGGGGGGGCTGGGAGCTAAACCTTGGGTTATGCTTAGCGCAGGTAGCAGCAGTGTGGGAGTAGTGGCTACAGTGGGCTACAGCAAATTTTGGGGTGGCTATTGCTCACCCTGTAGCCACCTCTCCTAGCACTGTCACCGTCCACCCTGAGCAAAGCCCCAGTCCAGCCCCTCAACTGGGAAGATGCCAGCCCGCAGCAGGCAGTCTGCCCTTGGTCTGCACACAAATCTAGAGGGCACACCCCCTCATGCCTCCCTTGGGGGTGCTCACAGAGGTGGGGAGCCTCCCACCATCTCTGCATCTCCTGCCCTGCCCCTGCCCCAGCTGGGCAGCCCCAGCTCCACTCCCTCCCTTATCATGGGGATCGTGATCTTCCTCACTTCCCCCGCACCCCTTTCTCCCCCACAGACTTACTGGTCAGATGCTGCTCTCCACACTGCCAGGCCTTATTCCTGGCTGTGTGCATTCTGTGGCTACATACATGCATGCAGCATTTATTGGCGATGTTATCGGCTACATCGGCCAAAAATATCTGATTGCTGATAATGTCAATTTTCCTTTTATCCTTGCTGATTTGAGATGTACTGATATATTGGTGCAGCTCTAATAAATTTATCATCCCTCAAGATTCTTTCTGCCCTTTTCTGGTACCTTTTGTCCACAACGGAAATGGGCATGAAATCAGAATAATAAAGGCCTGCTTAATGGAAACATCTTGGTGTTAAATATTTTTATTTCTGTATTATGATACTTTCTCCATACCAGTCCCTCTTTAGTAATAGGAGAGAACAATTTCTTTTGAATAGAAAGGAATCTTTGAAAGATTGGTGGATTTTTATTTTCCTTAATCATGGTTAGGTGTTCTAACTGTTTTTACATGTACGTTATGGAGGCACACTAGCTCTGTTTATAGTTCAGGTTGAAGTCCCCTCTGTCTAAGGAATATTCTAAGTGATCTAGAAGTGCTTTGTTTACTCACATTGTTTTGAAAATTTCTGAACCTTGTAGGAGTGATATGACCTGATTTTACTTTGGGGATATTGCAGAATCATAGAAAATTAGGGTTGGATGGGACCTCAGGAGGTCATTAATCCAACCCCTTGCTCAAAGGAGGACCATCCCCAACTATATCATCCTAGCCAAGGCTTTGTATAGCTGGCTCTTAAAAACCCTCAAGGATGGAAATTTCACAACCTCTCTGGGTAATCTGTTCAATGCTTTACAGTGTTCAGTGCTCTCTCCTAGTGAGAGAGTTTTTCCTAATATTCAACCTAAACTTCCCTTGCTGCAACTTGAGACTGTTGCTCCTTGTTCTGTCATCTGCCACCACTGAGAACAGTCCAGCTCCATGCTCTTTGGAACCCCACTTCAGGTAGTTGAAGGTGCTATTAATTCCCCCCTCAGTCTCTCTTCTCCAGACTAAATAAGCCTTGTTCCCTCAGCCTCTCCTCAGAAGTCAAGTGCCCCAGCCCTCTAACCATTTTCATTGCCCTCTGTTGCTGGACTCCCTCTCCAGTTTGTCCACATCCTTTTTGTAGTGGGGGGCCTAAAACTGGACACAGTACTCCAGATGTGGCCTCGCCGGTGCTGAATATAGGGGAATAATCATTTCCCTTGATCTGCTAGCAACTCTCCAACTAATGCCATCCAGTATGCTATTAATCTTCTTTGCAACAAGGGCATACTGTTGGCTCATATTCAACTTATTGTTCACTGTAACCCATAAGTCCTTTTCTGTAGAGCTGCTGCCTAGCTAGTAATTCCCCAGAATGTACCAGTGCATGAAATTGTTCTGTCCCAAGTGCAGGACTTTGCACTTGTCCTTATTGAACCTCATGAGACTTCTTTGGTTCGATCCTCCATTTGTTGCGGTCTCTCTGAATCCTTTCTCTACCCTCCAGTGTATCTACTACTCCCCGTCACAACCCAAGGGTGTGATTTTGTTTGTGCGTGCTTCGGCACTGCTAAATTATTTCCCGCCACGAGGAGCTTTCTTTGCAGGATGCATTTCTTAGTTGCAAAGAGAAATGCACGGTGCAAAGGAGTTCCCGCCACCCGCATGCAAATTTGTGTCCCACTATTGGCCAGTTCTAAATTATTCCCACGTGGCGGCTAGCGATTGGCTTGCTAGCCGTATAAGAGGCTTGAGCGGTTTCCGCCCAAGTTGGAGAACTCCAAGGAGAACCCCGCAAGGGAGGGATTCCACAACCATCTGGAGGAGGAGGGCTTCACGTCTTGTGAAGAACTCTAAGCGCTGCGGAGCCTATCGAACCCAGCGCGTGCCTTAAGAAGGCTATAGGGGTCTGATCAACCTCTGGCCTCTCCCCGTCGCCGAACGATCCCTCGACGAACCCCTTCCCTGCGCGCAAGTTCCACGGAGCCTAGCAAACTTCGTGTGAGTGTATCCAGAGCTCTTCTCCGAGTTGTTTTTTTCGGTTGACATGACGGGCTCGCGGTTTTAGAGCCTTCAACTGGATTGGGCTAGAGTTCACGTGGAAGGAACTCTTGTCCGCTCTTCTTCTTTCCTCTCTGTAACTGCAACTCAAGCAAGTTTTCCTGCCTGCACCGCGACCATCTACGGTGTAAGTAAAATAATCTTTAATCAACTGCTAAGCGTCCGTGCCTAATTATAGTCCGCTGGCCTGCATTCCCCGACCCGCGTGCCAGGGCTGCTGGCCACAGCCCGCCGTGCGCCCCTGAGGGCCTCGGACCGCTCCCGGCCCGTGCACTCCCCACAGCTTGGTGTCATCTGCAAACTTGCTGAGGGTGCAATCCATCCCATCTTCCAGCTTATTGATGAAGATATTGGACAAAATTGGCCCCAGGACCGATCCCTGGGGCGCTCCACTTGTTATGGGCTGCAGCTAGACATCACACCATTAATTACTACCTTTTGAGCCCAATGACTCAGCCAGTTTTCTGTCCACCTTATAGTTCATTCATCCAACCCATCCTTCCCTAGTGTGCTTGACAGTGTTGTGGGAGACCTTATCAAAAGCCTTGCTAAGATCAGGTTGGTCAGGAAAGCTATGCCCGTGGTGAATCCACGGTGACTGTTCCTAGTGACCTTCTCCTCCAAGTGCTTGGAAATGGATTCCTTGAGGACCTGCTCCATGATTTTTCCAGGGACTGGGGTGAGGCTGCTCTGTCTGTAGCTTCCTGGATCCTCCTTCTTCCCTTTAATAAAGATGGGCACTGTGTCTGCTCTTTTGCAGTCATCTAGGACCTCTCCCAATCCATGCGAGTTTTCAGAGATAATGCCCAGCAGCTCTGCTATTACATCAGCCAGCACTCTTGGGTGCATCACCTTTGGCTTCGCTTCTTACACTTGTACATGTCCAGCTTTTTTAAATAGTCCCTATCCTGTTCTTTCGCCACTGTTGGCTGCTCATCTCCTTCCCAAACTGTGCTGCCACATGCCATAGTCTGGGAGCTGAGGTTGCCTATGAAGACTGAGGTAAAAAAAGGCATTGAGTACTTTTTCTATATCGTCTGTCATTAGGTTGCCTCGTGAGGGATCCACACATTCCCTGATCTTCCTCTTATTGCTGATGTGGTTGTAGAAACCTTTACTCTTTTTGTCCTGCTAATTCTTCAAGCTAATCTAAAATGCTACCTTGTCTTGCCTTCTGCCTAATTTAAGAGACTGAAGGTATTTCCTGAAATATAAGAAATGACACTTTAGAGGCTGCAATGGTAGGTTAGAATGATTGTTTGTCCTTCCATACAAGTACCATCCAAGGAGCCTGCCTCTAGCAGTGGTTGTCTTGCCCCATGTATGTGTCAGCATCTGTATATGCTGTCCTTCCTTATGCAATGATGGGGAGCAGGCTGGAGCTCGGGTGGTGTGGGGGGTGTTAAAAGGAGCCAGCATGGAGGAATGCAGATTAGGCAGGCTGTAGGCCTGGAGGAATCAGGCCAAACAGAAAAAGCAAAGCCCAGCTTTGTTTACATCTAGGCTTTTACAACCAAGGAAGTTGGTAAGCTGATGGCTGTGATGTATATAGCAGCACAGGGCACAGGACAGCAAAGAACATTTTTTTTTTTTTTTTTGTGTGTTAATAATTTATAAAGTGACAATGGTTTGTAGGAAAAGGAAGAGGAGGACTGGCTGGAAGTCTGTTGGATGAGTTATATGTTATAAGTGATCACGGGTGACAGCCTCTTCTTGCAGGCTTGAAGTTACTGTAAACAAATGGAATACAGGCAGTCCTTGACTTACAGCGTTTCGAGTTGCAACGTTTCACACTTGCAACGTTTATAAATTGACAGCCTGTTTCAGCTTTCTGACGTCAGTTTTGACTTTACAATGCTTGATCCAATGCGACGCCATGCCAGCGAACAAGTTTGCTGCATCGCTCATCTCCCTGGAGAACGTGTGTCCAAACTTCTTTGGACACTTTCTTTAAGAAAGCAGACAAGAATCCAGTAAAACCTGCAGCTAAGACTCCTGAGAAGACTCCAGCTGAGAACCATTCAAAAAGTCCAACCGAGAGCCCTTCAAAAAGTCCAGCAAAATCACCTCAAAGTCCTTCCAAATCAATATGGCTGCTATTTACAATATAAATACATTAATGTAGCTATATTACTCATCTATAATTGAGTACAAAATTCTGGGGTATTTTTGGTGAAAATAGAGTATTGGGCCTTGGTTCAGGAACCAATTCTCCATTCATAAAATTGTTTCTTATGAGAAAGTTGGTTCCAAGTTGCAACGTTTTGACTTAAGACGTGGTTTTCAGGCACCAATTGCGTTGTAAGTCTGAGGACTGCCTGTACAACTGTCAAGGGGTAGAACTTGTTTGAGACGTCTCTCTCTGCACTCTCATCACTCCCTCCAAACATTTCACATCACAGTCATTATCACCATTGTGCTGCAACCAACTGCACAGGAGGTGGGGGATTCTTAAACAATCCTCCCAACTAGTAACCTCTGCCTCTCCTGCAAAATTATAATCACAACTCTCAAAGTCAGGGTACCTGTCCAGGTGGCAGTCTGTGGACCATATGTAGACCATGAGAGGTTACATTGTGGCTTGCTTGTGCAAAACCCAGAGAGGTGAACACTGCAGCTGTTTTCACCTTTGCTTGCCAGAGAACTTGGGGTCTTTGATTACCACTGGTGACTCAAACCAGCAAGGGAAAAGGAGAGTGGGCAAGAAGCTGCAGTGTTCACCTGCTTGGTTCTGGAACCATACCGATGCAATGGCTCTGGCAGCTTCACTGACAAGCTGCTGCCTTGCTGCCGAAGATGGCTTGTCTGGCCTGTGAGAAGCCCCATGGGCCAGAACCAGCTCAGAGGGCCAGACATCCCTTACCTAAGGCTGCATACAGACTTGCATTTCTATTGGTAAGAATTTCTCAGAAGTTCTTATTGGTAGAAAATTAGACCAGGAGCTGGAATATACATATGTTCCCGCCCCCTGGCTGGAGAGCTACCCAGATGGGTCCCCCTGGCTGGAGAACTTAGAGGGCTACTTCCTGAGCCACCCCCACTCTTAGGGATGCCCTCTGCTTGGGACCCAGGGGGCATGCTGTCAATAGGCATCCAGATGGGATGCACACAGGGTGATTTTAAGGTAGAGGCTCAGAAAAGTAGTGCTGGGGAGATTTTTCCTGACCCTTTGTCCTGATTCCCCAGTCTTTAATAGCCATGCATGTCACCCAGCTGTGTGGCACATGTATCATTTAAAGCCTATGGGGCCACAAACTGGGGTGGGAAAAGCTTTCCCAATCACAGGTCCTAGTCCTCAGGGCTTAGTAATCCCTACCCTGCTGGGTGGTGGGGGTTGCATTTAAAGCCCAGGGACCAGGAACTGGGCTTGGGGACAGCTTCCCTGAGCCCAGTCCTTAGGAATCTCATGTGGCTACAAAGTTGTCCGAGCCCAGTTTTCGGGAATCTCATGCGGCTGCAATGTTGTCTGAGCCCAGGCAGTCTTGATGACGTGGCACAGTTGACTCCTGCTCCTGTGCGTGCCTTTGGTTCCACTAGCGAAGAGAGAAGATCTGTGGCTGCAGGGTTCATTCATGATTGCAGGGTTGCCCAAGCCTGGGTTAGCTTTGTAGTCATAGGAGAATTGCCTCCCAATCCCCACATGCCTTTCAGTGGAATGGGAGTAGTGCATTTGGTGGAGGCTCTTTGCTGGGGCAGGGTCCCCACAGAGTTGCCTGACAGTTTGCTCTCCGAGGGAGAGCAGAAGACTCTGGGATACTGAATCTCTTTTCTTTCTCTCTCTCTCTTCTTTCTCTCTCTTGAAGTGCGCAGGTGTTCAAGTTAGATAAGAAGGAAGATCTTCCTTCTAGACAAACAATTTAACTTTTTGCACAAGAGCCATTACAAGACTGTTCTCAATCTTCTGTGTGCTCTCCTTTTTGTCTCAGGAGAGGCTTTTCTCTTGGCACAAATGGAACATATGTATATAGCCTAAGTGAAGACCAACTCCTCTTTCTGCTCAAATGTCTAGAAAATTCACAGAGAAAGAACTTTGTTAATGCAGAGCCTACTATGTCCCTGCCCTTCCCGATGCAATGCCCAGCAAGACTCAAATGCCTGAAAACAGGAAATGGTGTTTTAAGGGCTTTGCCAATGTAGCCTTAATTCTATGTCCTTCACACCCTGCCTCCCTGAAGCTGGCATCTACCAGTGAGAATTATTTCCATGGAATCTAGAAGCATTTGTTGTGGATGGAATTGCTGAGGGGAGTAGTTTGAGCATAGCTGTGATGGGATAAGGCAATCAGGGGGCCCCTGTCCATTGGGGTGGGATTTGAGCCCCACTTGTTGCCTCTTCACCCATGTGTGCACTCAAGAAGAGCCTGTGTTGAGGGATCTAGTTGAGCTCATTTCATCACTGGATTCTATAAATTGTCAGCACAGTGGTCTTCCTGCTATGGGAACTGTCAGCAGGGAGATTCTCCAGGAAGTTGAGGCTGGGTAAGCAAAAGCACATTACTGAAGGGTAAGTGTAAAGGCATTGTAAAAGGAGAGTGATATGGCTGTAGAATTTACCAAGTATTTAGTTGTTTTTGTGGAGTATGTTCAGTGCCTGACTACAGAGATGGAGCTAGCTCCTAGCCCAGGGGCAGGCAAAATGCGGCCTGTGGGCCAGATGTGGCCTGCCAGGCCATTCTATCCAGCCCACAGGGCCCCACAAAAATTTAGAAAATTAATCTTTATCTGCTCATGGCTGCCTGTCATATGGCCCTCGATGGCTTGCCAAACTCAGTAAGCAGCCCACCTCCCAAAATAATTGTCTGCCCCTGTCCTAGTCAGTACAGTTTTACATCAGCCAAGAGATGTGCTTAAGGCTCAGCAGTACACTGTTTATTTAGCTTTGTTCCCTGAATAACACGCACCATCTACAAGGCAAAGTGATGCTATATGGAACAAACATTATGGCATGGTTCTGAACTCTGTATCTCTTGGTTTTCAAGAGGTTTTCTGAATATGGTGAGAAACAGCAGCAGCTCTGTTAATAAAGTTAAGGATGTTTTATGTTTGTTAATGAAAATACATAACACTTATTCTTGCTATGCCAGAAGAATAAAAGGGCAGTAGCTTTTGTACAGAAACTACTGTTTCAGTTCATCATGCGTATTATGAAGAAAAAAGTTAATACTTTAGAAGCCCTTAGGTGATCATGCACTTCAGGGCTATGGACATATTCAAGGTGTATCATGAATGTATGTTGACTGAATGCTTTCCTAGGTCTGGGGTTTTTTTATATATTTCTGAAAACTTTTTCCTAAGAAGTGACTCTGTAAATAATGAACAGATATGCATATTTTAAAAATAAATTCAGTTATTTGATATATCCAAGAAATAAAAATTTAGGGCCATATTCTGTCTCTCTTGGTACCTTCATTTTTAAAAATTACTTTTAAAGTAAGATACTAGCAAATTTAGTCTTTGATAAGTGATTGCAGCTTATGTGCAGTGACTTTTGTGTGACATATACAAATCATTTGCCTATCATTCCATGGAAATTGGCTCAACTAGTAAAGTTATTTAGCTTTCCCCTCCTCTTTTTCAAATAAAGGTAGAAAGAAAAAAATGTTATCAAGATCTAATTGACTAAGTTTAGTAGGAGTTACAGGTAGCATACAAGTTGAAGTGATGTCAGGTATAAATGGTAAGTACCCTAACATACTTTTGGCATTGAGTACAAAAGATCGTATTACGTAGAAACATGGAAGATTGTTTACTTAAAAATATGTCAGAGAGGAGCATTGTGGCACAAAAATATATAATGAGAGAGTAAAAAATAAATCAGTTGCCCTTCTACTCCTCATCATCTGCCATAATACATTCTCAGGTTATTTTCCTGCTACTTTCCACTATTTTTTTTTACCCATTTGATAAGGGAATCCTGAATTAGTGCAAATGACTTTCATATTCCCAGTTTGTGAATTATGACAGAATTTAAATTGCCACAGATTTTGTCATAGCAAAGAAGAGAGAGAGAACTGATTACTTGAGGGCTGGAAGTCCACCTAAAATCTCAAGGAAGGAAATTTTACATCTGTGACCTCTAAAATGTCCTGTAGAATCTGTACCTTAATTTTATTATTGTACTTTGTTACTATAGAATAGGGATTATCTTTCCAGTGTATTAGTTTAACTGTAATCTGTGAGATTTGTATATTTCTCCCAGGTCTAAAGACAGTATGTACCATGCTCTTGGCTATGGCACAATATTAGTTATGCAAGCTGCTATGACCTTTGAACAACAGGATATCCAACTGGGAATTTCTACAATGAAGGAAGCTTTACAAACCTGCCAAAGGTAAGCCTAAGAAAATTACACGTGAGACATCTAAATGGAATATACTGACTACTGCTCCAGTATGGAGTGAGCATGGGAGCATACCCTTAAATTGGGTAGAGCATATTAGGCAATTATTCTTATTAATATTACTATACATTATTTGTATTATGGCAGAAGTCAAATACCCACTCATGCTCAGGTATTTGTGAACTCAGACACTGGTTAAATATCTGGGTAGCCATGTTGATATGGAAAGAGCCAATTTCTACATGCAGTTATAGTATTTGTGTGTGCAGTTTGAGCATATGTTCTTATACAGCCTGTGGCTTCTAACTTTTTAAAGAACTGGTACTCATTGTTTTCCATGTTATCATTGTAGCATTGTTCTTCTGTATGGTCTCTTTCAAAAATGGGTCAAATATTTTGGAAAATAACTCATCAAAATCTTCTCTCAAACCTAGATCTAAGCTTTTTGACAGTATTGAAATGTAAATATTTGGCTTGCACTTCAGTTAAAAACAAAACAATGTATTATAATCTTTTAATTACACTATCTTACACTCTGCAGCATTTGCCTCACTTTAGTGCACAAAATAGGTAGTGCGAAGTTTCTGTCGCTGATTTTATTCGGTCCAATTTGATGGCTGAATCTCTGAATCTAATCAGGAGACCCTTTAATCTCTCTGAATCGAATCGGAATCCTCCGAATCAATTTGGAGCGGTTCAGAAAGATTCAACGATTTGGACGTAGACACAGCTTAAAATGTTTTTTCCACATACCTTAAGGTACCAGGTGGCTCGTGAATGCTGAGATGCTGGGGCAGATGGAGTGTCCCACAGGAACGCAGTGGGGTCTCCAGCGCGCTCGGCAGCAGACCCAGAAGTGAACCAGAAGTTCTTCTGGGTCTGCTGGGGAGTGCACTGGCAGTGCCCCCCAGGGCCCCCCTGGTTTAGTGACTAGTGCTTTCTGGGTCTGAGGTCCCAGGGTCTCCCTGCAGCCGATCGCCGAGCTGAGCCATTGTAGCATTCACGAGCCGTGCCTGGTACCTTGAGGTATGTAGAAAAAACATTTAAAGCTGTGTCTATGGCCAAATCACTGATTCTTTTAATCAGCATTGAATCTTCAGATTCGGTCAGATCAAATTGGAACTGTGATCCGAATCAACGAATCGAATTACTATCCCCGATTTGGGCCGAATCCGAATTGAATACAGCCCGTTTCTCACACCCCTAGTAGTGATCCCATAATGACCATGTTTTAGCCAAAGAGCTTATGAGTAGCCAAGAAGTGGCCCAAGCTGTAGGCACCTCGCAGCACAGTGCTTTAACGCAAAGTCATAGGTTAGGCATTATACAATCCACTCTTCACTCATTTTCTAGTAGTCTAGTGACTGCACCTTGCATTTAATATTCATTGGTTAAAATGTATCAAGAACTGAGGGGAAGTGTCTGCTAGCACCTCAGGTCCCCTCCCATTTAAAGCAGCAACCATCTGGAGACCCACAATCTAGCTTGCTCCATATGTCTCCTGCTCTTCGCAGCTTAGAACCTGTTTGCTCACTTCCTGGGTGAGTGCTTTCACCACTAAGCTACTTGCCTAAAGCCTGTGATGACAATGTCCTAAAAGACAGGGGGACTTTAGGCTCTGATCCTAATGAGGAAGTAACTATATCCCAATGCTATTTATTTTTATTCATGAATATTAAATCGAAGGAACAATGAGCCAGCTTCAAGGGGAAGGCTGTGAAGAAGTCTTAGAAATTCCCAGCCCATGGACTAGCAGTTAGAAGCCTTTCCTAAGAAGCAGGAGAGACATCTTCAAATGCTCTCTGGATGAAGGGGGCCTAGAACCCAAGTCTTCTGCTTCCTGAGCAAGTAGCCTATAAGCACTACCTATTTGGAAAAAAAAAAATCCTCTTTCTCTCGTGTCCACTACTGCAAGCATTACGTTTCTGCTTGGCTATAATTTATGGCTCGCAATCACTTGGGATTTGTCCTTATGTACATGCCCAGTTGGAGTGAAGCTTATGGAGTATGTTCAATAGCTGTGTGGATGCTTATGTGTTCACCCAGCATGCAGAATAAGATTGCAAACTGTGCGTTAAGGTCCAAAAATAGCAGTTGGGTAAGTGTCGTTTGGGTGGGTAAAGTGAAATAGGATTCTTTCCTTAGGCTAGGGACAGATACTCAAAAAGCCTGAGCCAGAACTGATTCAATCTTTGCAGGTTATTCTAACCTGGCTAGGCTAAACCGGCTTGTAACCATACAGACATCCCCTCTGGACTGAGTAAATTCAGGCACATGCCTGCAGTGTCTCAGGCCAGAAGCCAGGGGGCACTAGAGCAGCCCTCCCTTCTCTTCCATAGTACTAAGCTGAGGGGGGCATGGCCAGGCCCCTGCAGGACCCTGATTAGAGAGGAATTTCCTCCTTTGATAACAGCGCATTTATTAGCTCTGTTATCAGCATTTATGACCCCATCAGAAAATGAAGCCTCTCATTAGCTCAAGCTCTTAAACAACTTTTTCCAAGGAAGGGAACATACCAAGGAGGGACATTAACAGCTACCTGTTGAATAGCTCCAAAAAGTGCTAAGCGGACACGGTTTTGTTTGCCTTACACAGACACCTCTCAGCATTAGCTAGCATACCACATGCTGGCTATGGTCCGTGATGTCAGAGAGAGGAGGAAGGGATCCCTGCTTGAGCAGTGGGGGGAGGGTGTGGCAGGAGAAGCCAGACAGATCTTGCTGTGCCTGCAAGTCTCTGCCAGCGCTCCAGCAAGGGAGCAGAGAGGAAGGGCCAGCCCAGCTCTCAGGAGCAGAGAGCCCTACCTAGCCCAGAGAGCATGCTGGGATGCTGGGGGATTCTGATTTAACTTAAACCAGGAAGGGGTGTAGGACAGACATTACATCAACCAGTTTGACCCAAATCAGTTAAGTCTGATACTACCTTCAACCCGATTTACCTCAAACTGGTTTCAGCCATTTTCAAACAGGTTTATGTACACTGAATGCCTGTTCTCAGGTTTAAACCATTTTCTGATTGCTTGAGCTGGTTTATGTGTAATGACTGTCCCTAGCCTTAGTGACCAACCCTTGAGCAGTCTGATTAAGTGACATCTCTAGAATCACAAGAGAACTCAGTGTTAAAGGCAGGGGTAGAATATGGTTCTCCAGGGGAGCGTTACACAACCTTAGCTATTAGACCATCCTTTCCCTTTGTACAATTCCCTGCATCAGTTGCAACAAGCTTTCTAATTTCTGCAAAAATGAGGAAGAGGGTTTTATAGAAACCACCTTCACTCACATCCCTGATTCATTCTCAGACTATAGTTCATATTGTACAGTGACTACAGAAAGGTTGTGCAAAGGGGAAAAAATTGTGTGATCACGTACTTAAAAATTGTATCATAATCTATAACACAATAGGGGACTGGATTAAGGTTTATAGATTTCTGAATTAAGGTACATACCAAGAGTGGGGGTATATATTGGTAAACTACTCAGAGCTGTACCTTTTTTCTTTGGAATGGCTATACATTTGTCTAACATTTGGAGGGAGGAGGAGTTAATTGTCATAATGCATTAGGTTAATATAAATGCCTATTTAAATTTGTTTATCCCTTGTGGGTTTCTTTTTTCCATTGTGGCTGATTTAGATTCAGAAAAAGAAGCACAGTGGTAGAGTCTTTGTCCAATCTGGTTTCTAAACAGTCAGTGGATCAGCTGAGTGAAGGTAAGAGAAATAAAAGGTATTTTCTGAAAATATGTAGGAAAAAGGATTTCTGAAAAAGTTATACCAGTATAGGAAGACCTTTCACATAACAGACAAGTTCACATACATCTTTTAATTTAGGTAGTTTTTCCTCTCCCTCCAAATACTGGAGAGAGTTCAATGGCAGCTATTTTCAGAAGTTATTTTAAGAGGAGGAATTTGTGTGTGTTGATAAATGCACAGCATTTACAAGGAATGTTATTTTAAAACAATGAGTCTGATTTTAAGAAATAGTCTGAGCATTGTGCAGTTTCAGTAGTTGGAGAAGTTTTTTATAGTTTTTGACCATACAAATTTTTATTTAAAAAAATTGGGAATGGTGGCAAGTGGATTTGTTGTTTTGTAGTTATAGGAAATAGGACATACTTGCTCTAGAGTAATTCAGTACATTACCTCTCTGTTACGGGTGCATGCTCGAGGTCAGGTCTCAAGCCAACCCACTACCCTGTCCACAGGGCAGTCTGCCCAATCTCTTCTTCCACAACTTTGCTATTACAATAAACTGGTGGTAAATGCGGGAGGCTGCCCATTCTATGCCTTGATGTCAGGGGCGCTAGCCATGGCTGCGTACCTTCCATACACTGTGGCCCATACCTCCCAGATGGCATCCAAGCTGTTATCATACTCCTGGCTGCCAGCTGGACTGAACCTAGTCACCGCTGCCTCTGGGCTGCCCAGTGTGCAAGCTCTGGGTGGGCAGCAGCAGCAGCAAACACTGCCTGGCACAGCAAACCAGGGGGCCGCAGCTGCTGCCGCCATGCGCAGCCCCATTCATAGATTCATAGATGAATGAATAGACTCATGGGCGAGTCTGGAGCTGGCGTGGGGCCCAGGCTGGCAGTGGGGGCTGGGTTACAAGCTGGTGGTGAGTGCAGGGGGAAAAATGGCCCCTAACCCACCCTGTGGTTGTTGCCCTGCACTGCAGCCGCTCACAGCCCAAGTGGGGCTGCCTGTGCCTGCTCAGGACAGCCCCACGTGGGCTGCGAGCAGCTGCAGCAGGGAGTGAGGGCCACGGGGTGGGTGAGGGGCTGCTTTTCCCCAGACTTAGCTTTTCCCCAGGCTCCTTCTCTGCCCGGGGTCCTCCCCTGCCCTTCTCTCTCCCCCCTCTTCCCCCCCACATACCTGAGGTTCTGGCACGGTGCAGCCATGTGGTCCCAGGCCAGAAGCCCCTGCTGGGCCTTCAGGTTGGTGGGGTGGGGCTGGGTGGGCCCTGCTGTTGCAAGAGCCCACCGGGTTTCCCCCAGGTCCTACTGCCCCTGGTTCCTGTCTTTTTTGACAGAAACCAAGGACAGATCAATATTAATTTTCTAAATTTTTTAGGGGCCCTGCGGGCCAGATAGATTGGCTTCACGTTCCATATTTTGCCCACCCCTGCTTTAGAAAGAGGAAAGTTATTATTGATGTTTTTTAACTCATGCTCACTTTTTTCCCCCTATAGGGCATTAGTGTAGTGATTTGATATGCCATCTTTTCATAATAGGATAACTGAGTTCAAATTATTGCTGACAGACATTGCAAAAGCAAATGAGTATGGTCATTTCATACTAATTCTTAGCATGACCTGTTTCTGAAAACTGAAATACATGTGGCTCAAGGGACTTGCCTAAGTAAGTCCAGTACTAAAATAGTAGGGTCATTGTCTGCAGCAATTGCCTGTATTGCTAAGTGTACATACCTAAATTAGACACGGATTCACCAGCTCAGAGTTTTCCTCCAGGGGTACTGTCTTCATAACTTGCTAGAACTTTTTATGGACCATTTAGCTTCACTCCTGGACATACAGAACTGTAGAAGTTAAGGGCTAAAGCCTATTTCCCTTTCACACACCTAAATGGCACTTACGCAATGTAACACCAGTTTTTGGCACTTTGGAATTCTGTTTCCTTTGGCACTGTAGAATCACCCTGCATGTGTACCTGTTGGAAGTAGAGTAAGAAGGGGAGGAATCTCTTACTTTTTATTCCAGATATGCAGTGGTTATAGTGTACTTGCTCAGGGAGCAGAAGACTTGGGTTTTAGGCACCCTTCATCCAGAGAGCATTTGAAATGCTTCCTATGAAAGTGTTCTGATCACTAGTCCATGGGCTGGGTATTCCTGACTTCTCTGCAGCCTTCCCCTTAAAACTGGCTCCTTGCTCCTTCCATTTAATATGCACTGAATAAAAATAAACAGCATTGACATAGTTCCTTCCTCATTAGGATCAGGGCCTAAGTCCCCCTTTCTTTCAGGACATTGTCATCCCTCTGGTTGCTTTTCTCTTTCTGACACCATTTGTCTTCACTCCCTGCCCTCCTAACTACAGTACTCAGTTAGAGTGTAGTGTACTGAGCAGAGAGAGAAGCAGAGTATAGGGACAGTGTAGCTACAGTGAATCTCAAACTGAGCATAAGTCTTCAAAACAGCAACTATGTGGCTACGTAAGTGCCATTTAGGCATGTGAAAGGGAAATGGACTCTAGCCCTAAGTCTGTAGTTTTCAAAGGCACCCCATATTTTCTCACAAGCCACATGCCCCAAATAAAGGCATGCACCTTGTTTTGGAGAAAGCAGAATGAAGATTTTTTTTCTGGGTTAATGACTATAAAGCAGCAACAGAGTCTTATCTTCAGCTGTGTTATCCTCCCTTTTCTGCTTAACCAAACCTGAGCTGTTGCTGAAGATTGGTCTCCAAGAGTGTCTCTATGATTTTGAAGAGTTAAAAACATTTTGCAAGGCTGTGAAATAAAGGAGAGAAACTGGGAGTAACTAAAAGACAGCAAAATTGCCAGAAGTTAGCTTGATTAGTGGAACATCAAGACCGTTAAAAAGGATTAACACCTGAGGAGTGAAGAAAAATGGCCCATTAAGTCAAATGCCTCTCTTGGGTGCCTAAATGCAAATACCAGTGCTGCTGTGAGAGGATTCAAAGTGGAGTTCTGTTCTGGGCAGAAAATGACTTGCCTACTTAAGACAGTAGGCTGGGGAGGGCTGATTTATTGGGAAAAAGATACGTGGTATGCAGGTAAATAAGGTACAACAGTGTATCTAGGCCTGGTAGAACCTCGGCTAAAACTGTGGCACCCAACCTTTTGGGCCCAGGGCCTGGATGAGTGAGTCAGTTTGTGGGCCCGGTGCTGCACCATGCACCACCTGCTGTCCCAATCCAGCTGCGTGCTGGTGTGATCTCTCATGCAGGGCTGCAGTACCCAGCCTGAAGGCTCCCCAAGTGTCTGAAAATTTGACAGCAGGGAAGCAGCAATTAATGCTACCACTGTTCCTCTGCTGCCAAATTTCTGGTCCTTTGGGAGCTCTGCAGGCCAGATGAAAGACTCTGTGGGCTGGGCACTGAGCACCTCTGGGTTAAATGTTTTAGCCAGCCACAGATAGAATTGGTATTTTTTTTCTTTCCATTATGCATATTTGTGTGTTCTGAGTGCCGTGTGAAGTCTAAGAGGGTGGCTGAATAAGGACAGACATCTTTTCAAGGAGAGCAGAGCTGTGGCACCGAGTTCAAAGTACTTCTGTCTTTCTATCAGCATCACTTCAGTCTTGTTTTGATTCGGCTTCAGCCAGCTGCTCTCATGTAGGCAGAATGGAAGCCAGGCCACGGAGGTGTTATTTGAACTGAAGTAGAGACAGTGCTGCATGTAACCGGAGTGCTGCTGATGTTTCTAATTAACTCCCTGAGTCTCATCGGTCAGATGGAAAAAAAGGATTGACCCTTGCAGATCCAGCATGTTGAGAGCCTTGATGATTAGAAGAAAAATGGTCTATAATGGCTTTTTCAGTTTAGAGACATAGGTAGTTGTGTTAGTCTGAAGTCAAGCAGAAATCAGGGTAGATTTGGACCTTATAGATGTATATAGATATATAGAGAGAGATGTATATAAATATATATAGCTGTCTATACGACAAGTTTACATGAGCAGGCCCCGAGCCATTTTAGAACATTCCTGTTCACTGGTACCAGCTCTTAGTGGCAGGAGTGTTTGATGAGCTAGTGGTGTAGGTTGAGAATGAACATATTTACTTTATCTTTACTCATTAATAGATTGTCTACCAAAGTGACAAGCGTTGCCTCAGTAACGTGCCCTGAATGAAGCCTGATTGAGGCTTTTGGCTGCAGAAAAGTGACATGGAAGACTTTTTAGATAACTTCTTAACTAGTGTCCTTGACTGGATTTTTTTTGTTTGTTTCATATATGGCTTGACAGTTATCAAAACAAGAATGATAAAAATCTAGTTAGATTTTGCTGGCAACATATTGTTATCCCATTGATTGCCAAGTACCGTATTTGAATGTGAACCAATAACCATTATGTTAGCAATTAATAATTTGAGACTTCTTTTGTTTGATCTTTTTTGTAGAGGAAATGCATGCTGAAATCTGTTATGCTGAATGTTTATTGCAGAAAGCAGCACTTACATTTGTACAGGTAATATCAGCTGTTTATTTCAGATCTCTGTGTGAATATGCAATTTAGTGTAAAATATTAGTAATCAAATTAGGACATTATTTCCCCCAAAACTGTAATGTTTGAAAACAGAAATTTTTTTTACAATGTTTATTTTGTAGAAGCTGTCTGAAAATGCCATTTATGCTATGCTATATTGTGATACTCACATTTTCTATCTAAACATACTTTAAAAAAATTAAACTTTTAATCTTTGTCCAAGGGTCTGTTATGCTATACAGTTTCATAACAATGATTCATTTAGCTCTGCATACCACTTCTTATACTGGCCAGTACTACTTAAGTGAGAGAAATATAGAACACAGGTGTCAAGCAGTGCGTTGCTGTATATGGGTGAATTTGGCTGTATATGGGTAGAATTTGGTAGAAAATGCAGGATTTCATTTCATGCTGACTTCTTTGGCAGCCATCCTTCTTGTTCTTCCATTGAAAGTCACTGTCCATATAGACTTTAAATGATGCCCTCAACCCTATAGTAATGCATTACTTGTTCAAGAGGAGTTGTTTTTATTCACTTTCGAGTTATGGTGAGGCACCGGGGTGTTGTGCTCAGTTGTGTTTACCAAAAAAGAGTTTTGAAAGTAAGCTTGCCTAAAGCAGGCCTGGAAGTGGTATATTACTGTTTGAGCATGGGTCATTAGTTTCTCTCCAGTCATTTTAAATCTCCAGAAAAGTGCTTTTTAAATGCAAGCCTATTTTCCCTCAATGAAATGCCACAATTTCCATGATGAAAAGTAACACAATGAACACATAATAAGTTAGAGGTTGTAAATACCTTCTCTTTATTATTTTGTTATGTATCTATGCGAAGGAGGGATTCTTACCCACAGTAATTTGGGCCCATGCCTTCCCCCTAAATCCTAACTGCTATTTCAGAAGTAGTTCATCATCCAGTAGTGAGTTTTAATTAACTTTGTTAAATAATTTAGTTTGAGCCATTGAAAAACTCCCAGCTTAGTTTTTCACTGAAAATTATAGTAGTTGAAATGGCCACACCCTCCACATAGAGGGATTAATGTTAAAATGTCACTTTTTTCCTATCACAGCTTTCTTTAATAGCTTCCAGTGGGACTACTCATACACAAAGTAAAGCATACTCAACTCTGTGGGATTAAGACTTGAAAAAAATATATTAGGTCTATATAAAAAGCTATATTAACATTACTAATGTTGCAAATTCTAGCACTCCAAGTTATCCCAGAACCAAAATCACTCTAGACCTTATTTCAGCCCCCTGACATGCATGTTTCTGATACAGTCTTTAATTATATGATCATGTACAATTGTTTTCATAGGTTCTGTGACTTTTAATGCACAGAATAGACAGTACTCACTTAGCAAGCAGCTTTTCATTATTTAGTTTCATTGTTGCTGAATAAACCCCATTCACTTATTTACCACCTATTATTCAAACCCTTTTTAAACAGAATTATTAATTTTCTGATAGGTGTGTCTGTGTTGCTGATCCCAGCAGTATTGATTGCTTTAAAACACTAGTGCATTTACTTCTTTAAAACACCTCTGTGGGAAGAATGGGTATTGCAGGCGAACTCAGGCACAGAAAAAAATAAGTTCTAAAGTACCCACTGTACATTTCACAGATATTTGTAGACAGGAGTGGGGTGGTGAAACTCTGGGTTCTTGTGTTCAGTTGTAGGCTCTGGAAGAATGAGTGCTTCAGTAGACATGGTCCCCTTTTTTTGCTCAGTCTCCCCTAGGTATGATCTCTTCAGACCTGTCCCAACTTTTTCAGGCTTTTTTTTTTGTACCCACCACTGACTCCTTCCCGTAGTTCTATTTTCTTTACCTAGTCTAGGGAAGAGATTGAGATCAGCTTTTGATCCCAGTTTCTTGCCTAGAAATCTTTGTCCCACTCCTATGGTCTCTCTCCTTCCACTCACTCCCAGTCTTTGTCCAGCCAATACCAATTCTCTTCTCCTTTCCTTGCCATTCCCCACAAGCTTCCAGAACTTGTTCATCATGCCCAAGCTTCCCATCCTGACTGATTAAGAGTTCCTTTTCCCGATTACCCAGCCCTCTCCAAAATCCTCATTTAGTTTCAGTTCTCTTATTGCCCATTATTCCCCATCTCCCATATTTGACTCCCAAACCTATTTTCCTTGCCCAGATAATCCAGATCTCTGTCATTCTTAGGCTTCCTGTCTCATTGTGCTTGCCCCACAATGCCATGTTTTCAATGGCTTATCACGGAGATGCAAAATAGTACATCTGTGACCTGCTGCCAAGTTTCAAGTCCCTGCTCCAAAGCATGAGAACACTAAAACAAAGGTTACCAGAATTTTTTAACATTGAAAAACAAAATACTTCACAATTATTTTGTTCTCCGGAGCGGCTGAATAATTTCATCCGAAATACTGCATCCCCCCACCCCCTCCTCAAATCAGCCTAACAAATACACACTTCCTGGAAATATTGAGCCAAAATGCTTAGTTTGAAAATTTATAAGCAACTGGAAAATGGCCTTGTACTTTGAAGTGTCAGGGAATCTTGATAACAGGCTTGGTGGCAATGCCTGTAATTAAATAAAGAGATCAAATCAAACATACACCCTGCAACACATAACTGGTTTTTACTGGAAGAAGACTCTGAAGTATCAGTTAAATGAATTCAAATGTTAAGTCTATGTAACATAAATTCTTCCATGATAGAATGCAAAATAAATACCTGGTATACTTATATTATGTGAATATATAATGTGCACAGAACATTGTTAGATGATATTTTCATATATACAATTGGCAGGTATGTGCTGTTAGCTCCCTTACTGCAATCCAAGATAAACTGGAGTTGCTGTTGAGCAGCACTTGAAATTCAACTGAATAGAAGATGTTTGGGGGTTTTCTTTCAAGACACCTCTACATTTTCCAAGGCACAATTTGAAAACTTTCTCAAAATGCTCTTCTACCACCATCTGGTGGAGATTTTTGTTATTTCTCTCTTAAATGCTGATGTCTTTCTTCTCTTTGTTCTATTTTTTGGCTATTTTTTAATAATCTGTATTTAAAGCGTCATTCAAAACATGCAGAGAACTGTTTCTCTGTCATTTTATCATATACTGCAGTGGGGGGGCGAACTTTTTTGGCAGGGGTGTCGCAATTTAACCATTTACCTTCCCCAAGTCCCACTAAGATCCCTGTCCCATACCTGATTTGCTTCTCAGCTTTATGCTCCTTGACCAAGCTGCTGCTCTGCTCTCTGTTTCCTGCCCTGAGCTTCCTGCCTGATCTAATGCTCTGTTTTCTGCTCCCTGCACTATCTACCAGTGCACACACAGGGCATTTATAGACATGGTCCAGGAGGCTGGGGAGGCGGGGCACTTTAATTAGCAAGCTCTGCTAATTAGAAGTGCCCAAGCGTCACGTGTATCAATATCCCCACGTTGAAAAACGACAGTGGGATGTTTTGAACTAAAGCTCATCAAACAAGTTTTAGTTCAAAGCACCCTGCTGCCATTTTTCAGCATGGGACGCTGATACACGTGATGCTGGAGGCTGCTAAAGCACGTTAATTCCCATGCTCCAGCAGACTCTATTTACAGCACATTGGAGCAGCCTCACTGCATGTCTATAGGAGCCCATAGGCTTCCTGTGCCCTCTGCATTCTGCCATGTGATGCACAGCGTGAAGCTGCTCATGCCCTTGTGGCACCCATGCCACAAGTTGGCCACCCTGATACTGTATTCTGATTTCTGTATAATATTACCTGAGAGTAAAGTTTATAACTATAAAAGTGATTTTATGTATCATAAATAAGTAACATTTAATAAAGATTAATGGTAAGAAAATGTGTAGCTAAAAGAATTTTTCTTATGAGCATTTTATATGTAACTGCAAAGGAAACAAATCTGCACATTTCTGCACAATAAAACACGTTTCTTACAGGATGAAAATATGATCAACTTTATCAAGGGTGGCCTCAAAATTAGGACAAGTTACCAAATATACAAGTAAGTTCTTATAAAACACATAGTCAGGTTCAGACCTGCTATATAGAGGAGGATTTCCATTAACTCTCTGAAGAAATATATTGACAATTGTATTACTTAATTTTTATCACCTCTATCATGTTTTCTTTTCTTTTTTCCCCCTAAAATAAGAGAATGTCTTCAAGTGCTACAGATGACTCAGGGCAACAAAAGCAAAAATGAAACTTACCACCAGTTTGAAGGAGGAGTAAAGCTTGGGATAGGAGCGTTTAATCTGGTACGATATTAGTTTTCATACAGTAAGAGAACCATTAAGATAGGGCCCTGATGGATGTTGGGGGGAGGGAAAACACGTTTTACCAGAAGCAGCAGCGCACTACTTTGACTTGGCTCTGTAGCATCTGTATAGATCAGGCACTTCAGCAGGGTTTTTTGGCACTTTTATCCCAAGTTGAGACAATTGGCTGTTAGTTAAAAGTAACAAAAAAGCCCCACTAAAGGGCCTGATGTATATGGACATTGGGTGAGCCTGGTGCAACTAACACACTGCCTTTTCTGGGCACACTCTGGGCTTGGTGCAGGAGTGCTCGAGGTTTAAGTAAAGCACCGCTTCTTTTCCATGTCTGCAGGCAGCAATAGTGTCATATATACTGATATTCGTATGTACATGTTACTGTATTAGGCTTTCTTCTTTGCTCAAATGAAAAGTTGGTTTGTAGTGCCATCACTTCAAGACACGCCTGTAGTGCAGTATGGTGGATATTTCAGGCTCATGTGGTGACCCTGTGGATCGTTTATTCTGTATGGGGAACAGTATATGATGCCAACTTCTTATATGCCTACTATTTGCAATTTTTTAACATATTCTAAAAACCATGTTCAGCCTAACAGCAAACACTTGTATTTGGATCATGTGCTGAGGATGTTTTAAAAGAAATATTGTAGTGTCTAACAAATTAAAAACAATGCATCATGGCATCTGCTTCGTAAACTAGACTAGAATAGAATATTTTATTATGTCTATTGTTCCACAAACAAACCTGTTTTGTGTGTATGTCATTTTTTTGCTGCAATGATTGGTTGATTTTTCTATAAACTGACAAGTTTAATCACATGCAAGATAGAGAAACAGCAATTTGTGAGACACACACACAGGTCTCTAGCAAATGTTAATTTAATGGATTTGATCCCAGATCACATGTGCATAGCAGGACCTGTATCAGGGATAGATCCCAGGTGTGTGACTGCTGGTGCAGGGGGGTTAGCATGGGATACTGGTCCCTACTGCTGTGCTTCCTGTAACCACCCTGTCAATTTTCTGATGGGCGTGGAGGTTGGGATCCTGATTTTGAGCTCCATACCCATCAGCAAGTTTATACCCACATACCCTGCAAGGGCTGCCCAGTGCATGGGTGGAGAGGTGCTATGCAGGCGTGAGGAACCCGACACCTTGGACTCTGCCCACCCAGGGAGTTTAACCTATAAAGCACCCCATGTCCAACACCTCTAAACCCAATTTTGGGTTAGCCTGTGCAGGGCTAAACTGCAAGTGGATTTAAACTTGGGTGGAGAAAACCCATCAGCTCCACCCACTTTGCACCTGTGAAGTTGAGTGCTTCAGCCCAGCTTGGGGCCGTACCACTTGGCTTGAAACTTTCCAGGTTGGGGGAGCCCTGTGAAGTTGGGCTGCACCACTTGGGTTTAACATGCCACACATTCAAACTAATATATGATAAAAACCAGCCATGAAGAGGTTCCATGTTTAATGTGGAATGTCTTTGTGACTGGTTTGTAATTTTATCACACCATAAATTGGTTGCATGTGTGGCATGTTACAATTTCATGGCATGATTAACTCATTAATCATGCCATTAATGTAATGGCTACCAAGAGCCACATTTGTCTAACATTACGAGTTTATTTTATGCATTGTGTCATTAAATTACCTCTCATGGATAGGACAGCAAGGGTGCTGTTGTACACTGGTTACTCTTTAAGAGTGTTGTCAACCTACTTAAAGCAGGACTATCCTTTAAGACACAAGGCACTGGTGACTGGCCATATACACTGGCACTATTATCAACAGTAAATGTGAAGGAAAAAGATCTATTCTAGATCAAATGAGTATAAACTGAACAGATCCTCTTCAGCAGTGGCCTTCAACCTGACTGTCCTTGGAATTTTTACTGAAAAAAATATTTGTTAGACTTCAGTTTTACACTGTTTACCATACAGATATTGTCAGAAAGCATTGTAGGCCCTTTGGAGGGCAGGATTAGAATTCAGAATAATCTTGACAAGTTGGCAGTATAGTCTGAAGTAAATAGGATAAGTGATGGAAGAACCCAGTGAACAAATCCTGTGTAACATAATTGCTTAACAAGTACTCCGATGCTTTCAAAACAGAAATGAAGAAGAAAGCTTTCCAAGACAATAGATTTAAACATCTGATCAGGAATGCTAAAATGGTTTTCTTAAAGAAAGACTATTTACATGCTGTCACAGTATGAATAATAATGTGAGCATTGTACTTATTAAAATATTATGCCTTAACTTCCAATAATGTACAATTTGTTAATGTTGTTAGTAAGCTTGAGATAAGGAGACATTTTTAGAGCATGATGGGAGTAAGATCACATTGTTCTCAGGCTGGAAAACCAATTGATTGAGCAGTTTTGCCATGTGCATGGAGTGGTTGTACAATAATTGATCGTTCATATCAATTTTGATATCTTTAAAATAGTATATTTATATTTTGAATTTGATATTTCCTTTTCATGCCAGTTAAAAATGGTATTTGGTACCATAATTCACGTTTATGGTCATATAGCAGTTTTTTAGAACCTGTTTGCATTTGAGAATTACATACAAGGTTTGCATGTCTGATTAAACACTTTATTTTTGTTGCTGTTTATTACAGTTGCTGTCCCTTTTACCAGGAAGGATTCTCCGGCTTCTAGAATTTATTGGCTTTTCTGGCAACAGGGTATAGATTTATTTTTTTAAATTTTAGGGTTTTCTCTTTTAGGGTGCAAAAGGATTCAGTATAATTTTTGTAAAGTGAAAGGTATCTTCTATTTAAGCCAACTTTTTTTGTTTGTTTGCTTGTTCTGCTTCATTTGTTTGCTTGTTTTGCTTTCATTTTTATTTATATATCTTTATAAAATACTGACTAGACTACTTTAAACACACGCAGAGTAAATTGTGGGTCATAAGCTACATCACTGGTTCTCAACCTTTTTTGTATTAGGACCCATTTGTAAACATCGATGGCCAGTTCCGACCCAGTAAATAGTTTAAGTAGAAAACACGCAAGTATTTTGGCCCCCAAATATTTATTACAGACTCCTGACTTGCAGCACCCTGGCCCTGCCTGTGCTCCTCCCTCCCGACTTGTGCCCTTTGTCTTCCCTGTAGTCCTGCTGGAGGGGGCCCCCAGGTGCCGATGCTGTGCTGGGCCACAGTGCAGTGGCTGCACTGGCTCTGGCAACTGCGCCAGTGGCAGAGCAAGTCTGGCCCTGGTGTGGTCTGGAGGGAGGAGGTGGGAAGGCCTGCGGCACTCCATGCCTTGGGTTGGGGGCTCCTGTGCAGTGCCAGGCAGCCTGGCCATGCCCCTTCCCCTGGGCAGCATCTCCCAGCTGCCCCACCCCTGCAAGCATGGGCACTGATGCTGCCAAGCCTGGCCAAGAAGCTCACCACTGTCCCCAAAGGGCCCCCCCAACCTCTTTCCCTGCTCTCCTGTGCTGCTGCAGCCCCAGCACCTGGACACCTTCCTTTAGTGCCAGCAGGCACCTGCCCCCCCTCCCTCACCCATTCCCCCTGCCTGTGCCCTTCCCCGCCCCCCCACACCCGAATAGTCCCCAAGCCCTGGGCCTCCAACCTCTGTGCCCCATGGACTTAACCTGCATCCAGCTCTTGGGACTGCTCCCACTGCCCTACCTGGCTGTGTACCAGCCATGTGCGTTTGCACATGTGGCGTCCCTGCCTCTAATCACCTTCCTCCAACTCCTCCCCAGCCCCAGGCAGCTCCTTGCAGGCTGGAGGGCTGCCAGTCTGCAAGGGGAAACCCGTGCTTTCCTTCATTTTTCTGTCACTGTTTGCAACCATTTCAAATATTCTTATGACTCACTTTTGGGTTGTGACTCATGGGTTGAAAAACACTGAACTACACCCCTCACAGGAGCAGCTAAGAGAAGCATGGCACCTCAGAACAAGCTCCCAGCTCCCCCTTGCTGTAGAGAGAATTGTAACTCTCCTTTAGCTTATAACAGCAGCAAATAAATGCATCCTCCATGCCAGTTGCTAGGGATGGAGTCAAGCTTCATATGCTTTCATATACTACTTGCTCTACCCTAGGAGGCAGGAGTTGTGAGTGCACAGCTCTCCCATTTCACATATGTGCCCAAATTCTAAGAGCCTTTACTTGTATAAGAAGATCTGAGCTAACCTGGTTAATCCAAAGGAAAAGTTCAAGCTGCATGGCTTGGGCACAGAGCAGCTGCTCCAACTGTACGATCAGGGTCCACAGAATCTGAGAGTTAAACAGGCTTCATATATTATGAACGTATATGAGCTCCTATATGTATGAGCTTCCTGCATCACTATGCAGGAAGGGGTCTCTATGAACCATCATTCCTCTCTTCTGCCTGTGTAGACACCAAGAGAGCTGCTGCAATAGGGTCTAGAAACAAGGCATCAGTGAAAACAGATATTTAATACTAGCCTGCAAAAATATTTTCTGGTGGCTAAAAGAAGATTGGAGTGGTAGGAGATCTGTGTAAAAATAATTGCAAATGGTCGAGAAATTAGAATTTCTGCCTGAGAGTTAAGTTGATAAAGGTGAACATGTCTGGAAGGTCAGTGGCTGTGGATAGATGTGTGGAATTTATAGGGTTGTCGGATTGTTGATTGTATGTGTGTGCATCGTTCCCTTGGTATTGGTGCCACAAAGAACACTGAGGGAAGTTCCCTGCCAAGGGATAGTGGTGAGAAGGCACACAGATCTCTGAAACTTGATTTGCAAGCTGTTGAGTACTCTGTTTACATTCCACCCATGGTCTTAAATGTATTCATCCATTTAAAGAGGTGAATACTTCCACTGAGTGATATCATTGCTCCTTCCTGGAGCTCAGAGCTCTGTCTAGGAGAAGCAGGACCCTCTGGATTTTGACCAGGAGGAATTGAGTTTTTCTAAAAGTGAAAAATGAAAAAATTGTTGGCACTTATTATTAATCTTATTACTTACATTACATGTCCAGTATGCTGTAGTAGATAACTAAACATTTCTGATTTCTTTAGGATATAGGCCTCCTCCAGCTACGGGAAGGTGCTTCCGGTACAAGTTTGAGGGCCATCCTGTGTACTTTCACCTTGCTGGTATATCACACTTTTGTCTGCTTCATCCTTGGTAAGAACTTGGTACTGAACTTGGCCTGTACTTTAATAGACATAGCTGGTGACATCACTCATAAAATCATACCAGTAAGCAATTTATTTATGCCAGCAAAACCCTTGTGTAGACACACTTGGGTTGTTTTAAACTATACAAAAAGAACTCTTGCTGATATAAACTGAATTTCCAATAGAAGAGGTTTCTGTTATATCTCTACTATTATATCTGTACCAGCAAACCCTATTTTTAAGTGTGAAGAAGCCCCAGTTCTTAATGTAATGCTAAGAAGAGTGAAAGTAATGAGCCAAATGAATATATACTCTTAAACATTCACTTACGTACTTTCCTCTTTCAGAAGATATGTATGCATTCATGCACACACTTTAGTCTGTGCGTAAATTTTCCCTGGACCAGGAAAGAGCAGACAAAGATGGAGAGGAAGAAACTCAGAATGATTCTCTCCCCTCAAACTTGGGGTGTGCCTTTGATCTTATAACTGTCCAGAAAAAAATCAAGAAAATTACTAGGGCATTCCAAGTTAACCAATGAACTAAAAGGTAGAGCCAAAGAGGTTTGAGATACTACTGTTGCTGGAAGGTCTGGAATGCCTGTGATGATGAAAGTTCAGATACGTGTAAAGTTGGTCAGGCCACTTGAATGTACTGGTGGCTTTAGGACTACATATGTTTTTAAGATATGCTTGCATCTCTTTGCAAATATTATACTCACCCTTCTTGGCTTATCAGGATTTAGAAGCCAAGAAATTTAGGAAGACTTATTTTCTTCTCAATATTATCTGCTAAAGCTCAAAATTAGGAAGCAAAAGGCATTAAAATAGTTTTCCAAACTACCTGACAAGATTAAGGAAGGCTTTTTGTTTGTTTAAAGTATATAATTAAGAATTTCATATTAAGGTTGCTTATATGCTCTGTTTTATTTCTCTCTTGGATGTTTAGTATCCTAAAGACCTAAAATGGGATTTTGTTTTTACTGAAACTTAATAGAGTAAAATACATTTTTCCATGGCATAGGTAAAACAAGACTGTTCTCTGATGTTCTACTCAATCTGTGATATAACTTGGAAATTACTTTTTAAAAATCTGTGCTGTTCTAGTGAGTTAGAAGTAGTCTTATTATGATTATAGGTATAGGAGAAGCCAATCTTGAGGAAGCAGAGACTCTACTTGAACCCTACCTCCAGAAGTTTCCAAATGTGAGTACTCAATATAGTTTACCAAAGATTCTGAATAAAAGAATGGCTGCTTCTTTACTTTCTTTTCTTTTCCTCTCAAGGGTTCCATTATTTTATTCTATGCTGCCAGAATATCTATACTGCAAGGAAATTTTGAAAAGGTATTTACTTTTTGTGGTTTTTATTAATGTTATAGTTATGGATTGTGCACAGTATTAGATTTCAGCATAGACTTCACTTGTATATGTCACTTAGGTAGTTCCACTGACTTCATTTGGACTCTGATTTCTGGTCTTCTCCCCTTTTGGGTTTGTGGAAAAATGACTTCATCCTCTAAAGAGGAAATATGTAATAGTCTGGGAGGTCAGCAGTTATCCTATCTGTTGGTGTCAGATGCTGGGGAGAAGATTTGGCTCCTTAATTTACAATAGTTATTAGAGGTGCACCAATACACTGGTCTGATATTGGATTGGCACTGATATAAAGAAAATTGACTGTATCAGAAATCAGCGTGACGATAAGTGCCCGATAAATTTGGCCGATAAATGGCCATAGACGGCAAGGAGCACAGCCCAGCAGTGTGGAAAGCTGCATGCAGCTGGTAAGTCTGTTGTGGTGGAAGGGGAGGGGGGGAGGGCCGCAGATCAAGGCCCCCACAGTGAGGGAGGGAGTGGAGTAGAGGCTGGGGCAGGCACTACCGGGGTGGGGTGGGGCGCAGAATGGGGCTGCAGCTCATCTGGGGGCATGGGACGGGGGCTGCTCCCGCCGCTACATGCACCCTGGTAGGGCATGGGAGGGGTGCCCCTGGATCTGCATTGAGTGTGGGTGGGGTGGGGTGGACTGCAGTTGCGGACTCAGGGCTGCATGGGGCTCTTCCTGGCGTGTTAGGGGCAGGTGGTTGGGCCAGGGCTGAGCTTGGGGCGGGCAGCGGTGGCACTGGGATGGGAAGCTATGGGGGGGCTATGGCGAATTTTGGGGTGGCTGCAGCCCCCCTGTAACTCAGCACCACCCCTCCCAGCACCCCCTCCCAGCACCACCACCACCACCCGGTCTGGTTGCACCTCGGCCTATCCCACACTGGGAAGAGCCCTGTGCAGCCCTGGCCTCAGCCCACACCTGCAGCCTTCCCCACCTCACGCAAATCCGGGGGCACAAGACCCCTCGCCGTGCCCTCCTGGGGTGTGCACAGCAGTGGGAACTGCTCCCCTGAATGAGCTGCACCTCTGTTCTGGGCCCATCCCAGCTGGGCAGCACGTGCCCCAGCCCCACTCCTCCCTCACCACAGGGGCCTTAATCTGCATCCCCCCCATGCCCCACCCCCCAACAGACTTACCAGCTGGATGCAGCTCTTCAGTTGCAGGGCTGCATATCGGAAATCTGATTGGTTTTGGCCAATATGCCTCCTTAAAAATCAATTATTGGTATTGGCCCCTAAAATCGGAGCACCCCTAATAGTTATGTTGTACTGTAACTGATTAAAGTATTCTGTCTCTCTTCCCCGCTTTACTCCCCACCATTATTTTTGGCTGAATTAAATTGTAGGCGCAGTTAACACTCCAAGAATGCATTGCAGCCCAACAAGAGTGGAAACAGATCCATCACCTCTGTTACTGGGAGTTGATGTGGTGCTACACATTCCAGCAGAACTGGCTTCAAGCATATCGGTATGCAGACCTGCTCTGCAAAGAGAGCAGGTGGTCTAAGGTAAATGGGCAGGTGGACATGCTTATGCCATGCTAATAGCCTCTCTCTAGTTAAGTCCACATTTCAGTTTTTATAATGGATCTAATTTGTATTTTCTGTAAAATCTTTAAACCAGGGAACTAAGTTTAACTCTACATCTGAGATTTTACTTTAAATTTGGAAAGAAAAATTCTAAATTGACAGTAAGTTCCACAATTTCCATGCCCTAAGAATTGTGAGTTCATGTCTTCCAGTCTGAAATAGAAGTTGAACAGAAGATTAAATCAATCTAATCTAATCTTAATTGCATGTGTAAGAACAAAATTTAAATAAACTCTAATTTTAAAAGTTTTACACGTTAAATTTTAAACAAAAGTAACATGAGAATAAATAGTCATAGATTTCATAGATTTTAGGGGTAGAAGGAACCTATTAGATCATCAAGGCCGGCCCCCCCTGCCCTAGGCAGGAAAGAGTGCTAGGGTCAGATGACCCCAGCCAGGTGTTTGTCCAATCTCCTCTTAAATACCTCCAAGGAAGGGGACAGCAGCACCTCCCTTGGAAGCGTATTCCATATTTTGGCAACCCTCACTGTAAAGAATTTTTTCCTGATGTCCAGTCTAAATATACTCTCTTTCAATTTGTGACCATTGTTTCTGGTTACAATGGGTGCCCTGGTAAACACTGTATCCCTTATTTCCTGCTGCCCCTCCCAGTGAGTTTATATATGGCCACAAGATCACCTCTCAGCCTTCTCTTGTGGAGGATGAAGAGATTCAGGTCCCTCAATCGGTCCTCATAGGGTTTTTCCTGTAGGCCTTTAACTAGAAGCGTGACCCTCCTCTGAGCCCTTTCCAGGTTATCTACATCCCTCTTGAAGTGCGGCGCCCAAAACTTGATGCAGTACTCCAGCTGTGGCCTGACCAGTGCCTCATAGAGGGGAAGTATCACCTCCCTAGACCTGTTTGTGGTGCACCTACTTATGTGAGAAAGAGTGCGATTAGCTTTACTTATTACTTCATCACAGTGGCGACTCATGTTCATTTTGGCGTCAACTATGACTCCGAGATCCCTTTCCACAGCTGTGCTGCGTAGAATGGTACCTCTCAAGGTAAAGTTGTGTTGATGACTCTTCCTCCCCAGGTGCAACACATGGTACTTATCTTTGTTAAACTGCATCCTATTCTGTTTTGCCTACTTCCCGAGCCTGTTGCTCCTTGTTCTGTCATCTGTCACCACTGAGAGCAGTCTAGATCCATCCTCTTTAGAACCACCCTTCAGGTAGTTAAAGGTTGCTATCAAATCCCCACTCAGTCTTCTCTTCTCCAGACTAAATAAGTCCAGTTCCCTCAGCCTCTCATAAGCCATGAGCCCCAGCCTCTTAACCACTTTCATTGCCCTCCTCTGGACTTTTTCCAATTTGTCCACATCCTTTGGGGGGCCCAAAACTGGGCACAGTACTCCAGTTGTTGCTTCACCAGTGCTGAATAGAAGGGATTAATCACTTCCCTTGATCTGTTGGCAATGCTCCTGCTAATGCAGCCCAGTATGCTGTTAGCCTTCTTTGCAACAAGGGCATACTGTTGGCTTATTTTCAGCTTCTTGTCCACTGTAAGCCCACGGTCCTTTTCTGCGAAGCTGCTGTTTAGCCAGCCGGTCCCCAGCCTGTAGTGGTTCATTGGATTGTTCTGTCCTAAGTGCACTTCTTCTTATTGTGTTGGTCGAAAGACCAATGCACAGGTTTGGCAACCAAGGTCTTTATTGAGTCACACACATAGATCAAGGGGGGAAAAGCAATGCTTTATCTAAAACCATTCATACATACACACTCAGGCCAGTCCACTGGTGCTCGGGGCCAGTCACGATGACTCTGGACATTGTTGATCTTATGGGAGGGATGCTGGCACGTTCTCCTGAGTTGATGTGGATGGCATACCACGAGATGATTGAATTGAGGATCCTGAGGAAAGGAAGGAAGGAGATCTGCAGAATAAGGACTATGGATGGTGATTCCACTTCTACATTCACCACCAATTATTCCTTGTTTGTGAGCAGCAAGTCAAGAAAAGCACAGGCCCTAGTTGGCCCCTCCAGTATTTGCACTAGAACGTTGTCCCCAGCACTCTCCAAAAGCTTTCTGGATTACCTGTGCGCTTCTGTATTGCTCTCCCAGAGGGTATCAGGGTGACTGTGGTCTGCCATGAGACCTCGGGCTTGTGATCGGAAAATGTCCCCTAGCTGTTTGAAGAATACCTCATCTACCTCATCCTTCTGGTTTGATGGTTTGTAGCAGACACTCACCATATTACCTTTGTTGCTTTTCCTTTTAACCCTAACCCAGAGACTTTCAACAGGCCTATCTCCAGTTTCACACTGGAATTCTGAGCAATCATACAGTTCTTTTATGTAAAGAGCAACTCCTCCTCCTTTTCTCCCCTGCCTGTCCTTCCTGAACAGTTAATACCAGTGTTTGTTAACATTTTTTAAATTTGCAGATCCCTAAAAAATTTCAAATAGAGGTGTGGAATTAAAACACGAACAAGAACATTTATAGGTAGCCATTGGTGCCCACATGAATGCGCAGCATGGAGTAGTCTTGCCAGATGAGTCTTGGTAATCCCTCTGTGACATCTTGGATCTGGGCTGCAAGAAAGGAGCAGACTTTTCAAGACAACAGGTTAGGCTGGCAGATGGATGCCTCTCTCCCCTGCAGAAGGGAGTCTCCAACCATCACCACCCATTGCTTCCTCTTGGTGGCAGTGGTTTTGATCCTCCCAGCCTTGGGAATGCCTGGCTTGGCCTTTTCTGCCAATGGAGCATTCTCCTTCTTTGTTGCTAGGGAACAGATAGCTGTTCTTAAGGCAAATTGCTGCAGGTGGAAATGAAGACTTCTGCTTGCTGCCAGAGGTCACAAGCTTCCAGTTTCCACCTTCCTTAGGAGTCATTGTCATCTTCCTTTTCTAATGTTGCCTCTGGCAGGCCTCTCTTAGCAGTTCTAGAGGTCTCCTTCAGCATCAAATCGATGAAGTCGTCATAGCAGAGGATGCTTTGGAGCCTTGCTACCTCCACCTATGGCTCTCTTGCTTGATCCCTGAGGGACATCACCAGGAGGCACCGCTTACGTTGCAAACACTCCCCCCACTTAGCTGTCACTGGAAGGAACCTGCAAGCCACAGTCTCCACAGTGCCAAAACAGGATGTGGGTGAAAGCCTCCATGGGGCGCATCCACATAAGCGCACATGTGCATCTTACAGCATCTCAAATCCCTTTGAGACGCTGCAAGAGACACATGCGGGAATGAGAAAATGTTCCCCATGCTGCAAGTTTGCAGTGCAGGGGCAAAATGAGACCCCTGGATATCCAGGGGTCAAAAAAAGCCACACTGGGAAACAGTAGGGCAAGGCACAGTCCAAGACCATGCTCAGAGGCAACCGGGAGAAGGAGTTCTCCAGAGAGACACTCTGGTATTAGGCCAGAGCGTCTCTATGGCTCCCCCTTGCCCTGGCAACTGATCACGTCCCTTGAGCATACTCGAGAATAAAAGCGGGGCAAGGCTCAGAGCTTGCTTCTAGGTAGTTAGTTGGAGGTAACAAGGACCATCTAGAGAAGGTCCAGAGTCTGGAGGAGTAGAGGCTGAAGCCATGGGAGATGAAGGTAAGAAGGGGGAGGGTGGGAATGGCAACTTTCTCCCTAAAAGGGAAACCCAGGTTTCCCTGTTTGCAAAGGACTCTTTGCAAGGCTGCCAGTCTCAGCCTGCAAGAGCCACTTGCAAACTGGGGAGAAATAAGAGGCAGAAACCATGGAGCCCACCCGGCCTGATGGCTTGTGTGGGCCTCAGGGTGGGGGACTGTGTGAGATGGAAGCTATGCCATGTGCAGGGCCTGAGGGCTTTTGGGTGGGTGTCCCTACAAAAGACAACTGTGGGACCGTGAGTGGTGGTCCTACACGTGGCACAGGGTGCCGACCCAGCCCGATGCCACACGCCCCACCTCGCACAGGACTGCACCGGTTCTTGCTGCCATGCAGGGCCACATATGGTGGTAAAAATCATCCCAGTCCTCCCAAGGCAATGGCGCATGACATTGGGCCTGGCTGGCACTCTGCACCATGTGCAGTGGGGAAACAAGTAGCAGTGGAAGCCACCGGGCAACATTGCCAGGAGCAAAGCGAGCAAGGTGGGTGTTGAAGGGGGCCCACACTTATGCCCCCACCGCACAAAGCCCTGCAGCTACCTGCAAAAGGCAGCTGTGGGACCGTCTGTGCACTGGATGGCTGCTCCTGGTAAAGTCGCCCGGTGGCGCCTGCTGCCGCTTGTTTTATATTTGCACATGGTGCATGCTGGCAGGACCTGGCTGCACCACTGTAGCGTTGGAGAGGGGAGGTTCTTGGGTGGGTGGTGTGGGGCCCCCCCACACTCCTGCTTCCGCTGCACAGAGCCCCACAGCTGCCTGCAAAGGCAGCTGCATGACCATCTGTGCGCTGGCTAGCGGCTCCCATCAGAGTCAGCCAGCAGCACCCACCGCTGCTTGTTTCCCCACTGCACATGGTGCAGGGTGCTGACCCAGCCTGATGCCCATCCTGGGCAAAAACTGGCACAGTCCTGCCTGAGGTGGGGCATGTGGCATCGGGCCGGGTTGGTACCCTGTGCCACGTGCAGCGGGGAAACCAGCGGCAGTGGTTGCCGCCGCCCAACTCTGCTAGGAGCAGTCAGCCAGCACAGACGGTCCCGTGGCTGCCTTTTACAGGCAGCTGCGGAGCTCTTTGCAGCAGGGGTGGGAATGTGGGGGCCACGGACACACACCCAAGAACACCCCCTCCCCCATCCCCCTCCTATCCCTACATGTGGCACAGCCAGGCCCTCTTCAGGCTCTATGTGGTGAGGGCAGGAGTGTGGGGGGCCACCCAACATCCACCCAAGAACCCCTCCCCCCCCCAACCCTACAGTGGCACAACTGGGCACTGCCAGCATGCACCACGTGCAGCAGGTGAACACAGGTGGTGGCTGGAGCCACTGGGGGACTCTGGCAGCAGCAGGCAGCTAGTGCTGTGAGGGCCCAGGGCTGCCTGATGCCGGCATTTGAAGGGGTTGGGGGGAGGGGGCAGGGGCACGCATGTGGCTGTCTCTCATCTGCCATGATTGCTGGGGGTATGCTGACCTCCTCAATGGTCAGGTTTTGGATCCTTGGGGCATAGGCCTGTGCCTGCATCAGTCCTGGAAGTGGTGCGTGGCACATCGTGGGCATTCCTAGCCCACCTGGTGTAAATGTGGGTGAAGCGGTCACGATGGTCTATGACTGCTTCAAGCACCACTGAGTTGCTGCCATGGCGTTTAATGTACTGCTGCCCTCCCCCAGGGGGGCAGAGGATGGGGATGTGGGTCCCATTGAGCACCCCAACACAGTTGGGGAACCCAAGGGCCCCAAACCCTGCCACCACCTCCCCAGGGTTAGCTAGCCAGATGACTTCGTCTGCTAGGGTGACCTGGATGGGCCCACATACATCCAGAACAGCCTGGCCAGCAGTGGATTTCCCCACCGCAAATGAGTGGGCTATATACCTGAGGCTGGCAGGCGTGACCAGCCTCATGATGGCTATGGCCACATGTTTCTCTGGGGTGAGGGCTGGATGCATCGCAGTGTCTTGCTGCTCAATGTTAGGGGCTACCAGGTGCATGAATGCCTCTTGACATCTGGAAGGTCTGTGTCCAACGTGCATTGTCCCAGGTGGGGAGGACTATACACTCCCACCAGTGTTTACTGGTAGCCCAGACCCAGGTGTGGCAGTACATGCGGGGAATGATTGTCAGCTGCTCCCTCTGTTGGGTCCAGCCTGGCAGTAGTGGGGCGGAAGTCTGCAGCTGGGCCTGGCAGCATGGGTATGCTCCTCCCCAGCAGGGCCAGCTGGGACTCACAGCCCTGAGCTAGGCAGGTGACTGGTTCCAGACCGGGCTGTCTGGATGTAGTGATGCTGCTGTGCAGCCACGGGCTGCTGGCAGCTGGCCCAGAGGTTCAGGTGGCTCTGCTGCAGGGCCTGTACTAGAGCCCAGGTGGCTGTGTGGTCTCTGTCTCTGTCTGGTATGTGTGCAGCCATGGGGCCGCAGGTCCAAGGAGGCAGATTCTGTTGCAGATGGCAGCAGGTCACAGCCAGGCAGCAGTCCTCACTGCCAGACTGCTGTAGTGGGTAGAGGGTTCAGGGGCCACTAAGTCAGGGCAGCTTTGGCAGTCCAGCTGGCACAGGGGGCTGGTGTCTCCAGATGCCAAGTGGCCTGGCCTCAGAAGCTTCTGAGGGCAAGTAGCCCAAAGCTGCTGGCCAGGGTAGCTTTTTATACTGCTAGGGTCAGCACAAGTGCTGACCCTGGGCTCCACCTCCCCCCTGGCTGCAGATCTGGAAGAAGCCAGGCAGCGTTATTTTGCCGCAAGTGGCACAATTTGTCCCACACCAAAGTGCATGTCTGGGCATGTGTGCTGGGGCAAAAAGCCCTGGCTCAAATTTGCATTACTTCTATTTGAGCTGCTGCAAGTGCACATGCCTGCATGTGTGGATGCACCCATGGTGAGCAATGCTGCCTAGACAGACAGGTACAAGCAGAGGATGAGTTGGCAGTGGCTCTGGCATTGTTATGTCCTCCAGCCATTTCTCTAGGTCTCTTAATGCTTTGCCTCTCTTTTCCTACCCCTCCTTCCAAGCAAACCTTCCGAAGAGAACTCCCCTGTAAGGTGGCCTGTTTGCTGCTCCTTGGCCCTTAAAGGTTCCCATTTCTTTGCTTCCTCTCACCAAGCTTGCAGTGAAGGAAGGTGAGAGAGTTTCCAGGCAAACTCCCTAGTGAACTCCCTTCAGCTGCCCCTTGCTCTGGGCTCTACTTAAACATGAGACAAGCATTGGTGTAACTGCTGAGTTTTAGCTACCTACACTAAATATGTATAGATTAGTTACTCTTAATTAAAGAAGAAACTTACCTTAAAGGCTCACTTTCAAAGGGTAGAGGCATTGGAGCAGCAAACATCTGCAAACTGATTTGGGAACTACTTGCAAACTGCCCTGCTTGCTGTCCCTGTTCACTTGCCCCCTGGTCGCTTTGGGACCTTTTATACTCTCCCGGACCTGGACTGGCTCCACCCCCTTGTTAGGGCTTTTGTTAGACACAGGATACAACCACTCAGCTGGGAGCAGTCCCAGCTGCTCAGAGCACATGCCCAAACACACAGCCCACCAAACACTCAGCAAACCAAACATATAGGCAGCCCTGGCTCATTTACCTTCCCAGAGCAGGATCTGGTGCCTGGCTCCATATTATGATGGCATAATATTCCAAGATTTTAAATGATTTAAAGGTAACCTGTAACGGTGACTCAAGAGACTTAAACATTTCCACAATTTTCACTACAAATGTTAATTACTGCATTTTCTAGTGAATACCTTCTTAAAAAACAAACTACCAGTAGAAGTATTTGTAATATTATGTATAGAGATGGGTCTGAAAAAATCCTTGAATCATAACATTTCTAAATTTTGATACAAACTAATTTCTGTAGCTACTCCAGCCTCTCAGTTTGGCTTACGGGTTTGCATTATTAATGAATCTACACTTTCTGAAGGGAAAACGCTCTTAAAAACTGGCAGATTCAGCTAAATGTCAATACCGTATAAATGTAATGAATATGAAATATAGCATAAATCACAATAACAAAGGAAGCATTGAGCTAAATTTTAGTGGTTCACCTGCCTCATAATCAGTCGGTGTGTCTACCGCTGGAATAAGGATGCCATACTTTAACAGTGTGTTCTGACTTGATATAACAAACTGTATGTTAATATATTGCTTTTTTTGGGGTAGGCAATATATGTGTTCCAGAAAGCTGCAATTTTGTGTATGCTTCCTGATGATGATGTGAAGAAAACTGGGGAGAACATTGTATCTTTGTTCAGGTAAATTTTTACATTTTTGGTTAAACTAGAATGAAACAGCTAGGTGTGCATTTTGCTTCTTGGATTCAAAGCTCTTCTCTCTCCTCATTTATTTTCTTGCTAACTCCTGTCACCAATACTTTATTATCATGAAAATTCTCCCCTTTCTCACCACTTACACTGTCTTAAGATAATCAGTTTGGTTTTGATCATCTCAGGTCACATTAAGTTTGATCTCAGCAATGCTTGCACAGGATTAAAATGGAATATAGGTGTATAAATTCCAGTGAATCCTGCAATTTGACCCTGTTGTACAGCCCACAAAACTTTGAGGTGCCTAAGTTCAGGTGACACTTCCATTTTGGATGGTAAATTTCCCTACATGCCTGCACATGGGCTTAGCTTATCTTGGTTTTTTGTTATGTCAAAAAAGAACAATTATACATGGGCTAAGAATAAGTTACTGATAGTAATGGTTCGTTCCTCACTTTTTAGAGCAATTCTACCAGTTTACAAAGTTAAGACCATACCAGGCACGGCACATTATCTCTTATAGTTTTTGCAATTGCTCCAAATTGTAATTTGTGTTTGCATTTTTCCAAACTCTATTTTTTCCTGATAATAATTACATGAAACTAATATTTATTCTACCATGATATACAAAGTGTTTGAATTAAATTTTAAAATATTTGTTTTATTAATGGAAAAATGGCATACAAATATGATTAATTGTTTTAAAAAATCACCACCTCAGTACATTTTATTCATGTTTGTAATGGCAAAAATTAGTGTCATATTCAGTTTACCCAATGTCACTATTAATATTGAAAACCTGGTGGACCAGATGCATAAGCCTGAAACACAGTACTAGTATATTTGTACGTTAGGAAACATATACTTGAGAAATCTGCTTAACTGGAATGTCTTTGGAAAAACTGATTTATCTCAGACCTCTGACACACATTACATTTAAGATACGATTAACAGGTTAATTATGCCTTAAGTAGTAACCTGCTCACACATTCAAGTTTCAGCTCAATAGTGTAAGGGGAGCGTGGGCTCCCGAACCTGCACTGGCAAGTAATAGGGATAGGGAGGCATGATAGGGATCTAAGCCGCAAACCCAAAATTGCTCATGCATGACCGGAGCACAGTTGTTGGAATTGTGGCTTAGATCTCGTTGCACTTTAATCTGGACATCTGTCAGAGGCCTCAATTATAGCAAATGGCAAAGAGTCCTACTTAATTGAGAGCAAATACTTAACCAGCAGCAAGAGCAGTGGTTCTCAAACCTGTTAGATTCAAGGCACCCCATGGAAAATGCCAGCTGTCAGTTTTCACTCCTTTTTTTGACTATAGAAAAATAATAGAACAATTCTTCTGTTGCAGTGAACTCAGAAAGACCACAACAGGTCAGAATATTTTCAGCACAATGGATTCCTAGTTGAAATATATGGGTTCATCTCGTAAATCAAGTTTGCACTCTTAACAGTTCTAACACTGGCACCCTTATAAGGATATCAAGGTACCCCAGAGTGCCAAGGCACTATGGTTGAGAATCACTGAGCTACAAGTTCAGTGTTGTTAAACTAAGCATCAGGTCTGTATTCAGTTTTATCACTTAATGTTAGAGTTACAGGAGGAAGCATCAATTAAAGATGAAGTGCAGTGACTTCTTTCATTTTTGCACTTTCATTCACTGCATTATTTAGTTTTGTTTTATAGATTTGTTTTTAGACATTTTAGGTGTTGTTTTCAGCTGAGAGGATTTTCATTTTCACTGCAGATGGAAAATACAGGTTTCCCTCAATTTATATGGAAAATACAGGTTTCCCCCAATTTATGTGGGTTCTTTATATGCAAGTTCACTCTTATGTGATGAGCATATTTAGACCCATAATTCATTATATGCAAAGTAAATTTGCTCTTATGCAAGCAGCATAGATGCCGTCACCCCCCCCCCCCCCCGAAGCAGGTACGTCTGTGGGGGGAAGGGAAAGGGCCATGGCCCTACTCAACCCAGCCCCTGCTGCAGTGGCTCTGGGAATGGCCAGTGCCAGCTGCCTGCAGGTGCTGGGCTGCACCGTGCTCTGCCTGTCTTCCCCCCCCCTTCTTGTGCCTGGGCTCCCCCCAGCTCCTGGGCTACACCATGCCATGGTGCAGGCAGCTGATGTCAGCTGCTCCTGGGGCTGCTCCAGCATGGGCTGGAGTGAGTGTGGACAAGCGGAGCCCCAGGTGGTATGGGGCACAGCACTCACCCCAGCCCCAGCTGCAGTGGCCCTGAGAGCATCTGACACCAGCTGCCTGCACCACGGCATGGTGCAGCCCAGGAGCAGAGCTAAGTGGGGACAGGCGGAGCACGGTGCAGCCCAGCGGCTGTAGGCAGCTAGCACTGGCCGCTCCCGGGGCTGCTGTAGCTGGGGCTGGGGTGAGTGCTGCTCTGTTCCTTCAGCTTTGCTGCCTTGTGCGCCCTGGGAGCAACACTTCCCCCACCCCCCGGCCCCTTCCCTAGCCCCAGCCTCGCTCCCTCCCTCCTTCCCTCCCTCCCTGCCATGGGAACCTATCCCTATTTGTTACAGTGTAAAGTGGGTTCACTTTATGTGAATTTGATTTATGCGCTGTTCTCCAGGAACACATATACAGCATAAATTGAGGGAAACCTGTACTCTTTTGCAGCACAGAAAACAAGGGATCATGGGAAAAGAAATAATTTTATGTCAAAGAAGAGTTTTATATTTAATGCACAGAAAATATTAAATATTTATAACTCAGTATCTTTTTTTCCATTTACAGACAAATAGAAGGCCTAAGGCAAAGAATTGCAGGAAAATCTATTCCAACAGAAAAGTTTGCAGTTAGGAAATCACGTCGCTATGCAAGTTCTCAGCCAGTGAAGCTTATACTACCTGCCCTGGTATTTATAGTTGTCTTATTTCATTCTTCTTTGTATGATAAAATTAGCATATATTTATCAATAATAAAAAGAGCAACTCTTATATAGCTTGTACCATAAGTTTCCACTATTTATTTCAGACTAAAGTATTTGCAGTGAGTAAGATGAATGTTACGTGTATTTTTATAATGGCATACTTAGAATGCACTGTAATAGGGCTTTCCAAATTTGGCTCTTAATTTTGCAAGTTTTATTTTCAGTGTTTTTTCCTCGGATTAGAGGCAAATGTTTCTTAAAGTTAGATCAAAGTCGCTTGATATTTTTTATTTATTCAGACATAAAGAACTTCCTGCATACATACATGTTTTAAATTTAGAAATGTTCTGCCTGGATAACTCAGAAGCAACTGAAGATGAAAAACTCGGCTTATTTTAACTGTAAAACATTTTGTAAATAAAGGCAGGTTTCAAGAAAAATAATTCAGTAGTTTTAAATTTATATGTGGTTTGAAGTGGAAGATTGTATGCATGATTGATAGAATGTTCCATAAGGATCCAAGTTAACAATATTTGCATACCACAGTTTGTATAGCACAGTAAGTTCTAACTACATTGCTATCATTTAGTAGGTTGCAAGCGTCTACTGTTAGCTTAACTATCTAATTAGGATAATTTATTATTCAGCTACACTACAGTGGGCAAATCTCTCTTCATAACCTTTGTCCTAATGTCACATACATGGCCATATGTGGGGAAAAATTCTTAATTTACTGCAGTCTGCACTAATGCATAAGGGAATAAAATCTGTCAGTGATTGCTACTAGCGAGATAAGCTTGTTTTATATGGGGCCATAGGCACCATTCAGTACTATACGCATGGTCAGATGTGTTCTAATTAGAACACTCTAGCATTGCTGTAGTGTCATGTATATAAGTCCCTGTTGGTTTAAAAATGGCTGCTGGGATGCTTTAGTTCAAACGTCCTGCGGCCATTACTAAATGTGCAGGGGCTTAATATATGTGACGCTGCAGCATTTTATTTAGAGTGGTTCCTGGTAATCAGAGTGGTTCTCCAGGAACCACTCTAACTAAAATGCCCTCCTCCCCCTGCACATGTATAGGCACCCAAAGTGAGTCCATTGGCTAATTCTGCTGACTAGGCAAATCTGAATTTAGTTCTTAAAATGTCAACTTAAATAGAGCCAGAATATTTAACTCATTTTTTTTTGTTTAGTAGTTGCAAACTAACCAAATTGGAAGAAATAAATTAAGGATAACTAATTTAGGATGGAAGAGTCTAATGCACAACCAATAATTGGGGAATGACTGGCTAGGCTGCTATGTTGCAGAAAAGGATCTGGGGTTATAGTGGATTGCAAACTGAATACAAGTCAACAGTGCAGCAATGGCAAAACAGCTAATAACTCACTGGGATGTAATAGCATGTGTAGTCTGGGAACTAATTTTTTTCTAAAGCAGCCTTCTGACCCTGAAGTATTATATCCAGTTTTGGGTTCTTCACTTCAAGAAAGATGTAGACAGATTGGAAAGAGTCCTGCAGAGAGCAACACAAATTTGTAAGGGCTAAGTACAGAGAGTCAAAAAACCCGAGGCTGAATCCATTCAATGTTTGCAGGTTAGTCTAAACTGTATAGATTGAACTGAGAAGCAAGTGAACAGACATTCATTTTTTATTCTGGAAATGCAGCCACTGGACTTCTGTTATGTTACAGGTTTAAATTGGTTCCTGATCACTTAAACCAGTTTATGTGCAACTTCTGTCCCTAGCCAAGAGGTCTAGAAAACTTGATGTATAAAAAGAGGTTGGAAAAACGGGTTATTTAGTCAGGAGAAGCAAAGATTGAAGGGGGATTCACATTGGCATTGAATGGTTTGAAAGAGGATGTCACTTCCACAGAGAGCAGGACAAGAAACAACAGTTTTAAATTGTGATGCGGGAAGCTTAGGTTGGATATTAGGAAGAACTTTCTACTTTTGAGGGTGGTTAAATACTGCAACAAGTTACCTGGAGGGGTTGTGGAATCTCCATCCTTGGAAGTTTTTAGGTAAGACAAGCATGTTGCTAGAATGTCCTAGACAGGGATGTTCTTGCCTGGAGCCGTGAGTTGGACCAGCTGACCTCCTGTGGTCCCTTCCAGTCATATATATATATTCCTCGAATTCTGAACTGTATATGAGAACAATATATATCAACAACTTGTTCCATACGATTGCATATGCAAAATATAAAGCTCTGATAATTTCTCAGGGAAAATTATTAGGATCTTGCCTTAAGATACTAATATCATGGTAAATGATATTAGTTGACAAATGCTGACTCTTTGCTGAATCAATGAGTAGTATCTTAATTTTGCATGGAATCTCATTATTTAAGGTCTGACTCAGCATGTGGACTATGATTCTTCCTCAAACAATAGGAAATTACAGCACTAAGTACATCCAACAGGCGTTCATGCCGTTAATATAAAATTAAAGTATCCAGTAATTTTCTTTTTTCACATGTCAGCTTGATCTGTTCAATTAACAACTAAGGTTTTTTGGAAGGTAGGCTACAGGGATAGGAGAATGTTTGCAGGGGAAATCCAATTTATCTTCATCAACAGAAAATGCTAATACTTTGTCCTGTTTGTTATATCTTGCAGTTAATGAACATTAAATTATATTTTGGAAAAGCTGCCATTCAGCCATTTGATCTTTAAATAAAGGCAGTTTTCAGTGTCTTGACTGCTTATTAGGCAGCAACCTGTTTTTGATAGCCTAACAAAATATGTCCCCCAGTATTATCGATGTTCTTTGCTTAGTTAAATCTCCTGCAAAGGTAACATTTTGCATATTGTGTAGACAAGTATTGGCGGGTATAGTAATTGTTTATTATCAGGGTTACTCAGCACTTCTCCTAAGACCTGTGTTTCACCTACTTCACCTTTTACAACACATTAGGTGTTTTGGTCAAAATTTTCCATGAAGGAGATCTACTTCAGGCTGATTTTTTTGGAAAGTTTCTGACAAAACTGTTCAGTTGTTTCCAAGAATGACCTTATCGTTCTGATGCGTTAGCATCAGCATGCATTGGAGCAGAAACTTGAAACATGCCAATTGTAACCTGTCTTTTGAATCACAGATGTGCTTTCTTTCATCCCCACAAAAATCTGGTTGAAAAATTCAAGTTCACATATGACAAGCAGAGACTTCCAAGAGATTTTAACAGCTAAATCTATGATAATACTGTGCTATCTGGGCACGCCCTAATAGTCTGACTACTCCTAGTGTTGACTAGACTGTTATTTTTATCTGTTTATCCATGCAGAGTGTTTATGTGTGGCCCATACCCTCACTGGTACTCTTTTTGTCAGGCAGTGAGACTGAAAGCAGGGTCACATTCTGCAGTGCTTTTTTTTTTTTTTACCGTTTCCTCCCATTACCTGGTATTTCGGGTGGGTTGGTTGGGGTGTGTGCGCATGCACACCTGTGCCTTTAATGTGCTGAGAAAATGTTCAGTATAGCTATCCAGATTATATTCTTAAGTGAAATTGATCCACGTATAAAACTGATGCATGTGTTTTGTTTCTTTTTGGCAGGAAATGATGTATGTCTGGAATGGTTTTGCAGTTGTAGGCAAAAGAACAGACCTTACAGAAAGTTTATTAATAACAATTGAAAAAGAAGAAACTGCTCTACAGAATGAAGCTAGTAAGTAGTCATTTCAGGGAAAAAATATAACTAGCAACACAGAAAAACCTGTTGGTTCATTTTGCACTATATTAATGTGTTCTATAAGGAGCAAGATGGAAGACTGAATGGAATTCAACACTTAACAGCTAACTATAGGTCCCAATGAAATATCCCTAAGAGCAACAATGCAAAGTTATGGACATTTACATATCTTTCATCAAAATTCGCTTGGCTCAAATCAGAGTATAGAAAGACTAAAGAACTTTGCATAATTTAATAAGATGTCATTAAATAATATCCAGTATCTGAGGAGATGAGCTAAATGATTTGACCTGGAAAGGTCTGAAAAAATACTTAATTTACATTCAAGGCAGGCTCTGTCACTGTGCAATATTGAGACTATTGAGTAAAGATGAGTGGAGTTTGGTTAACTATAAAAGACAGGGATAATATCAGTGGAGTAACCTAATATATCCACAAGAACAATAAATATATAAGAACAATAAATGTATAGAATAATAATAAAGTGTGAAATTATAGGATTACAATGAACATTAAAAGAAACAACATTTATTAATAGCTGTAAAAGAATTTTTGTAACTTCAGTGCATAGAAATTAAAAGTAAGTATTTTCAGATTAAGATCATTACTTAAATTATAGGCAAAAGTAATCAGAAGAAAAGTATATCATAAAAGTGATACATGTACACACTTTAATAATGTGTTTACTCTCCTTGACTCAAGTTTCTTAGGTATGACAGGTTTATACATAGTTGTCAGGACTGTCTCAGTTGTACATCTCTCTACTGAGCTTTACAATTACAATTTATTTTATGGAGAATTTATTTAACCCAGGGCATGAAACTTAAATAATAAAACAAAATGTTTATTTCTTCATTAAGTTTCCAATTCTTCTTTAAAAAAAAATCCCTGTTTGATACTGACATCTTAATCACACATTTACTTATCATGTATAGTAGAAAAATATTGCCTCTGCAAATGAAAGTGTGTAGTTAAATAATAAATACTTAATAAAAGTTTGCATTGAGAATTGAAAATGGAAAGCAGCATATAAATGCTAACCTATGAGAATATTAGAAGAGGACCTAGGTCGCAGAATTTTATCTTGATCTTTTTAAACCCTCATGGCTCAGAAGTGTTCAAACGCTTGGTTTCTGTGTGGGCCCATCCCTAATTGCTACTCTTAATACAATGCCCTGCCTTTAAGAATGATTCCAAAATATCTCTATCTTCAAGATATAAAACCCCAACAAGGCTAAGGCTTTTGTAAAGCTGCCAAAACCTCTGAAATTCCTATCTGTAGAAGATAATTTGTAGACCTGTAAACAATCCTTTGAAATCTGGGCTACAGGAAAGAATCAAGGAAAGGTGTCAGTACAAACTGAAAGCAGGAAATGGAAGCAATGGAATATCCTGGATAGTAAAGAAAAAGGGGTGAGTACACAGCATGTAAACCCAAACTAATAATGGTCCTAATCCATATAATTATATCAATAATAATTATGATTATTTTGTGAAAATTTAATTTTAATAAATAAGAGAAAAGAAAGGCATGCAAACAAAAATCCTTCTAAAATAGATCACAAAAAATGGGCCAGAGGCATGTCACTATCCCATCTCTAAATAATTTGTTTGAACAAAGAAAACCTAACTGCCTCTTTCTCCAACTCTAATTAAACTAAAGTTAAAGTAATGACTTTTTACTTGAAAGCTGATCTCTAACACCACAGTCTCCTTTGCAGATTATTACACTTCCATGTCTTTTTTCCCCAGTGTATCAGCATAAAACTCCTACATGTAAAGAATATATTACAAAACTTGCAAGTTTAGTGTGGCAGATGTATAGCTATCATTTTAATTTTTTGCTTCTCCAAAATTATTCAGATTAACTTTGCCGATTATTTTTATTGACAGTATATGAATACATCTTATTCCTATTAATACTAAAGAATTAAATTATTTTAATACAAATTTAAGATGTGACTGGAATGTTTAGCATATGAAGCAATCTTCTTAACTTCAAAACTACTCTTTTAAAATAGAGGCTATAAGTTTCAGGTCTTGCACCTGCTCTTGATTTCTTCTGCCAAGGTTTTAGGCTTTTACAATCACATCTTCCTGTTTTCAAGTGTCTGCCACTCTGAGCTAAGCTGTTTCTTCCTTATGCTGAGTCTTTTCTTTCCAGCTGAATTGTCTTCTGTATACTTGAGTTATAAATGTATTTAGCCATCTCTTTTTCTCCTGGGAATTCTTACTGGGATGCCCTTGTAGGATTTTTGGTATGTCTATATTGTTTTTGCAGCAGTCTTGAAAGTGCTAGTTGAGCATGCCCTTCTACTCTGTGAGCCAAACTTATAAGTGAAGGGATGAAGTTGCAGTAAGGTCACACATGGCTGCTGCTGTCAAGATCTATCAGTTCAGCATGCATAAGAGAGGTGTCAGGGAGCATGCTCAGAGTGGTTTCATTGCTGTATTTCTGGGTTTAAAATGGGTGGGTGGGGCATTCTTGAGAGTAAACTCTCAAGACCCTTATTATAAACATATACTTTACATTTAAAAAGATATCCTGTCTCTGAAGCAAGACTTGAGTAGGTGGCTGGCATCCATTAAGCAGTGGCTGGGGCATCCATTTCTCTGCTCTGCTGTATCCAGTGAGGAACAGGAGAAGGACAGGCAAACATATCACATGGGTAGCCTGGATTGTTTTACCTGTTGCAAACAGGTTACAATTACTGGAATCATTAAGAAGTAATATAACCTCTGCAACTTATAAACACATTTGAACTTTTTAATGAATCTGCTAGGGTGAAATTAAGTTTCATAATTTGTCAGCAATTTGTAGCAAACCTACTGAGTTGATTTAATTTAGATGCATTGGAATACTAATGGTAAAAAAATTACACATCAATAACATAAATAGCATATATAACAAATAAAGTGTTTTGCAAAAAATAAGATCTAGTAAAAATAATAGGCCAGGCAGGGTGGACTTATATCAGGTATGAAAATTTGGCTCATTATTAACCTTTCATTCTAGTCAGCATTGTCAGAATCTTCACTTTATAACAAATCAGTCTTGCACCTGTCAAATTGGGCAATTCATTTTTTTTAATTAATTGCATGACATTGTTATGCTGAAATGCGTCTACATTTAAGAAAGATATTTGCAGATAAAATGATCTTGATATGATGAGTTGTTTTTATAAGTCTTCTGTTTGCTATCTGGGCATGAATGCTGTGGGGAGTTGTATCTTTAGGCATAAGTACAGACAGTCAAAAAGCCTGAGGCTGAATCAACTCAATCTTCACAGGTTAGTCTAAGCTCTGTAGATTGAATTGATAAAAGCAAGTGCATAGACATTCAATTTTGATTCAGCAAATGCAGCCACATGCCTGCAGTGGCCCACGCCAGAAACCAGGAGTTGCTAGAGCATGCCTTCCTGCTCAGCTGGAGCTTTCATCCTGGGATTCTGGGGGACTGTGAGTTAACTTGAATTTGGAGGGGATCTGGAACAGAAGTTCAATAAATTGATTTAACCTAAATCAGTTGTCTGATACTACATCCATCCAGGTTTATCTTAAATTGGTTTTGTACCTTTTGAAAGTAGTTTATGTGTACTGAACTTCTGTTGTGTTACAGTTTCTGATCACTTATACCAGTTTATGTGTAATTTCTGCCCCTAGCCTAGAAGGCTGTGGCACATGTGAGTTTAAACAAGTTATTGTGAGGTTTGGAGGCTTTTGCTATTGCTAATCAGTTAGAACATACTCATAAAATGAAACCGACCTTGGTCGTACTCTGAATGATTATTGAACAACGTATTCTTTTATCCAGAGTGTCACAACCCAAGGGTGTGATTTTTGTTTGTGCGTGCTTCAGCACTGCTAAATTATTTCCCGCCACTTGGAGCTTTCTTTGCAGGGTGCATTTCTGAGCTGCAAAGAGGGAAATGCATGGTACAAAGGAGTTCCCGCTACCCGCATGCAAATTTGTGTCCCACTATTGGCTGTTTCTAAATTATTCCCACGTGGCGGCTAGCGATTGGCTTGCTAGCCATATAAGAGGCTTGAGTGGTTTCTGCCCAAGTTGGAGGACTCCACAACCATCTGGAGAGAGAAAAAGAGAAAGAGGAGGGCTTCACATTTCGTGAAGACCTCTAAGCGCTGCGGAGCCTATTGGACCCAGCGTGTACCTTAAGAAGGTTACAGGGGTCTGATCAACCTCTGGCCTCTCCCCGTCGCCGCCTGATCCCTCGACGTACCCTTCCCTGCATGCAAGTTCCACGGAGCCTAGCAAACTTCGTGTGAGTGTATTCAGAGCTCTTTGCTTCGAGTTACTTTCTTCGGTTGACACGACGGGCTCGCGGTTTAGAGCTTTCAACTGGATTGGGCTAGAAGGTTCACGGGAAGGAACTCTAGTCCGCCTCTCTTCTTTTCTGTCTGTAACTGCAACTCAAGCAAGTTTTCCTGCCTGCACCGCGACCATCTTCGGTGTAAGTAAAATAATCTTAAATCAACCACTAAGCGTCCTTGCCTAATTCTAGCGTGCTGCCTGCCTTCCCTGACCCAGCGTGTCCGGGCTGCTGGCCACAGCCCGCCGCGCAAAAAAAACCCCCGAGGGCCTCGGACCGCTCCCGGCCCGCACACAGAGAACAACAAACTTTGTACTGTCTTATCCAGAGTACAAATAGACAAAAGGAATGTCTCACCAGAATTGAAATAAAAATGTAAAGGACACATTGGAAAAGATTTAACACAGCACATCACTCGGTTCCCCCACATAATGGAATGCAGACAGAGGATAGTTTTATATCTCACTTATACCAGTCAGATAGATACCTGTTTTGCAAACCTGATGTTTTGAATAGTTTTTAGTTCAGGGAGAGGAGACTAACTGAAATCACAATAAAGAAATCTGAGGCGTTCTGTCTGTGTAAAAATGAAATGTGGAAAAATATTTTTAAACAGTGTCTGCAAAAAGGTGAAAACTTGGAAGTCTGTGACCGATGTATGGATTAAGAGCTAATCTTTCACTTTTGGGAGGCAATAAAACCCTGGTAAAGGCATTTGACCATAGTTTGGGAGTATGATTATTAACTCCGTTTAGCTTAATGTACTGTCAAACTGTAGAGCTGTGATTTACTAGTTTTTAGGTCTGGGGGAAAATCCTCAGGTACATGCAGTTGAAGTAGGAGGTAAAGACTGAAAAACATCAGTTACAGGAAATCAGTCCTTGGGGAGTTATTTGTTTCTGTTCCCTGATTCCTTCTCTGTATACCAGAATAATGCAAAATGCCCACTTCACCTTCATGTATCAATAAAAAAATGGATTTTTGCATTCTTGGTAAAAGCACTGAAACTAATCATGTTAAAAGTAGACGGCAAGTGTTCTACATTCAAAACTGGCAAAACATTTAGTTACGTTTCAAGATGCTTTAGCTGTCCATGTTTGCAGAACTGTTTGTATAGCTGTATTTGGCAGACTATTTTTAAAAAATTAATGTAACCTAAGAGAGCTGGTAATTACTTGTAAACAAGATGATCTGAAAGGAGGGTGTTTTGCTTCCTGAATTGTTAATGTATGTGCAGCCATCTGTCTCTCCATATGTGTTTTCTTTCCTTTCTTTTGCTGCAACCAGGTAATGTTATAAGCCAACAAGAAAGGACCACACGTGCTACTACTGAAATTCTGATATACTTTGCAAAGCTCCTTCATGTCTTTGGTAATACAGAACAGAGGCCGCTTCTGCATAAACCCTTTTTCTGTTAAATTCTCCTGCTGTTACACCTCTGCTAATGCAGCTTCTCCAGTGGGAGGGGCACCTTAGTGTGGAAAAGATATTGTAGGCAGACTCAAAGTGCAAAACAAGTCTTCTGTCAGTAGATAGCTGGCACCGCAGGGATACTGCCTGAGCATGTCCCCACGTGGTTCCACTGCAGCAGCTGTGCTGGCACGGTGTGCAGTGCACCCTGGGAAGCACCAGCTGTTAAAGGGGCTGCCAGCAGAGTGTGGGTGCTTTCTAGCAGCTTTTCTGTGGCAGCAGAAGCCTTCTGTTTCTCACAGAGCAGGTGTTGGTCTGCTGGCAGAATGAAGGGGTTCTGTTCCCACAGGGGAGCTGTGAGTGTTAATGCACTTACAGCTTTGTTGGCAGAATCTTAGTTCTGCAAAAAATATGCCTCCATTTTGACATGATAAAGATTTGTTACTTTGGACAGGTTTTAATGACTCCATGATATAGAGTAAAAGTCCCTGTGTATTTTGAGTAGTTGCCTGCAGGAATTACTGTATTGGCATGTTGGGATTTTTGTTCTTGGTTGCTTTATTGGGAGCAATTCAAAACTGGTATCAGAGGTCATCTAAGTCCTTGTTGGTGCAAAATTTTGATAAACTAAACTCCCTTACTCATTCCTAGAGCTTTTTATAATGCATGTCTAAAAAATGTCTTTTGTTTCTGTTTTAAGATCATAGTGAATACTACATGGATGATGTATGCTTGCTGCAGTTACTAAAAGGCCTCTGTCTGAAATACCTGGGAAGACTCTTGCAAGCTGAGCTGTGTTTCAATCAAGTTATCCAAAGGTAAAAAGGATAGTAATTAAAGATGTAAACTTCACATTGTGGAGTATGATGAAATATTTTGGGTGAAAACTTCAGAATCCATGCACACAGGAATTCCTTTGGAGGAAGCAGACTTTGCACTGGGAAGTCCTTGTGGTTGTGAGGACAGAATTGATGTTTCTCCCAAAGATGGATGGAGACCATGTGGCTACGTGGCAATCGTTTCTGTACCTCTTGTTGGGGCGTTTGGCCCCCACTTCTTTATCAGAAAAAAAATGCTTACTTGCTCAGGATCAGCACAAAACCTACATTCATCTCTCTCTCTCAAAACTCCCTTCCCTGCTTCTCTTTGATTCCTGTCTTGAACTATAAAGCAAAGAAGCTCCATAACCACATCTGGATGCCATTGAAAACCAGAGATGGCAAAAGAGAAAAGGGTAAAAAAAAAAAAAAAAAAAAAAGTGGTACTTTCTCACACAGACCTTGTGCTCTTTCACTGCTCTTTAATGAGACAATAGATTAAACAGTTTTTGATTTGATTAGTTAAAATGAGTTATTTATCTTAGGTAGAGGGAGAGTGAAGCTTACCCACTTTGGCGGATCCTGTCACCGAAACACTAATAGAAGAGACACTAGGTGAGATGCGCAGGGACCGTGAAAGGCAAAGGCAGACCCTTCCAAAGGAAAAAGGGCCTAGCTTCAAGACAGTTTTGGACTCTGAGAATCAGGACCATTTTTTATCATAGTTTAGTAAGTCTTGGTTGCTTAGACTTGACAGGATTTTTTGATATTTATAAAGCCCCTGAGTAGCTCTGAGGGATGTTCTCAGATATCTTTCACTGTTTTCAATAAATGTGTTTGTGCTGAATTTCCTTTTGATAAGAAATTTTTTACTGCTTCCATTAACATTTGGCACAGTTGTTCTTTCCTGGTGTTCACCAAGCAAAGGGGCACTGAGATGATTGCCTGACTTTTCGTGTCACACTTCATATTTTATATTCAGGGTCTGAGCTGTGGCAGGCAGAACCAGAAGAAGGATTACCAGTCCATTTCTGTTTCTCTGCCGGTGACTTAATCCTATGAATGGACAGCTTTTTCTACATTCAAACTTCACAGGGTTTGGTCCAGTGCTGGATATATACAGCCTGGATTGTCTTAGAACAGTTTAGAACATGCATAACACCTTTGCCAGGTGTGGTTTTGTGGCTTTGATAGAGACAATAGAATCAAAGTTTCTCAGTATTCACATAAGAGTATTTTGTTAACTGACGATTCCAAAGGAATTCATGAAATTAATATTCTAAATTTTGACGTGTGTTTCAGTTCATAAAACTTGTCAATGAACCAGGGCAATTGTTAAGTTTAACCAAACACATTTAAGTTCAAGGTAGTGGCTGTTATGGCAGTTAAGTCATTTATAATCCTACAAGGTTTGTTGTATTTCCTATAAGTGTGGTGAGGAAGAGTCTGACTGCTGTCTTGTCTGACCTATAGAAAACATTAGGGACAGGAGTCTCAAAATAAGGAGCTTAAATTTAGTCTTCTAAAATATGTTTAGAATATTTCCAGAAATGAAAAAAATAATCACTCAACAATTAAGTGAAGTTAATGGAAACTATTAAGGACTCAAAACTTTTAGTGATCAGTCAAATGCATTAATTTAGTTATAAGGCAATCAGAATTCATAGTAGAGATGATATCTTTTATTAGACCAAGAAGATTTTTGCAAAAAAACTTCCTTAACTGCAAGCTTTTGTGCACAAACACCCTTCATCAGGCATATAGGAGCTTAGTCCTAGGCTTTTGTGTGTTAAAACATTAGCTTAATTGAAATATACTTTGCAGTTAAGTTAATAATCATTAAACTTGAGCGCAACATGCATTTCATGTTTAATACTGATAATTAACCAATTATATGTGTCTGCTTTCTTAGTGAAAAACAGATAAAGTATGATAACTACTTGGTGCCATTTACCCTATATGAGTTGGGACTTCTGTACAAACAACGGGATGAGAGAGAAAAAGCAATACGATACATAGAAACTGCAAAGTAAGTGAAATTGATATTTGCCTCTGTGCAATATTCCCTAGAGTAAAACTGAGAAGCTCCAAACAAAAAATGGATGGATGGATTGATCTCTTGCATGCTATTATATATTTTGTAAAACTCATAAAGTAATACTGCAGCTTTTACAAGAATACTTAGAAAATGTTTTCCAGTAGAAATTACTTTTTAAAGTGTATGCATCATATATACTTTCTAATTTATAATGCACTGTAAAGTACATTTATATTCTACTTTGACTATGCCATGTCCTCTCACAATGGTATGTTGAACTAAACCAAGCAGAGTGCTGTATTAAAGGCAAATCCTCCTTTCCATTCAAAGTGTATGTCACAGAGAAGGTGTGGTTTTGCTGCATGGAGGCTGGTGAATTGGAGAGTGTGTGTAAAGGATCCCTACCTCCTGTGCATATAAGTAGGTTCACAGGATGCCTATTATGCTGTAGTGAAGGAGTTTATGGGTGGTAACAATGGCCTGGAAGAGCTAGTGAATTTTGAACTACATGTATTCAGTGGCCACTTTTCTCTCTCCCCCACAGGCAGAAGGGAGGAAGGGAGCAATTCTGCCATTCGCCCAGTCTGTATGCTGGAACTTTCCCCTGACTGTTGGCATAAAATTAGTTTACAGTGCAGCAGTTATGCATGAGATACTTTAAACATTTAAATACCATTTAAGGTTTAATTAATATATCACCACTAGATTTTCTTAAGTTTTAATTAATCTATCATCATTGGATCCTCCCATTTCCTGTCGTCTGCTGCAGTCTGGGGTTTTTTGTTGATCTCTGTAGGCTTATACAGGGTGCTGTACTCGAAGCTGTGCAGTGTCCATACTTGTTTCTGCAGTGCCCAGTGTCCATACCTGACTGCAGTGTACTAAGTAGGGCTGTTTTTCTATCAGGGTTTTTAATTCCTGTCTTTACAGTAGATGTTCTGAAGTGATGAGGACTGTTGAAAAGGACCAGATGAAATGAAGGGAAGAGAAAGAGACTTGGATTTTTCTAACTCATTAAATTATTTTGTTCTTTGCAGAAACAATTACAAGGATTACTCCATGGAGTCCAGGTTACATTTTAGGATTCATGCAGCACTTGACAGTTTGAAAGTGACTCCTGCTTCAACGCCTTGACTTACCCAAAGAAGGATCTTCTTCATGAATGCAAGTGTCTACGCAATCTTGTTCAATAGGTGTAAAAAAAATCATGAAAAAGAAAAAAATTATATTTTCTATCATCTTTCTGATTTACTATTTGTCATACTTTAGGCTGTTCTTTTCTATGATGCATATACAATATCTCTGCTTGACACTTTTAAGAAATACCTTTTATTTAATTTGCTAAAATAATGTAATGTTTGACTTGAATGGGGCCAGTTGCAGGTGCAATAAAGTCATTCAAACACTTTATTTTTTATGTAAAAAATAATGCTGTTTATGGAGCTGTTTGAGTCTAGGTAATGATTTCGGCATTCCATGGAGACTTATTAGGATTTTTCTGCCTCTGGAATAAATTTGCTGGCTGCTAAGAGTCTGTCATACAGTTGATACACCTCTGATATTGGAATTTTTGTACCAAGGAGAAGATTCACTAACTTTGGGCCAGAAGATGAAAAAGGCTCAATTTTCCTTCAAAGAACATTTTGTTTTCAGTGCAATATTTTTACCATATCCTTCAAGACAAAATTAGACACTGTTGTAATTACATTGGCTTTACAGTCCTTTGTTTCAATCTAAACAAGTGATTTCAGGGAGCACTTTCCAGTCTTGTTGGGTTGCAGCCAAAATATATGAATATTTGCAGCAGTGTACTCTTTTCCCAGGTTGATACGTATTCTGAACTGTTCCATTAGCGTTAGTAAGTTACCTGTGCATCAGCAGAGTAAACTTCAGCTCTCTCCTTCCCCCACCCTCAAAAGGGCAAAATTCAGTGTAGTTAATACTACTTAATAAGGAATATAAAACATGAAAGGTTTCCTTCATGATTATTTGGTGAGCTACATCTAATATTTGCTCACTTTTCCCTTTTCACTCTTAATAGTTCCCAGTTGTTATATAACAGCCCATAATTTAGGAATATTTTAATCCATTTTACTGTAAACCAAAAGCTAAATGCGCTGATTTTGCAAGTAATCATTTTACAGTCTATTTCCATGTTTTATAAGTGTTACTATATTATTCTAGTATGCTGAATTGATAATATATCCAACTGCATAGTTACTGTGATTTAATATCAGGAAAAGGAAAGAAACCAAACCAAGAGGAAACATCTTTGTTCAGATTTACTCATCCTCAGTTAATGTAAATTAATTCAAATTTTTATATTAAATATTTACTTTAAATTAAATGTTATAGTTATTAGAGGGGTACTTGGTAGCCGTGTTGGTCTGAGACAAAAAGACATGCAAAAAACTAGAACTCTTTGGTTCCAAAATGATACCTTTTATTAGACCAACTGGAAAATGGCAAGAAAATTGTCCTTTTCTGCAAGCTTTTGGGATCAAAGTCCCTTTGTCAGGCTCTGGGAAAAGTGTAGATGGTATAAGATGGTAAAAAGTCCCCATAGGTAGGAAATAAACTTCAGTTTTGCACAAAGGGAGCTGGAGATGGAAATCTGCCCCTCTGAGTTATTATAGTTATTAGATGACTTTTTAAGACCATAGTTTCCTCCTGGACATTTTCAAAAACCTTACTTTTTTGAGAATGTTTTAATTAAGTAGAAAAGTATGTGTCCTTGACACAAGAACATTCATAGCTGCAGTAATAGTAAAGATTAATGTGAGTTTAAAAATCCCATTGCAAAGTTCTTAAACTTTATCCAAGACCAGTTGGCTTCAATGGATTTTGGTTAGGATCTTTAGAGCCTGAAGGAATAAAAACATGCCTAATTTTATTCATATGTATGAATTCAGTAAAATTATATTTTGGGTAGTTGTTTTCAGATTAGACTCTAAAAATGCTAATGGTATATAACATAAGCAGAATACTTTCCGTTACCATAAAACATACAGGACCAAATTCATTCTTGTGTAATTTCAGTTAAAGTATAGGAATTTTAAAATTTTGCTCTTGATTATTAACTCGGATTGAGAGTGTGCAGATTGACTACTCATTAAGCTACACAGTACTCTCTGTTATTTCCCTCTTCATTTAAACTCATGGTATTGATTACCAGCTTAAAAAATAATAGGAAATGTGGATAGCTAAAGTATGAGACAATCCTTTTTGACTTTGACATGCATTCCTGGATTATCTGCAGTTTAGTTTCTACTGCCAACCCTCTCAAACATGCAGAATGGCTCCATGTTTATTCAAAAGTGAGAACAGTGCAATAATAATACTATATTCTATATGGCAAACAAATACATAGTGAACTGAACAGATGGATGCACAGGAAACTGGAGCAGGAGTGAAACCAGTTTTCAATGAAAGACAACAACTGAATTGTTTGTGGTTCGCTTAGTTTGAATATAATGATGTTATACTGCTGACTGCATCACAAATCATGATTTTTGGAAAGCAGACAGGGTGCTGTGTCAGGAAAGAGCCAATTGCTTTAATGTTTAATATATAATAATGTAGCAGGATACATTTTCACTATCCTTTTCAAGAGTATTTGTACACACTTTCCTTTAGTAGTAATATCAACATCCCCAGTCTTTCTCTGTCTGTCTGTATGCCTCTCTCTCTCATTAAAATGATGGTTTTTATGTCCTCTTGTTGAAGGCAGCCATATTGTTTAAGTAAGTAGAATGGTATACAGAATGGGCATATCAACATAATTTTGCCATGTGATGTTATTGTTAACATTTTGATGCACTCAGTTTTCTAGTATGACTGTTATAGATATATTCTCCCCATCTTTCTTGGCATTCTTGCCTGTATTAGGCTCTCAAGGAAAGCAGGTCTTCCTAGCTTCATAGTAAACTATTCATTTGTAGGTCTCAAAATAGAAAATGTAAATACAGAACATGTACATGTGTGTGAGAGAGAGAAAGTACTAATCTTTCACACTCCCAGATTTTAGCAGAGTTCTTATGATGGATGCATTTCCTTCACAGCCACTTCATCAGAGGCTCAGAACTCCGGTATCTTCCAGTGAAGTTGGAGCAGTATGTCTTAAGATATTAGATTCATGTTAGAAAATGAGATTTAACAATAAGAAAATTATAATTAAAACTTTTAAAAAATCTGCTGCATGCTGTACTGTGCAGAGCCTTTATTATAATACATTTTTAGTCTTGCTGCTGTTCAGGACTCTCACCTCCGTTGCTTTTACCCCATATAATTCGTGAGTAATAATTTGAAACCTTAATTTCCTACAGCATAGTTTACCCAGATCAAACAAAAATGCAAATTAGATTGACATAAGTGGACCATACATAATGTGTCCAAGCGCATAGTTAGTCCCTTAATTTGGACAGCATGGTTTAGCATTAATTATAACAACAAAAAATAAGTAAAGGAAAAAGACCTCTTTACTCTTAAAATCGTAGCAGATATGTGATTTTAAAAAAGGGGAAAGGTATACCCATCAGCACAATTGGAATTATAAGGTAAAGTTTCACTTCACATCAGTAATTTTATGCATTGAAATTGTTAGTAAGAGTACTGAGTTTATGCTTGGTGTTTGAATTTTCATTCTGTTGGTGAAGGGTTGTTTATATATAATGTAATAAGATTTTAAGCACTGGTTTTACCAGCTTTTTCATGGAAACTTTAAAGAAAAATCAAAAACCTTATTGAGGAATTGTGTTTATATATCTTAATGTACATGAACAAACAGCTACATTCTGTACATCATAGCTGAAGAATGTATGGTAATTAGATTTTGCTTTATGTTTTTAGAACATTCTGCCAATTCAAGCATAAAGATAACAATAATCACTTCCTGTACGTGTAACATAAATTCAGCTTATGCTGTGCAACTATTTTACTACTCGCCCTGATGGTTAATGTACTTCTGTTATTGTAAACATTCATTGCATAGTTCAACAAAGACTGTTTATATTTGCCCTAGTGATGGTATTTATTTGTGCTTAAAAATACTGGAGTTTGCACATGTTAAAGGGATGCTATTTTAATATGTAATATTAGAATGAACATGGATAAAAGATGAAAAATATTTTTGGCATTAAAAGTATAAAGAAAGAGACTAATTCATGCTAATATACTGGGTGAGATTCAAATTTCAAATCAGTTATTTATGGTTTATGTTGATGTAACTGAGAACAGAATTTGACCCAGATTGTAACTGTGCATTAGGAACACTAAACATGAGCAGTAGGAAATATCAGTGGGTAGCAGATATGTGATTCAGGGACGCAAGAAGTCCTTTAGATTGTACCTTCCAATGTAACAAGTCCTAGAAAAGAAATTGTGTTTTGGCGTATGGATGGTTAATATAAAAAAAGCACTGATTGTCAGTTGCTATACATTAGATACCAAATAGTACCTCTGTGCATTTAAAGGAAAGTTGCAGTGATTATTGATAACAATATACGCAGCTGTATAATTTACAACAGGATTTTCAAAGGAGCTTAATCTCTGAGAGTTAAATTAACTGCTTAAGGATATTTTGAAATTTCCAGCCTTATTAAACACAAGACAAATTCTGCTTTTTTACATTTGTAAGCAGATTTCAATCTGCTTCAGTAATTACACACTTGGGAAAATAAATGTTTGTGCCATTTTCAGTATATCTAATGTGAGTCCTTATCTCTATAACTAAGCAAAGTACTAGTGTCTCAGTGAAAGCTGTCACTTCTCTGACATTTCGCAGCAGGGGGTTCAGTGTGATGTATGATGCAAGTCGCAGGTAAATCTATTCAGGGTCTGAATGCACAAGAAAGGCAAGATATTTTAAAAGTAGTAAAGAACAGTAAATTCTTTTTATTTGTAGAAATGTTGTTAATCCAGTGTATGGCTGTATACTCCTTGTTATGACATTTATACAAAATACAAATCACTCGTCGTAGTTAGGCTAGAATACTCTTTGTAAAAAGTTGAGCATACTTTTTGTATTGAAAGGAAGTACATGGAATGGTCAAAGCACAAAAATAATAGTTCTAGGATTACTTATTTTTTCTGAAAGAGGTACACATACCCATACTTTGTGTTGCATCTCTGTCAAATCTGTGGTCATACTTAGCACAGTGGTAATCATCACATGTCAGTACTCTGCTTTAGTGAAATAAGGTGCTCTAGTGCAGGGGTAGGCAAAATATGGCCCGCAGGCTGCATCCAACCCACCAGGCACATTCATCCAACTTGCAGCACCCCGCCAACGAATTGTGCCCTGTCCAGCCCTTCCACTCGCAAGGGTGGGAGTTAAATACCTACACCCACCCTCAACATATACCCTGTTATGCCTTGCTCCCTCCCACCCTCATGGGTGGAAGGGTCAGCCCAGCTAGCACAGAGCTGGGCTGCTGCTGCAGGCTTCCCTGGCGTCCTGCTCCCTTTGGGTAGCAGGTAGGGAAGGGGGCTGGGGAGGGGCTGCAGCTGGGCAGTAGCATCAAGCCTTGGGGCTGGGGCTGGGGCTGGCTGCAGCGCAGAGTCCTCACACAGCGGGGCGGCAACAGCATGGAGTTTGACTGAGCAGTGTGTGGGTGTGAGGGAGGGGAATGGGGACCCCTCCCTCACTCCTCTTCATGGTGTGCAGCCCTGGCAGGCACTGAGGGCAGCAGCAGAGGGGGTGGTGCTCTGCTTGGTGCTGCTGCCTGGCTCCTGGTTCTGGCCAGCACTGTGAGGAGTGCAGCCCCTGCTGGGATGTTTGCTTCCCCGGTGCTCCCCTCACAGAAGGGAAACTCCAGGCCCTGGAGTGGGCTGGGGTGGGGAAAGCAGCTGGTTCCAGGTAACTTCAACCGTGGGTGACTTCAACTATCCTGACTTCTCATGGGAAGAACATTCAGCCAAATCTGATCAGTCTTGAAACTTCCTCACTTGCATTGACAAGCTCTATTTGACTCAAGAAATCTGCATGCCAACAAGAGGTAAGGTGCTCCTGGAATCCTGTTCTGGCCAAAGCGGATGATCTACTGAGCGGCCTGTGGATTAAAGGAAAGCTAAGTGACGGTGATTGTGAGTTGATCACTTTCTCTGTCCATTGCAAAGCTGGCAAATCAGTCAGCAATGCAGAAATCCTCGACTTTAGGACAGCTGACTTTCACAAGCTCAGGAGGTTGGTTGTTGAGGCCCTGAGAAATCACAATCTGATGGGGAGAGAAGTCCATGATGAGTGGACGTTCCTTAAGGGTGTAATCCTAAAAACACAAGGGAAGTCCATTCTAGTCCATAAAAAAGGTAGCAAAAGGGCTGGGAGACCCCCTTAGCTCAATAGGGAACTCATGGGCCTCCTAAATCTAAAAAGAGAAGCTCATACGGGATGGAAGTTGGGAACTACCACTAAGGAGGAATATGCAGCACTAGCCCGCACCTGTAGGGAGCAGACCAAGAAAGCCAAGGGTGAAACCAAACTTAAACTGGGTACAGGAATCAAGGACAATAAAAAGTCCTTCTTCAGCTATGTGGAAAGTTGGAAAAAAAACAAGGGCAACATTGGCCCCCTGCTGAACCACATGAGGCAAATGACAATTGACACCCAGGAAAAAGCTAATCTCCTCAATGATTACTTTGTATCAGTTTTCCACCAGCCCCAGGGGATCACCCTGCCTGACAGGATACAGCATTACCAGGGTAAGGGCAATCATACACCTATAATTGGCAAAGATCTTGTGAAGGAACAGCTTGAGAGGCTGGACACCCACAGGTCAGCTGGCCTGGATAGAATACACCCAAGAGCGCTGAAAGAGTTGGCTGACATCTTAGCATGACCAATGGCACCGATATTTTAGAACTCATGGCTCACAGGAGAGGTCCCAGAAGATTGCAATAGGGCCAGTGTAGTGCCTATCTTCAAGAAAGGAAGGAAGGAAGATCCAGAGAACTACAGGCCAATCAGTTTGACCTCAATCCCTGGAAAGATCTTGGGGAAAAAATATGAAAGAATTCATCAACAGCAGGCTAACTGAAGGCAACATTCTGAGATATAGTCAACATGGCTCTGTTGCGGGTAGGTCTTGCCTGACCAACCTCATTTCCTTCTATGGCCAGGTGACACATCACCTGGAGAAGGGAAAAGAGGTTGATGTCATATACTTGGATTTCAAAAATACCTTTGACTTGGTCTCCCATGATGTCCTCATGCTAAAATTGGGGAACTGCAGCCTCAACAGCCTTACAGTCTGATGGCTGGGGACCTGGCTCCATGGTCGGACCCAGAGAGCCATAGTTGATGTAACCAAGTCAAGATGGCGCATGGTGACCAGGGCCATTCCCCAGGGCTCAGTACTCTGACCAGCACTCTTTAATATATTCATAAATTATCTGGATTCAGGTGTCAGAAGTAGTCTGGCTAAGTTCACAGATGACACCAAATTATGGGGAACTGCGGTTTCACTAGAGAATTGGCTGGCAATTCAGGCCTACCTGGACAGGCTTGCAAGGTGGGTAGAGCAAAACCTGATGACATTCAACAGAGAGAAATACCAGGTGTCCACCTCAGGAGAAAGAATCCATGTCATACTTATAGGCCCAGCAGTGCTATAGTCTGTAGCACCATGACCAAAAGAGACTTAGGGGTCATGATTGATCACAAGATGAACATGAGCCACCAATGCAATGCTGCAGCTGGCAAAGCAAATAAAACTCTGGCTTGCATCCACCAATGCATCTCAAACAAGACCCAAGAAGTCATCCTCTCACTTTACTTTGCCCTGGTGAGGCCACAGCTGGAGTATTGCATCTATTTCTGGGCTCCATACTTTAGAAAAGATGTGGAGAAGCTTGAGAGAGTCCAGGGGAGAGTCATGTGAATGATTAGAGGTCAAGAGAGCAGGCCTTATAAGGAGAGGCTGAGAGGCATGGGACTCTTCAACCTAGAGAAGAGAAGGCTCAGGGGGACTTGATGGCAGCCTATAAGTATATAAGGGGTATGCATCAGGAACTGGGAGAACATCTGTTCACCAGGGCCCCCCAGGGGAAGACAAGGTCTACTGGTCACAAACTGCTGGAAGACCATTTTAGACTGGACATAAGGAAAAACTTTACCATCTGAATCTCCAGTCTCGAATACACTCCCTCCCAGAAGTGATGCAAGCACCTACGTTAGATACCTTCAAGAAATGCCTGGATGCTTATCTTGCTGGGGTCATCTGACCCCAGCTGACTTCCTGCCCCTCGGGCAGGGGGCTGGACCTGATGATTTTGCGACGTCCCTTCCAACCGTAATGTCTATGAAATCTATGAAATCCAGTGCTTCGGTCTTCCCTACTGTGCCACGTGAATGTGGGGAGTGCCAGGGAAACAAACAGCCTGGCAGGGGCTGCACTCCTCACTGCAACATGCCGTGCTGGCCAGATCCAGGCAACAGCACCCATACCTGCTGCTGTGCCATAGGGTGCATGGGGGGTGGTCTCCACACCCCTCCCACCCTCTCTCACTGCCCCTCCCCACACACACACCCCGTGTTGACTGCAGGAGAGGACGGTGTGTTCCAGAGCCACACACCTACACCCCACAAATGCCACCCCCCCAACATACCCTATGCCATGCCACACAGCTACACCTGCTTACAAACTCCCCCCACCCCACCACACACAAATGTCTCTACATCCCACCATAAACCCCCCACACCCACCATACACCTTCCCACCATACCCACCCCCACCACACCCCCCAACCACACTCTCCCAAACAATATAAAAGACTACGAATTTATTTTTTAGTTTTTCTGCGGTTGTCTCTATACACAAACACAAATCATGACAAAAATATTTTTTGTAATAAAGTTAAAATATGTTATAGTAGGAGTTTGACTTTTAGTGTATGACTTGTTTTTTTCTGGTTCTAAGATGGCAACTCCCCCTTCCCAAAAGGAGTATTTCTGGGGGACAAGGGGAGAGACTTCTGGTGACAAAGGTATCAGGGGTTTAGGGGGCAGGACTTCCATTCCCAAGATGGCAGCCAGGGGGCGGGGCATCTGTCAAGGGGCGGGCTACCCATGTGACCCTTGACAGCTCACCAAATCTTGTTAAGCAGCCCTCTGCCCAAAATAATTGCCCACTCCTGCTTTAGTGCTTAAGCTAAAGAGGGCACAGCAGCCCCCCTGGCTCTCCAGGGACCTAGCAGACCTCCTGAGGCTAAAAAGAAAGGCCTACAAAGGATGGAGGATGGGAGTCACCTCCAAGGAGGATTGTTC